>NC_080386.1:66685717-67031330 GCF_014773155.1 Arachis stenosperma
TCTGACTCTAGTCTGCTGTTCCGGGCCGAAAACTGGGCCGAAAACTGGGCCAAAGTCGCTGGTTTCAGATTCTGCAGTTTATGCAGATCGCGCATGTCACGCGATCGCGTCATCCATGCGGACGCGTTGCTGGCGCTTTTCCTCTTCACGCGTTCGCGTCGTCCACGCTACCGTGTTGCTTGTGCTTTTCAATCCGCGCGGCCGCGCAAGCCATGCGGCCGCGTCACTACGATTTGCACTCCTTCGCGCGGTCGCGTGAGCCATGCCACCGCGTCACTTTTCGCTGGTTATCTCCTCAAATTCTTGTGTTCCTTCCATTTTTGCTAGCTTCCTCTCCAATCTCCGTCTCATTCATACCCTATGAAGCCTGAAACACTCGACACACAGATTACGGTATCGAATGGAATAAAAGAGAATTGAAATTAAATAATTAAAGTCTCTAGGAAGCAATTTTCAAACATGTAATAAAATCAGGAAGGAAATCTAAATGCATGCTAAATTGATGAATAAGTGGGTAAGGATCACGACAAAACCACACAATTAAACACAATATAAACTATAAATTAGTGGTTTATCAACCTCCCCACACTTAAACATTAGCATGTCCTCATGCTAAATTGAAGGAGACAAGGAAATAAGTATGAACATGCAGAAACTCATGAAATGCAATGCAATCCTACATATATAAATAAATGCAACTATATGATTATTGTCCACTTGATCAAAAGTAAATAAGCTCTTCAAAATAATTACAAATCAAATTCCACTAATTCTATCATCATATAATAAAACCGATAAAAGTGCAAGAAGATAGCTTATGAAGGCCGAAAACATGAAAATTCAAGCATTGAACCCTCACTGATAAAGTATGTATGCTCTAATCTCTAGTGTATAGGGTAATCACTCTATTCTTCTCTAGTCATGCTTTCTAACTTTTGTTTTTCTCCTAACCAATCAACAACAGTTAATATACTAATGCAAACATCATGAGGTCTTTCCAGGGTTGTAATGGGGCTAAGGTGCAGGTAAGGATATATATATGACTAAGTGAGCTTTATAAATTGAATCTTTAATTAACCTAAGCTCTCACCTAATGTACATATATTCTATATACTTTTAAATTCATGCCTAGCTACCCATGATTCCCTTTTTCAACCCATACTCATGTTTTAATCTTGTATTTTAATTCTATCATATGTGCATTGATCTTTGGATCCTGAATTTAACATTGGGGTAATTTTGTCCCCTTATTTATTGATTGATTTTTTTTTAATAAATAAAGATTATCAATGCACATAGATTTTTCATTCTTATATTTTTACATGAGTGGGTATCCAAATTTCCTTTAAATTTTCATGACACATTCCCTTAACAACTTTTGTTCCCATAATTTCCCATACTTAACTAGCACACACAATTCTATCTTAAGCTAACCAAAGATTCAATTTGGGATATACAATTTGTTTTTCAGCTTAAGGTTGGTAATGTGGTAAAATATAGAACAAATGGGGTTTTAAAAGCTCAAAGTGGTTAACAAGGGTAATTGAAAATGGTAGGCTTGATTTGGATAAGTGAGTTTAAACAAATAATGGCCTCAATCATGTGCAAGCATGTAAATATAATAAATATTGGACATATAAGATAAAACAAAATATAGATTACAATCATAGAGAAGTAAACACACAAGAATAAAATAATTATGGTTAAATAATGTAACCATACATAAAGGCTCAAATCTTTCACAGGTTGTGTGTTCTTTAGCTCAAACATCATGTTCCAAATACAACTCAAGCAGATTTATCATGAAAATTTTGAAGAATTAGTGAAATTTTGTTCCAAAGATAGATTTTTAAAAGAAACTTATTATCTTTTCAATCAAGTAGAATATGCATGCAACTATCCTAACCTATGCAATTTATTCTATTCTATAAAAGAAAGAAAAATCTAACTAAAATATCCTAATTATTGGTGTCAGAGAAGAGAATTTACCTCCGGAAGTCAGGTACTGACCGACTTCCCCACACTTAAGGCTTTGCACCGTCCTCGGTGCCGTCTGTCAGGAACAGGGGTGGGATGGTAGCAGTATCTCCACAGTTGGGATCATCATGGCTCCCGGTGCTGGTAAAAGAAATGGAGTCCGGGGTGTCTGAGTCTCTGTAGTGTCCCTTGAGTAGCTCCTTGAGGTGTTTGAATCGGTGCTCGTTACGGCGCTCTCTCATCTGTGCTTTCTGTTCATGCCGATCCAACTTTTCAAGTATTTGCTGGAGCAATTTCTCAGTGGTAGATACTTGTGGTGTTGAAGAAGGAATATCTTCAACCGGCTCAGGAGGCTGGCTTGTAGTGGCTGCTGAAAGTCTGAGGTATTTCCCGTTAGGGACATATTGATCATCCCGTGGAAGCATGGCTTTGGTGTCCCCAGCTCTGCAGGAGACTCCGGCTGCTGAGACAAGAGTTGAGACCAAGGCGGGGAAAGGTAAGTTACCCGCGATTTGTACATGCTCCATAGCATGCCGGATGTGTCTTGAAAGATCCAGAGGTTGGTCTGTAAGGATGCACTATAGTAGAACAGCCATGTCCGCAGTGAAAGAGGACTCATGAGTGCTCGGGAAGACGTAATGGGACATGATCTGTGCCCATACGCGAGCCTCCAAAGTAAGTGCGGAAGCCAAGATTCTCTTAGGGCGGTTGCGGTGGTATCCGTAGATCCAACGGCTACCAGGTAAAGCAATGACTCTTAGAACAGAGTCCCAGTCAAATTGGTATCGCTGGCGCTGAAGGGTGGCTTCTTGAAAAGCGTCCATTCCTGTTGGAATAGGGGGAAGACTCAGAACTTGCTGAATGGCCTCTTCTGTAATGGGGACTTGCTTCTGTCGGACATAAACAGACTGCAGGGTCGGTATGTAGAAGTTGGAGTAGAACTCAACTACCCAAGAAAGATTGACCTGCCTTGGCTGTCTCCGTAGGAAACCCCATTGTCTTCGCTCAATTTGCGGCTCAACAAAGGTGGCAATATTGGGCGGGAGGATGAGAAGGTATTCATTGTTATAGTTCCTTTCTGCTAGGATAGGGAACATCTGCTCACAGTAGCGATTGGGAAATCGCGCACTGTCCTTTGCTAGAAAGGCTTTCTCTTTGTCGTCAACCTTTATTATCCTCTTAACTCTTTTTGTTGAGGGTTTGACTACGGTTGAAGAAGGCTCTGCCACTAATGCTCTTTTAGTTCCTCTTCTTGCTGGTGGTTTGGAAGTAGCTTTCTCTTTTCCTCTCTTGGTGGCCATCCTGAAAGAAGGGAAGAGAAAGAAAATAAATTTCAAAGAGAGAGAGCAAGGAAGAGGGTAGTGTAAGTGATAGTCAATGCACAATAAAGATAAATGGCATGAACACATAGTCCGGATTACATGTGAAAAGCTCATCAAAGGAAATATAGCAAGTGCATGGAGGACAATGGAATGCAAGAGGTTATTGGCATGCAGGCAAGGGCATGAGTAGCATATATCAAACATTCAATGTCCAAGTTAGGTTACCATTTGTAACAAACCAACTATCACATTTGTATTGACAATTAAATTGAATTAATAAAATATGAAAGGGAATTTGTGAAAAGCAAGCATTGCAGAGTATAGTAAAGTAATGTAGAAAAGTGCATGGTACTATATGGGCTTTTTCACAAACACATGGCATGCATGGTAAACAAGATATAAAAAGTGTGAAATTGAACATGCATGCAATCCCTTAAATAAGAGAAAAATAATTGTCAAACAATTTGCAATAATCCACAAGCGTATAATGAGGAATGATGACTCAAAAGGTTTCTAACACCATGTAAAAGGAAAAAGAAGAAGAAAGAAAAATAAAAATTTGAAAAGAAAAAGAAAATAATAATATATATAAATAATATAATAAGAATGATAGAAAAGAGAAAAAGGAAGAAGAAGGTAAAACCTTGTTAATGGTGGTGAGAGAGAAAGAGAGTGAAAGGTGAGGTAGAAGGGGAAAGGGAGAAAGAAGGAAGAAGGGGGGAAAAGAAAAAGTAGGGTTTGGAGGAGAAAAAGATAAGATAGTGTGGCTTACTGGGTTAAGCTGTGCGGCGCATACGACGCGGCCGCGGACGGCACGCGTTCGCGTAGATGCGCGCCAGGAAGGGGGATGCGATCGCGTCGGTCACGCGGTCGCGTGACCTACGTTGTGCTGCTGGCCCGAGTGCAGCCTCGCTCCAGCACAACTCTCTGTTCAATATAATTCAATTGCCAAATTAACGTGACGCGATCGCGTGACTGTGCATCAGAAAGTATGTGACGCGGCCGCGTCGGCGACGCGGTCGCGTGAGAAGGATTGTGCTTCCAGCACCGATCCAGCACCACTCTCGCACAATATAGCATTGTGCACCCTTTTACGTCGAAAATGCAGGGCACGCGGTCGCGTGGGAGGCCATGATTTCCAAGCGACGCGGTCGCGTGGAGTAAATTGTGCTTTGGGCACGATTCCAGCGCTGCTCCTGCGTAACTTTCTGTTCAGTTTTATTTTTCTGTACTCCTCCTGCCACGCGGACGCGTCGCTTGTGCGATCGCGTCGCGCGGCGAAAAATATATATATATATTATTATTATTTAAGAAAGATAAAGACATGTAATTGAAAGAGCACGAAAGCACTAATAAAGAGAAGAGTTATTTAAAGAAGAAAAACTAAAAGTGAAGAAAAGAACGATCATACCGCGGTGGGTCGTCTCCCACCAAGCACTTTGCTTTAACGTCCGTAAGTTGGACGCTCCACTTGCTCAATCTGTTGCTATGTAGGGATCTTCCAGGCGGAAGATCTCAAGTTCCTTGCTTTTCTGCACCTTCTCACCATAGTATAGCTTCAGGCGGTGTCCATTAACTTTAATAAGTTCAGAACTTGAAGGATGGCTTAGGTGATAAACTCCGTACGGTTCAGCCTTCTCTATTCTGTATGGACCTTCCCATTTTGATCTCAACTTACCGGGCATGAGCCTCAGTCAAGATTTGTAAAGGAGAACAAAATCTCCAGGTTGGAACTCTCTCTTCTTGATGTTTTGATGCTAAGACCAATTGAAAATTAAAATTCTAAAAACTAGAGAGAAAAATCTAAGAGAGTGAAAAAAACTGGATCTAAAACTACTCAATGAATTGTCTCTTGTTTCTGCATATTCTCTGACTCTAGTCTGCTGTTCCGGGCCGAAAACTGGGCCAAAGTCGCTGGTTTCAGATTCTGCAGTTTATGCAGATTGCGCATGTCACACGATCGCGTCATCCATGCGGACGCGTCGCTGGCGCTTTTCCTCTTCACGCGTTCGCGTCGTCCACGCTACCGCGTTGCTTGTGCTTTTCAATCCGCGCGGCCGCGCAAGCCATGTGGCTGCGTCACTGCGATTTGCGCTCCTTCGCGCGGTCGCATGAGCCATGCGACCGCATCACTTTTCGCTGGTTATCTCCTCAAATTCTTGTGTTCCTTCCATTTTTGCTAGCTTCCTCTCCAATCTCCGTCTCATTCATACCCTATGAAACCTGAAATACTCGACACACAGATTACGGCATCGAATGGAATAAAGGAGAATTGAAATTAAATAATTAAAGTCTCTAGGAAGCAATTTTCAAACATGTAATAAAATCAGGAAGGAAATCTAAATGCATGCTAAATTGATGAATAAGTGGGTAAGGATCACGACAAAACCACACAATTAAACACAATATAAACTATAAATTAGTGGTTTATCAAACTCCCTTGGTAAAACCCCATTTTTAACTTTAATTCTCCAAATACGAGTTTTTTTTATGCAAAGCAAGTTCGCCGCACTATAATTTTTATAGAGTTCGCCTAACCTCGACAAACTTCACTTCAAATTCTAAACAAAAAGGCTAACTTAAACATAATAGTTTTTTTTTTTAATTTATAATGAGAAAAAAATCCTTGTTAAATATGGCTTATTCTCATGTATCCTTGTATTTCTAGAGACGATGATAATGGTTGTCATTAATGTTGAAAAAGTCATGCTTGTTGTATGTGTATTTTTGTGTACTCCTATGTACTCTTGTAGACGATAATGGCTTAAAAATAAATTTGAATTTCGTTGGTTTTGAAAAAAATTCGAGTGAAGTTCGCTGGGGTTAGGCGAACTCTATACAAATTATAGAGTTCGGGGGTCAGGCAAACTCTATAAAAGTATAGAGTACGGCTAACTCGCTCTAAATTAAAAAAAAATCATATTTAGAAAATTAAAGTTGAGAAATAGGGTTTTGAAAAATGATATTTTTTTAAATGATATTTTTTTAAAAGATCTTTTACAAAAGTAAAAATAATTTTAGCGTTATCGGACGTAGTGTACTGAAAATTTTTTTCATTAGTAAATTTTTAAGATGTCAAGTATATTCACGGACACTGAGATGTATGAGCAATACCATGAAGATAATGACATTAACCAACCATGTGACTAAGATATGATGGGTGAATAATATGAATCCAAATAAGATTTTGGAGATGAATTTACTGAAAGAATAACGGAATCAATCGATTGAATTAACTAATCTCATATTGTTTTGATAATTTCAATCGAGACCAATCGATTGAATAAGAAAAACCCCACATTCCTTGCAAAATTCAATCGATTGTGTATCAATTCCAATCGATTGAAGTTTGGGAAGCTTGAGTTTCAATCGATTGGTTTGTGCATCTAATCGATTGAATTTCTAACAAACATGACTTTTCCAACCCAATACGTATGTAACTGGATTAATGATAAAATTATGATCGATTAAGATTGCAAAATATTTATTACGATTAATAGAATATCTAATTTGTTATTGTTTTAGTTTTTGATTCTCAATAAACATGATAAATGAATAATAAAATAATAATTTATAACATAAAAAATAGATTTTACAATTAAATAATATATAAAGGACTAATTTGTAATTAAAATTAAATAAGGACTATTTAACCATTATTAAAAAAACTTAAAAACATGTTTTATTATGGGATCATTTAATGGTCCAAACGTTATGAGACCATTGAATTCAGTGCCAAATTTCTTTCAATTTTATATATTTGTTTCAACTATGTTTTAATTTTATATTCTTGGAGGCTGCGCTGATGATTAACAAAGACATAAATGACCACCACAGTATACTATATTGTATAACATCACATGCAACAAAAACCAGTTTGAAAATAATAATTGTTGCGAAAAATTTATATCTCAAATGACATAGTCTTTTTATATTTATTTAAGAGGTGATAGATTTGAATCTCTTATCTTTGGGAAAAAAAAAAAATTATTATTATTATTATTATTATTATTATTATTATTATTATTATTATTATTATTATAGAATAAGAACCAAGTTAAAAATGCATAAACATAATATCATTGAGTTTAATTTTGATGTACGAACCGTCTAAAATATTTTATCAAAAATTCAAAAATTAGACTGATTATCGAACCCTCTAGCTACTGGTTCATTGTTTAATTAGTTTAACTGTGATTCAACCAAAATAACTGTTTTATAATAAAATATAAATAAACGCACTACAACATATTATAGTCTAATATAAACAGTAAAATGTCATCTATATTATAATCTAATATTGCGGAGGACGGGCAACGACAACTAAATTGGTGTTGCGACGCGACACAAAGAAGCTGCCGAGTGAGCAAAGTGGTTGGAGGCTATGGTAGACTGGACGGTGGAGGGGTTGGAGCACGACGAGCATGAGGAAGAAGCTAGCAATTGATGAATGAGGAGAGGGTTTGGAGCACGATGGCCAGACAAAGACGACAGATTCTGAGCGCGACGGACAACAACAGTGAGAATAACAGCCATGTCAGCGGTGGAGGCTAGTTTGCTAGAGTTTCTTTCGAGAGAAGCTCTGAACTATTGAACTGAACAGAGGTAAAAATCAGACTGCGTAGAGGAAAATCAGAATGAGACTGCTTTAAGATTTTTTTTAACACAACCCAAAACGGTGTTGTTTTATGAAAATTGATTGGTTCTCGGTTCGGTCTGACCAACTAGTTCCAGGCCAGTTCAGTGGTTCTTATTAGAGACATAACCATTCATGTTGTTTTTTTGTATTAGTTTAAACTTTTTGAATGAGTGGTTTCATGACGGTTCTAAAGCGATTTCTAGAATAAATATTTTTCTCGTTGCACCGAACCACAAAGGCTTCCGATTCCCTGTTAGTGTGGTCCGATTTTTAATTAGAACCAGATAGTTTACACAATCGTTGAATCACATTTGATCTTTTAGATGACTATTCACGTAATTAATAGAAAAAATAGTTATTTTTTCTAACGTGATAATATACAACTAGATACAACATGTATTAAACTATTTTACTTTGATAATGGCATCAAAATTAAATTCCAATATTATTACCTAAGATACATATACCTAATTAATGAATTCTATGATAATACTTTTGATGAATGAAAATGCTCCACAAACCACAAAATTAATCCCCACATATTTATGTATTTATACATATTATTTTATATATTTTTTAATAAAATAATAAATACTTAGAGTAATCAAATATTTCACACACAAATAATTAAGCATATTATGATAGAATAATAAAACATTTTCATAGTAATATAATCAATATTTTTATAAAAGTTAAATTGCTCATTCAATTCTTAATGTTTCATTAAATTTGTAATTAAAATTTTTAAATTAAAAACTTTCAATTAAGTCTCAGTTTGTAATTAACTTCTTGTCAAGCCGAAAACGACATGGTTAACAAAATATTCTAATATTGAGAATACTTTCAAATTTTGGGATTTAATTCTAGCTTTTTTTGTTTTGCTAATAAAAATCTAATTACAAAATTCAAAATAATATAAACACCTAATTAAAAATTTTTAAATTATAAATACCTAATTATAAATTTAGTAAAACTGCATAGAGTAACGAAATAATTTAACATTTTACAAACACTAAATAAGAAAAAACTTAGTAAGATCACAGAGAACGGAAAAATGTTAAAAGATTTTACAGAACGTATATGTTGAAAACTTTTTTTTTAATTTTTCCTCTACGATAACTTTCTAAAGCACTTATCCACTAAAGTATTAAACTATAATAAAATTAAGGATCTTTGAAAATAAAGATAGCTATAAAATCTTAAAATGAAGAGGTCTTGACCCAAAGAGACAGCGAAAAAGTGAAAAACAAATCAACTTTAGAGCATTTTGGTAAAGACCTACACACAATTGAAAAGATTAATCCAAAAGTACTAGCTCCTCACTTCGTAACTAATCTCCATTGAGTCAGTTCAAACAAGCATTAGGTGAAACTAACAGAATAGAATTACCAGGTATTGTAACAAATATTTTGCAAGCAACTAAAGGCAATCACTAATCACTTAATAATAATACTCTTGGCAGCCACCAGTCTTAAATTTATGTTGAAATTAAATAAAATTCAAGTGCTTGTTGCTATCATAAATGACATGAAAATAATCCATTACGACAGTATAAACGAAACTATTATAAGTCACCCACCAATGTTTCTTGATTACTATTTTTCTTGTCTTTTTTTCTTCTTTTTTTTTCCCTCTCCCAAACGATGACAAAGGAGAGGTCAAGTCCTCATAAGGAAGAGGAAGTTCATGACGGTAAACAAGTCATAGATAGAGCCATATAAAGATCAAACTTAGACACAATAGGGAAATTTCCTTCCAGGCTCACATGATAGAGCCATAGAGGCTCCCCCTATCATGTAGCTAAGCCTGTTGTTTTGCAAATGGGGCAAAGGTTCTTCTGCATTAGCCATTGCTTGATGCAATTACTGTGAAATTCATGTCCACAATCTAGCGAGCCAACATTCTCTCCTTCAGTATAATCCTCCTGCAGAACATTGGAGAACAATAACAAATGTTATAAGAAGAATCCCCTCTTTACTTTAAGGGTGTGTTGGGGAGTTTGGGTCTTGGAGGAAAAGATAGAAGAAGAAAAGGGCTTCAAGAGTAAGACAGACTCCCTTTTCCTCATTGAGCTGTTTCCTTCCGAACTTGCAATTGCACCTTAATTAGCTGAGACTATAACTCTTACCTGACAGATACAACAAGGCTCAAGATCTGTAGAAGACTCCGCCATAACAGACATGTATATTTGCTGTTTCATCGACTTCAAAATGACATCCTCGCTCAATCCAGTGCTGACATCTCCAATTCGCTCCTCCAATGCCAACAATTCCTGCAGTTCGACTTTAAGTCAGAAGAAATCGCAGAAACATTGCCAATGTAGAGGAATAACAATCATTTGTTTTTTACCTCATAAGACATGTTATCAACATCAAGGCGCATTTCTCTGTGCCTGTCATGCAGTTCAGCCATCCCATGATATATGAAAGGGTCAAAAAGCATATAATCCTGACATTTCACAAGTGGCAAAGGAGAACGTCCTTAAGTTAGCATTTTCAATAGAGTAATACGAGGTCCACAAGAATATGGCAGCTGCCGCAAAGCAAGTTACCAATTCAGCTTGTTCTTGCTTCAAAAATCAAAAGCAAATGTTTGTCTTGTAACTTGACTATAGGCACAAAAATGCATGCAAGAGAATCAACAACAAAATAAAGTAAACATGGAAGGTGTAGCCTGTAATTTTTCTTTTTTTTTTCTTTTTTAAGCATTTCTTATCTACATTCAATGATAGGGTATGCTTGGTGATAATTGCTCACATACAGTCCAAAATCCAAATGTAACATACTTTTTTTTTCTTTTTTTTAAGCATTTATTCATCTAGATTCAATGATAGGGTATGCTTGGTGATAATTGTTCACATATAGTCCAAAATCCACATGTAACATAGCATTTCCTTCTTAGATATCCATAAGATGAAGGAGAAGTAGGGACATTGATATATCATTAAGGGTGATCAACCAAAGCAGATAAAATTTCCAAGATGGATTTCACAACACAACATATGATCAAGAGATATGCTTATGCAATAAATTTAGAACCTCAGCCCTTAAGTTATCACCCCTCCGCATTGCAATCAAGACTTGGCGAATCTGGCACAGAGAACAATTAAATTAGGTCAGTTAGACTGATGGTTGCATCAAGATGACTGTTAGTTGGCTAAAACAGCTAAGCAATCCTGTTGACAAGACAAGAATACTGAAAGAAAATGAAAAGATGAGAAAGAACTGCATACATAATTAGATGATAACATCAAGTCAACAAGACCATAAATATTTTTACACAATGGTACGAATCTTGAAAATTCGAACTGCGTATAAACGAATGCATATTCCTAAGGTGTAAATTCTTAATTCATGGCTAAATGAATAAACTTTTATGGGAATTCCAGCATACCTGCATCATGGTGTAGCCTAGAAATAATAGTGCAAAATATTCCATAAAAAGGAATATGAAGCCAAGATTATACCTCAGATATTAGTCGGCGTCTTCCCTCATTGTCAACGGTTAATGCTCGCGGAGTAGAGAGTACATCGCCACCCCTCCTTTCCATCAACAATGCTGCTCTTAGATATGGTTGATTGTTGCGGGACCCCTGAGTAATAGAAGAAGATCCTGAAGAGGATGGAGCAGAATGACCATTCTGAACACTGGATGCTGAGCTAATTGATGGAAAAAGAGACCAAGGACTGAACTCTGACAATCTTTGCAGATTATCTGTAGGGACTTCAGGGTTAACAATCCAGCTGGGATTAGGTAATGGAACGATGTTTGAACTAGATCCCATCCAAGATGTAGTAGGTACACCTCCAGAATTGTTTGCATTAGCAGAGGATGTACGCCATGGTGTTGTTTCATGTACTGTGGGTGCAGGTACATTCGTCGGGTGCCCAGAACTCTCTCTTGGAAAAATTCTTATATTAAAATCTTCCTGTACGACTCTTTCTACAGAGTTATGAGAAGTTGAAGATCTAGCCCCTCTAGGGTTAGAAGCTCTATTCCAAGGAAAAGGAGGCATGTTAAGGGGAGGTGACTGGTTCTGAGGAGCACCAGAATTAGCAGCATTTACTCCAGGCGTTAACCTCAATTCCAAAGAATCATTAAATGAGTGGGAGCCAGGTATTTGATGGGGAGAAGAATGATTATGATGCCTAGAACTCACTGTTGATGGTAAATTGAGAGGTATAGATTCCTGATGCTGTACATGGGCCATTCTCCTATCAAAGTTTCTGAGAGGCCTTTCCACATTTTCTGGGACATTTATTAAGGGAAATGCATCAGTTGCTCCTTGGCTCACTTCACTTCTCAAGTTCAGCTGTAATGGAGGAAGAGTGACAGGAACATCCTCTAAGGGCATTGAAACATTTAAACTGCTTGAAACATTAAGATCAACAGGATTAGTGGGCCAACATCCATTTTCGGATTGTAAAAGAGAGTTTGAGCTTCCTCCAGTACACAGTTGACCAGAACTACCTTCAAGGGCCTTTCTCTTGCAGGAAGAACCCCAATTAACTAAAGCGGAACTTGAACTGCCACTATTTCCCCAAGTCATGAATCCAGGGTTTTCGGATGAAGTTCCAGTATGACGATTATATGAAGCACTGCTGAATGCTGTTTGCTCTCTATCATATCCACCACTATCATTGTGATTCACACTGCTACTTGCTGCTATGCCTTTCCCACGGTTAGCAGCTTGTGCTGTGTGCTCCATATCTAGATTACCATTCTGGGTTATATGACTGGAGCTGGATCCTCGCAAAAAAGAAGGCTGAATTCTAGAATGATTTCCATGTAGATTAGTATTTGAACTAACTGGAAAAATCATATTATTTGATTCAAATGACCTTTCCTCTGTTCTGAGACCATCCTCGGCAGTAGCACTACATGATGAAGATGGACCATGTTCAGATTTTAGACCTTCATCATTGACTTGGTTGATCAGATTCAGTCTAGAACTCGGTTCACCAGTATTCCAGCCACTAAAACTCTGTACGTTAGGACCAGTAGCTCGTAAACAAGCAGTCTCGCCAGTGGACCCTCTATAATCTGACAACCGGAAATCTACGGTACTTTGCACATGATTCAAGGAAGACTGATGATTCATATCAGTGCCGCTCGAGTTAGGCCCTTGCATCATACCAACAATAGCAGGGAATGATCCAGTTGTCCTTCTTTGACCTTGCATCAGAATCAAGCTATTACACCTAAATTGATCACCAGAAAACATATATTAGGTTCTCATAAGCTACAACAGAGCTGCATAAAGTGGCATAAAGGGAACTTTGGTTATGAAACTGTAGAGCATAGCATGCTTTATCACAGACCCGGTCAAAATTTAGATTTATTCAACCAATGATTAGAATGAGGTAAAACACACAAAAATATAATGGGACCAATATTATGCATTTCAGTACAATGGATATCAATAAAGAAAAAAAAAAAAAAACAAACTCTTTTATAGGTTAAGATATAAGAATGCAATAGTATTTTATTACTATGCGCTGAAAACTTTCCTGACAACTTATATTTATTTTTCTGTCATTTAAGAGGTAAAAACAACTGGTATGGGGAGGAGAAAAGGATCTCCTGGAGGGTGAAACCTCCAGTGTCAACATCACATAATCTACAACTATATTAGCATAATGCCAAAGCTCTGATAACAAATAAATCTTAATGCAAGCACATTAGACAGAAGCTTGTAATTATAAGAGAGATTCACTAGAAAAATATACTAATCATTTGTTAAGTTGAGAAATGAACACAGGCAATTTTACCTTGTGCTGACTACAAACACTAAAGCTTAGGTGTTAGGAGAAAACCACGAACAGTTTTAAAATTTTGCAATGATGTCTCAATGCAAAGCTTCTACTCCCCTTCTTTCTCAGCTATACCAAAGAGTGCAGTATGCAATGGTCAATGTTTGCATCCTAAGAGGTAAGGCACCGAAAAGCTAAGACACTACATGAGCCTCACAGTAACCAGGTGAAAATCGAAGACCATCATGAAACTGAGTGGAACTTTACAACACCCAAATCCTAAATTCCCATGCTTTCTAAGACAACCAAAAATAATTAAGCTTAGGTTAATCCAGCAGCGAAACTAAAATTAGACAAATAAAAAATGAATTTTAAAAAAATACTTATTGGAAAATTTTATCGATTATATCTTCCGGAAGAGCAGGGTTAGAAAATAGCGAAATTGGGGATGAAAACCTAATTGGTGAGCGCGTTCCTCCACCCACATAATCGACACAACGGATTAAAGAAATGACAGAAAAAACTCAAATTCATACATCTCTATAACCTAAAAAGGGGGAAAATTCATTAGCATAATCGAGTAACATAGGATTTGACGAAGGAAAATTCGGTAAAGATGAAACCAGAGAGAGAGAGAGAGAGAGAGAGAAATCGAAGTTACCCGAAAGGGATCCCTGGATTCAAATTGGGGTGGGTACGTCAGAAATCGAGGGTTTGATTGGAGAACCGTTTCCAACTATGAATATGATGATGGTTATCTTCTTCTTCCTTCCTCCCTTCTTTTATTTATTATGTTATTTTTCCCTTAACTTTTATTATATAAATATTTATTAATTATTTATTGTATTATTAAATGAGTGAGGAGAAAGAGGGCAATAAAAGACGACAAAAGGATGATGGAAGGAAAGCATGAGAGGGAGTGATTAAAGGGAGAGAGTAGGAAGCAGGCAAGCACAGTAATCGATCCATAATCCCTAAATTAAGATTTGTCAGAGAGAAAGAAAGAGTGGTGTGTGGACCAACCCTCCCTCCATTGGGTACCATTTCCATGGCAGTGAATGAATGGCTCATGCACCTTTTGTTAGGTCGCATATAGACTTGTTAGTAGTTTACCTTCAAATCACCACATTAAATGTCCACTAATCCACTAATATCATAATGTGTTTCTTTTGAAATTGTATATAATTTAATTAAATTACATTAATTCAACTTGATAACATAGATACCTAAAGAGAGCGCATAAATAATTATAAAATAACATTTGTATATTAAAAATTAATTATTAAATTAATCATTATATATTAATATATAAATATATTAATAATAAATATATATTGTTTAATTTATTTTTAATATATATTTTATATTTTAATATATTTTATACAAATGATCAATTTAATATTTATTTCTTGCATATGTTTAGTATAATTATAAATAATATTTTGTGTTATTATTATTTGTGCATAATTAATATTTATTGCTTCAAATTAACTTCATAACTTGAAGCAATTTTTATAATTGACATATATTTTGAAAATATTTAATTATTATATACATAGTATATAATCATTTTTTAATGGAAAAAAATTATAACCAAGTTTTATTTCTGTATAGTCATCAAAAAATAAAAAATTGGTCCAGTTCTAATAATCTTTTGACATTATATTCAAACCATTAGGATCAGGACAAAAATTTATTACTTATTTAAATGAGTAGATTATTAAAATAATATTGAAAAAATTTTGACATCAATAAAAGTTTAAAAATACTAGATAATCAAACAGTTTTTAAAATAAATCTAATTAAGTTGAACAATTAAAAGAAAGGAGAGAGATGAGAGAGAGAGAGATAGAAAGCGTGGGTGGAAAACACAGAAAGGGGTAGGAATAGGAAACATGACAATGATCCGAAAATTTGGAATCGAGAAGAGTATCGAAGGCTGGAGCATGATTCTTTTTCCATCTTTATGGATAACCTTCCTCAAGACATCTCAAAGAAAGAACTTTTTCAGCTGTTCAATTAGAGTGGACGTATAAATGACATATACTTATCACGCAAACAAAAAGGTGATAACATATACATTTTTGCGTTCGTACGATATACTACGAAGGATGGGGCATTGAAGGCAATAAAGGAAATGAATCGTACGAAGTTAAGAGGAAAAGTTGTATTCGTGGGGGAAGCAAAGTACAGAAGGATATCGGGTACGAAAGACACGAAGAGACCTCAGAGAGGAAAAGATGATCAGAATAAGTTGGGTTGGCAGCCAGAACGCGAGGAGGCTAGCGACGTGCGGTTGAATACTTTAGAGCTCAGAAAGGCGAAAAAAGAACAAGATCCCAATATAAAGGGGGGGACTAAGAAGAAGATCGAGGTAACGGTGGCAAAAGAAAATCTCGATTGGTTGCAGAGAAGTCTAATAGGAGGGACGAAAAAGGCCATTGATTTTTGTTCTTTGAAGGATATGATCGAGATAAACATACCTCAAGTCATCCAAGTACGAGAGCTGGGTGCATATAAAGCCCTACTGACTTTTGATTCTGTGCTGAGCGCCGAAGAAACTTACACTTTTAAAATGAATAGTCTTCTACAAATCTTCCATAGCGTATGGAGATGGGAAGAGGCTGAGAGGAGTGAAACTAGGAGAGTGTGATTGGAATGCTATGGAGTTCCTCTACATGTATGGTCAGTGGACACCTTCAAAATGATAGGAGGTCAATGGGGGGAAGTAGTTGGGTGTGATAATTTGACGGAATCGCGCAATTCCTTTAGTGTTGGACATGTGCAAACCGATACAAGCGTGCTGGATGTAATCAATAAATGGATACATATTACAGTAGGTCTCAGTGGTTTTGATGTTCTGGTAAAAGAGGTAGGACGAGAAACATATGGCCTGGGGTGTTGATGCGTGAGCATCTTGTCTATCTTTTCCTAGTGAATTTGCATCTAATTTTTTGAGTTTAATTAAGAATTAATTATATTTTAGCCACTATGGATGCTATTTTGAGTTTTGTGCAATTTTATTTATTTTAGGTAGCATTCGGAGGGATTTGATGAAGTTTCTGCAGAGAAAAAGAAGAAACCAAAGAGATGACCAGCGAAGACCGACGCGGACGCATGGCTCACGCGACCGCGCGGAATGGAGAAATCGCAATGACGCGATCGCGTGCCTGACGCGAACGTGTGGACTGGAATCTGCACAAATGATGCGAACGCGTGGATGACGCGGACGCGTCACATGCGCGATCTGCAAAAATACAAATGACGCTGGTTACGATTTCTGGACTGTTTTGACCCAATTTCCGGCCCAGAAAATACATATTAGAAGCTGCAGAATGGACAAATCAAGTGGTCCCCACCCATAAACTGAAAATCTGTTAATTAATTCGAATTTAAATTCAAATCTTATCTTTGAGGAAAAGATATTATTTTTAATTTTTTATTTTTAAACCTATTAGGATTAGTAATAAATAGAAACTCTGTACATTTAGACAGGTACTAGATTGTTACGAGAACCCTTATTTTTCTTCTCTGAACCATGAGCAACTAATCGTTCATTGTTAAGGTTAGAAGCTCTGTCTATTTGTATGGATTTATTTGTTTAATCTTTCTAATTTAATCCATGTTTAGATTTATATTTCAATAATTGTTTTCGCTCTTTAATTTATGAATATGGGTGGAACGGAAGTATGAACCATGTTCTAATTGAGTTCTTGTAAAACTTGGAAAAGCTCTTTATTTGAACAACAGCTTGAAAACATATTATACTGAATTTTAATTGTTTGTATTTAACGGGATACGTGACATATAATCCCTTTATTTTAGGATAATTAGAATTCTTTTGGCATATAAACTAGAAATTGATCATCACCCTCTAATTAGAATTAATTGACCAAGGAATTGGCAATTAATGAATTTTAGAGGAGACTAGGAAGGTCTAAGGAATTAGGGTCTAGTCATATATGGTTTGCCATGAAATTAAATCTTGCATGATTAAAATAGTTAGTAAGAAAATAAATCTGGAAAAATAGATAACTCTGAAACCTTAACTGTTTTCTCTAATATTTTATTCCCAACTTATTAATCTGCCTGTCTTTGATATTCTGAATTTACACTTAAACCTTTTGAACATCTCAAAACCAATTTCTGCTTGCCTGACTAAGCCAATCAATCAATCATTGTTGATTTCTGCTTGCCTGACTAAGCCAATCAATCAATCATTATTGCTTGATCCATCAATCCTCGTGGAATCGACCCTTACTCACGTAAGGTATTACTTGGTACGACCCGGTGCACTTGCCGGTTAGTAAGTGTGGGTTATAAATTTCGCACCAAGTTTTTGGCGCCGTTGCCGGGGATTGATAGTGATTAACAACTACCAATTGCTTGATTGCTTAGATTAGGCATTTTAATTTTAAATTTATAAAAATTTATTTAAAAAAAAACAAACAAAAAATGTTTTTGACGGTATTTTTCTTTTTTTTTCCTTTACGTTATCTTTTTTTCTTTCTTTTCTCTTTTACGTTATTTTTTTTTCTTCTTTTTTTTTTCTTTTCGTTTACCCCCCCTTTTTTTTACGCCGTACCTTTTTTCTTTCCTTTATTTTATTTATATAATTTAAAAAATATATATATCTATATATTTTAAAAAAAAATTTAGCACCAATATTTTTTAATTTCTAAAATTAAGTTTGGTGTTGACTATTTATTATTTTTCTTTTTTTATTTTATTCAATATTTTTATCTCTTTACACAGGTTACCTCACTAGGAATTTTCTGCACTCTAACGTAGAGATTCACATTCTTTCTTGTTTTCTGGTTGTTTATGCGCAGGAACAGAGACAGAGAACATCTTTTAGACTTTGATCCTGAACTTGAAAGGACTTTCAGGCGGCGTTTACAACAAGCAAGGTTTTACAAGGCTACAGAACCCACTATGGATCCTAATAATAATGCTAATGTCAATGTGGCAAATCCGAATGGGGATGATCAACAAAGGAGAGTTCTTGGCTCTTATTCTACCCCTACTGCGGATCTTTATGGAAAAAGCATTGTGGTACCTCCTATTGCTGCGAACAACTTTGAGTTGAAGCCTCAACTGGTCACCCTGGTGCAACAAAACTACCAGTATCATGGTCTTCCCCACGAAGACCTAAATCAGTTTATTTCTAGTTTTCTGCAAATTTGTGACACTGTGAAAACAAATGGAGTAAACCCAGATGTATACAAACTCATGCTCTTCCCGTTTGCTCTGAGGGATGGAGCAAAGCTATGGCTGGATTCCCAATCCAAGGACAGTTTGGATACTTAGAACAAGGTGGTTACTGAGTTTCTCACAAAATTTTTCCCACCAAAGAAGCTGACTAAGCTTAGGATGGAGGTTCAGACCTTCAGACAGAAGGATGGTGAGACTCTGTATGAAGCTTGGGAGAGATACAAGCTACTGACTAGGCAATGCCCTCTAGACATATTCTCCAAATGGACACAAATAGACATATTTTATGAAGGCTTGGGTGAAATGTCCAAAATATGCTTAGACAATTCTGCAGGAGGTTCATTGCACAAGAAGAAGACACCAGAGGAGACTATTGAGCTGATTGAATTGGTTGCAAGCAACCAATATTTATACTCCTCTAACAGGAATCCTGTGAATTCTGAAACCCTTCAGAAGAGAGGCGTGTTGGAAGTAGATGCTAATGCTCTTCTTGATCAGAACAAGCTGATGTCTCAGCAAATAAATCTACTTACTCAACAGATGGGTAGCATGCAAGTCTCAGCTATCAACACCCAAAATCCACCACAGGAAGTCTCCTATGACATGGCAGGTAATTTTGTGCAAAATGATAATTATGATTATGCTCAACCTTCTTTTGAACAGGTGAATTACATGGGGAGTGGTCCTAGGAATCCCAACAATGACCCATATTCTAAGATATACAACTAGGGATGGAGGAATCACCCAAATTTTGGATGGAGGGATCAACCTCAGAGACCTCAGAACTTCAACAATAATTTTCAGGGCGGTTTCCAACAGAACAATGATTTGGAAGCAATATTGACAGGTTTTAGACAGGAATCCAGAGCATCCATCAAGAACCTGGAGATTCAAATGGGTCAAATAGCCACCAGAGTTAATGAAATTGATTAAAGGACCACTAATAGCCTTCCTAATAACACAATTCCAAATCCAAGAGAGGAATGCAAAGCTATCACTGTGATAAGTGGACAAGTGGCAAGTGTAGAAGCACAAGTTATGCAGGAAACCAGAGCCTCCATTAGAAATTTAGAGATGCTAGTAGACCAACTGAGCAAGCAAATACTTGAGAGGTCTGCAAGTGCATTTCAAGGTGACACAATGGTGAACCCAGGAGAAGATTGCAAGGTTATTCAATTGAGAAGTGGTAAAGTAGCTGGTTTTGAGACCAAGGTCAATGAAGAGCTAGTTGAAAAGGATGCTCCAGAGGAGAAGAAGGAAGAAGTAGAGCACGTCCCTCCAAAGCGTGCAGACAACCCATTCCCAGACTCTCTTGACACTTATCCTACACTGCCAAAGGCTCCTGAGTACAAGCCTAAGATGCCATATCCTCAGAGACTTCAAAAGGAGACCAAAGACAAGTAGTTCTCAAAGTTCTTGGAAATCTTCAGAAAGTTACAAATCAATATTCCTTTTGCTGAGGTTTTGGAGTAAATGCCTATCTATGCCAAATTCATGAAGGAGCTGTTGTCAAAGAAAAAGCATTTAAAGGGAGATGAGACAGTAGTCCTGACTAAGGAATGTAGTGCTATAATTCAGAATAACTTGCATGCACCATTAGGAGCACAACCTTTGAGAAAGCCCTATGTGATCTGGGGGCAAGCATAAATCTAATGCCTTTATCTGTGATGAAAAAGCTACAAATCCAAGAGGCACAACCCACAAAGATAGCATTGCAGATGGCAGATAAATCTATGAAGCATGCATACGGATTAGTGGAGAATATCTTGGTCAAAGTGGGTAAGTTCTTCCTCCCAGCAGACTTTGTGATTCTGGACACAGGGGAGGATGAGAATGCCTCTATAATTCTAGGAAGACCATTCCTAGCCACTGGAAGAGCTCTGATTGATGTAGAAGTGGGTGAATTAGTGCTTAGAGTGCATAATGAGCAACTGGTCTTTCATGTCTTCAAAGATATACGTCCAACAGGTGAAGAAGAGAGGTGCATGCAGGCTGAGCTTATTGATCCAAACCTTCAAAAACCGCCTGATGATACACAGCAGAATCTGCAACTCAAACATCCCTTGGTAACAGTCAATAAAATTCCTCCTGACATCAAACCTAAGTTTGGTGTTGGGAATGCATCATCTACCAAGGAAGAGGTTCCCAAAAAGAAGAAAGTACCTAGAGGATGGAGAAACAAAAAGATCCCCACTGAAGGTTTCTCTCCAGGAATGAAGGTAGTATTGACCAGCAATCCAGCATGGGTTTATACAGTAATAAGAATCCTCTCTCTGGAGCATATTGAGCTACGTTATGGAGACACAGGAAAGAAGTTCAAAGTAAGGGGTGAAGATCTGAGCCCCTATGATCCTCCTCCTTAGAGGAGCTGACCGTCAAGCTAATGACGATAAAGAAGCGCTTGTCGGGAGGCAACCCGATAATTTCGTATCCTTCACTATTTTTTCGTAGTAGTTTTTCTTAGTTATTTTATTTTTATTGAGTTCTTACTAATTTTCTGATCATGCAGCTATGTTCTCCCAGGAACCGAATACCTCAAGCTATATAAAAAAAATATTTCAAAAAAAAAAAGAAGCCACACGACGCGACCGCATCAGCGACGCGTCCGTGTCGCAAGGAGAGGGGAGAAAATAAAAACGAACAGAGAGTCACGCTGGAGCGTGGCTGGAGGCGTGCCAGTGGCACAAATCGCCCCACGTGACCGCATCGCCGACGCGTCCATGTCATGTGGGAATATTAGCCTCCCACGCGACCGCGTGACCCACGCGGCCGCGTGCCCTGATTTTCGACGTAAAAAGGGTGCACAACCAAATATTATGCTGGAGTGGTGCTGGCTTGGTGCTAGACGCATAATCCTTATCACGCGTCATTCCCTTCTGAAGCCACTCAAGCGATTACATGCTCCACGCGATCGCGTCACCCCAAATTTGGCAAATATTTAAATTCGAACAGAAAGTTGTGCAGGCGCGAGGCTGCACTCACGCCTGAAGCATAACATGGGTCACGCGACCGCGTGACCGACGCGACCGCGTGAACTAACTAAAACGCAATCACGTGAACGCGTGCCCCACGCGTTCGCGTCGCTTACGCCACACTAGTTCACCGCGCAGTTTTCTTTCTCTCTCTCGCTCCCAATCCTAATTCTCTCTTATTCTTTTATCCTTTTATTTTTCTTTCCTCATAATATTTATCTCTTTCTATTTTCAGTTCTTATTTGCTTGAGGACAAGAAAACCTTTAAGTTTGGTGTTGACGCTTCGCTTAGAGCTTTTCTGTTTATTCCTATGGCACCAAAAGGGAGGCGAATCATCTTCACGGAGGAGCACAACCTGAAGAATAAAGCGACCGCTAGGATAACTAAAGTGGTTGAGTTCCTTTCATTTTTATTCCTCCTTACTTTGTTTGTTGCATGATCTTTTATTAGTTAGAATTCTAGGACTAGTTTTTTCTTTTAAATTTCTTTAATGCTGAAAAGATGTTTCATGTACCACTCACTGAACTTGAATCTAAAAAGAAAAGAAAAAGAAGTGATGTATTGCATGAGAAATTGAGTTTAATTTTAAGAATAGTCTTATTTACTTAAATGTGGTGGTATTTTCTATGATTTTTGAATGCATGATATGAACAAAGTATATTTGAATTTGAATCAAGGGATGTTGATGTATAAGGAACAGGAATATAGAGAATTATTATGCCTTCTCTAAAATAAATAAAAATTTAATCCTTGAAGCAAAAGAAACAGCGAGAAAAAAAATAAAAATAAAATAAAAACAAGGTCCAAGGCTCTGAGCATCAATGACTAGGGAGGTGAGACATGATTAAAAGCTCAAAGAGTTGTTTCCCTAGTCATATGCTTGTGGTGTGATTGTGTCAAGTAATCCTTGAGACAGAACACTTAGAGTCGAGATCAATTACATTTAATAGAGTGTGCCAAAGGCTTTGAGCGCCACTATCTGGGAGTAATTAAAAGAAAAATCAGAACTCAAAGAGAGTTCCCCAGTTAAGTGCTTGTGGTGTTTCTGTGTCAAGTAACTCTTGAGACAAAACATTTAAAGTCACGACTAGGCTCAAGGTGCAAAGCACCAAAGAAAAATAAATTAAAGTAAATGTTGCTGTGTTCAAGGATTAAACTGAAATGTAAAGATCAGAGAATTTATAATATCATCCGGATTCTAATTCTGAATGACAATAACATTCTTGATTCAAAGGAGAGTGAGATGCCAAATCTATTCAGGATTACAGTTATAAACCCCACTATAAAAAGAGACATGAGCTTAATCGAACTCTCATACTCATGCAAATTCACATCATAAGCTTATATTAGTCTTGGTTGCTTGAGGACAAGCAACAGTTTAAGTTTGGTGTTGTGATGCGTGAGCATCTTGTCTATCTTTTCCTAGTGAATTTGCATCTAATTTGTTGAGTTTAATTAAGAATTAATTATATTTTAGCCACTATGGATGCTATTTTGAGTTTTGTGCAATTTTATTTATTTTAGGTAGCATTCAGAGGGATTTGATGAAGTTTCTGCAGAAAAAAAGAAGAAACCAAAGAGATGACCAATGAAGACCGACGCGGACGCATGGCTCACGCGACCGCGCGGAATGGAGAAATCGCAATGACGCGATCGCGTGCCTGACGCGAACGCGTGGACTGGAATCTGCACAAATGACGCGAACGCGTGGATGATGCGGATGCGTCACATGCGCGATCTGCAAAAATACAAATGACGCTGGTTACGATTTCTGGACTGTTTTGACCCAATTTCCGGCCCAGAAAATACATATTAGAAGCTGCAGAATGGACAAATGAAGTGGTCCCCACCCATAAACTGAAAATCTGTTAATTAATTCGAATTTAAATTCAAATCTTATCTTTGAGGAAAAGATATTATTTTTAATTTTTATTTTTAAACCTATTAGGATTAGTAATAAATAGAAACTCTGTACATTTAGACAGGTACCAGATTGTTACGAGAACCCTTATTTTTTTCTTTGAACCATGAGCAACTAATCCTTCATTGTTAAGGTTAGGAGCTCTGTCTATTTGTATGGATTTATTCGTTTGATCTTTCTAATTTAATCCATGTTTAGATTTATATTTCAATAATTGTTTTCGCTCTTTAATTTATGAATATGGGTGGAACGGAAGTATGACCCATGTTCTAATTGAGTTCTTGTAAAACTTGAAAAAGCTCTTTATTTGAACAACAGCTTGAAAATATATTATACTGAATTTTAATTGTTTGTATTTAACGGGATACGTGACATATAATCCCCTTATTTTTGGATAATTAGAATTCTTTTGGCATATAAACTAGAAATTGATCATCACCCTCTAATTAGAATTAATTGACCAAGGAATTGGCAATTAATGAATTTTAGAGGAGACTAGGAAGGTCTAAGGAATTAGGGTCTAGTCATATATAGTTTGCCATGAAATTAAATCTTGCATGATTAAAATAGTTAGTAAGAAAATAAATCTGGAAAAAATATATAACTCTGAAACCTTAATTGTTTTCTCTAATATTTTATTCCCAACTTATTAATCTGTCTGTCTTTGATATTCTGAATTTACACTTAAACCTTTTGAACATCTCAAAACCAATTTCTGCTTGCCTGACTAAGCCAATCAATCATTGTTGCTTGATCTATCAATCCTCGTGGGATCGACCCTTACTCACGTAAGGTATTACTTGGTACGACCCGGTGCACTTGCCGCACGGAGGTACAAGCAGAAACAAAAAATTGAATGGTGCAACACTTGGCTTAACAGAAAATGTTATAAAATTGGCACGGCAAACAGACATACAGGAATTCAGGGATGACGCAGTGGAGCTGTTAACGATGGTGACGAGAGACGGTGAAGAAGATAAGGACAGAATGGTAATTTTAGAAGAAATTTTGATTGAATGGAATTATGACAATTTAAATCTCAACCTCATGAATATGGTAACGTCTGATTCTAATCAAGAGGGAATTAACGAAAGGGCTAATTTTGTGGGAGGGGATCTAGTGAGTGATGAGGACGATTCGGAAAGGACTCAATCTGAAATTCATGAGAACAGACTAAGTGGGCTGCGAGCAGGTGTCAAAGGGGGAAAAAAGAATAATTTCAAGCTCTTATGAAAGTTGGGCCAGATACACTAGTTGCTACAACAAGGGCTTGCTATTGCAATTGGGCCCTAATCCCCCAGTTGACCCAATTGAAACAGGCGCTGGATCAGGAGCTGCTGGTGGGCTAGGCTCCTATCAACCGAGTTGGGCTTCAGCTAACAACGCTGGTGCAAGGTTCTCCGATCCGTGCGTAGCTGCTCTAGGGAAGGTCTATGGTGATGGACTGCTGCAACGAACGAGCAACCACGCTCACGGCGAGATGGAGAGGGCGAAGTGGCAAACAGTGGGGATATAGCCATGACATCTGGTGTTGATGGCTGCTCGCCCCTCTCTGGCATGGTGACTCGCGCCGCTGAAAAAGTAGTGCGTTTATGTGCTTCACTGGAGAAGAGAAAGGCTAAAGAGGGGTCGATTGGGCTCGCTGATGGAGACAGGTTGAATGACAAAGAAGCTGAGATGAAGGAAGTTCAGGGCTCAGCAACAAGGGGCGGCGGAGGTGACATGCACGATACTGACGGAAGCGAAGGGATAGGGGAGACAAGGGATGAAAGGGAAGTGGCTGAGACCACGATTATTGAGGATGATAACGAGGTGGTTAGTGAGACTGGAATGAGGACCTGGGCACAGAAACATGGGATTTATGACTTGGATGTTGAAGAACGTACAGGTTCACTGGTAGGCAGGGAGAGCTTGGCGCAGGGTAGGGATGAAATTGAGGGGGCTGCTAGGGAGGGAGTAGATGTTGAAAATATTGGGGGAACGAGCGACAATTTGAGTTCAACGTTAGAGAAGCAAATGCTGGAAAATAAAAGGACATGGGATCTAGCAGTGGAATCCGGTGTAATTCTATATGACGAAGAAGAAGATATAATGGCCATTCTCCAAGTTCAGAATGAGAAAAATGCTAAAAAAATGGTTGGTAAAACAGAAGGCGAAAGCAAGGTGATGCAGACCTAAAAACTCCAAAAAGGTGCGTAATAATATCCTAAAATGATTTTTTGTTCTTGGAATGTTAGGGGGTTGGGGGGTGATGGGAAGTCGAGAATGGTTAAGGACTTGAAGACGAAGAATAGATTGAATATGCTAGGGCTGGTTGAAACTAAAAAACATGTTGTGACGAGATTTAATGTTGCACGTCTTTGGGGCTGTAATAGTGTAAGTTGGGAATATGTTGCTTTCGATGGTGCTTCGGGTGGGTTGTTGTTAATGTAGGATGATTTCATGTTCAAGATGAATAATTGTTATAAAGGGAAGAGATGGCTGTGTGTTGAAGGGGTCTTATTAAAGAATAATTTCAATTGTGCATTCTTTTTGGTTTATGGTTGTGTGTTGAAGGGGTCTTATTAAAGAATAATTTCAATTGTGCATTCTTTTTGGTTTATGGTGCTCATGTTAGAGAGGAAAAACTTGTTGTGTGGGAGGAGTTGAGCTATGTTGCTGGTTTATGTCAGGTCCTGTGCTGCTTCATGGGGGACTTTAATGAGATTGTCCATATAGAGGAAAGAAAAGGTGCTGGTAGTTTAACTGTAGCTGCTGAAGAGTTTAAATCTTGGATACAGGATATGCACTTGGTGGACTTGCCGCTTAATGACCGTAAATATACATGGTTTAGAGGCTGCTCATGTATTTGGATTGATAGAGTGATGGTCAGCCTGGAATGGGTTGAGGAATTCCCAAAGACTCGGTTAAGAGGAAGACCAAGGGGTTTGTCAGATCACTGTCCATTGATAGTAGAAGATACTAAGATGAGAGACGGCCCAAGACCTTTTAGAAGTCTTGACTCATGGTTTACTCATGAAGGTTTCCTAAGAATGGTTAAAGAGGAATGGAAGGGTTTAGGGGAGATAAACTTCACAGACAAATTGAAGGCTTTGACAGCTCCTCTGGGAAGATGGCACAAGGTCAATTTTGGGAACATGGATACTAAAATTCTGCAGTTTGATGAAGAGATAAAGAAGTTGGATGACAAAGTAAGTAGTGGGGTGTATGATGGAACAGTGGAGGGAAGAAGGAAGGCGTTGGTAACCTGCTGTAAGGGATGGTATGTCTGAAAAGAGACGCATTAGAAGTAGATGTCACGATCTAGGCATGCAAAGAAGATGGACAAAAACACCAGGTATTTCCACCAGATAGCTTCCGCTAGAAGGATGAATAACAGGATTGATACTTTGATGATTAATGAGAGGTTGGTTAAGAACTCAGCTAGAATAAAGATTGCTATCCGGGAGTTTTACAAGAATTTGTATCATCAAGAGGAGTCTCCTAGGGTGTGCTTCAGGGATGGATTGGTGACTAGGATATTTGAAGAGGAGTCTGTGGAGCTAGAGGTTTTGCCATCAGTTGAAGAGATTAGAGAGGCAGTGTGGGACTGTGAATCATCTAAAGCACCAGGCAGTGATGGGTACAACATGAACTTTATCAAGAAGTGCTGGGATGAGATCGGGCTTAAGTTTACGGCAGTTGTGATTGCTTTCTTTCAGATAGTCAAGTTACCTAAGGACGCTAATACCACTTGGGTTGCTTTGGCTCCTAAGTTTGTTGGGGCCAAGGAAATCAAGAACCTTCGCCCGATTAACATGGTTGGATGTGTGTATAAGGTGATCTCTAAGGTGTTGGTTAGGAGGATGAGAGCCGTGATGCCAGGGCTGGTTAGGGAGACTCAGAGTGCATTTGTCAAAGGTCGCAAAATTCATGATGGGGCACTCATTGCGTGTGAAATTGTGCATTGGCTCAAATTAAGGAAAAAAGAGGCAGCAATCATCAAGCTAGACTTTCAGAAGGCATATGATAGAGTTAAGTAGAGCTTTGTGGACATCGTCCTACAGAAGATGGGTTTTGGGAGAAGATGGAGGGCTTGGGTTATGGAATGCATGGGCACAGCTTCTATGTCAGTGTTGATAAATGGTTCACCCAAAAAGCCGTTTATGATGGAAAGAGGTTTGAGACAAGGTGACCCACTATCTCCCTTCCTTTTTGTACTTGTTGTTGACGTGCTCCATAGAATGATCGGTGAGACAGTTTGAAATAGCAATATCTCCCCTTTGTTGGTTGGGGGAGACAACATAGCATTATCGCATCTTCAGTTCACAGATAACACTATTTTGTTCTGTCCGCCAAAGGAGGAAACTATAAAGAACTACAAGAGACTCTTACGCTGCTTTGAGCTGATGTTGGGGTTAAGCATCAATTTTGACAAATCCAATTTAATTCCAATCAATAGTGACCAACAATGGGTGGATCGTATGTGCAGCTTGTTGGAGTGCAGAGAAGCTACCCTACCAGTCAGATACCTTGGAATTTCTCTAGGAGCTAATCCGAGGTTGGTCAAGACTTGGAAGCCAATAATAGATAAGGTGGAGAAAAAACTAAGCTTATGGAAGTCAAAAGTGCTAAACAAAGCTAGAAAGCTAGTACTTATCAAAGTTGTTTTAAATAGCTTACCAGTATATTACTTAAGTTTGTACAAGATGCTGAAGGCTATTGCTGAAAAATTGATCTCCTTACAGAGAAGATTCTTGTGGAGTAAGGAGGACGGTAGTAATGGCATAGCTTTAGTTAGGTGGGAAGTGGTCCAAGCTCCAAAGAAGCTAGGTGGTTTATGTGTTGGAGATGCAATGATCCGGAATATATCACTCTTGTTTAAATGGTGGTGGAGGTTTTCAAAGGAGGAATGTCTGTTGTGGAAGAAGGTGATATGCTCTTGTTATAATCTCAATCCTATGGAGCTACTTTCCACCCAGATATTACCTACTAGAGGAGGACCATGGAAGGATATCTATTAGCTACAGATCAAGAACCAACATGTAAGAGATAAGATGATCACAGGACTTACCATGGAGGTTAGTGATGGTAGAAGAACCCAGTTCTGGGAGGATGTTTGGCTATGTGGTGGTACTCTAAAGGATATATTTCCAAGACTCTTCTCGGTTTCAATCCAAAAAGGATCGGTCATTGGGGATTATGGGTTCTGGGATGGGTTAAAGTAGATATGAAACTTCCAATGGAGGCATGAGCTGTTCCAATGGGAGTTGGAAAGTGTGAATCAGTTACATGACGCTCTGAGAATGATTAAACTAGCGGCTGACAGAGATGATAGACTTGTGTGGAAGTTTGACAAATAAGCTATTTTTACTACTAACTCATTTGTGCAGGTGTTGCAGGAGGAAACACTCTCGGAGGATATAACAAGTTATAGCTTCACCAAGACTATCTGGAAAGGCTTAGTTCCTCCAAGAGTGGAGCTGTTTGCTTGGTTTGTCTTGATTAGCAGGGTTCATACGAAAGAAAGATTGTGTCGGTTTGGGATAATTAATCAGGAAGATAATCTGTGTGCTCTATGTAAAAAGGATGTTGAAAATGTTTATCACTTATTTCTTGGATGTGAATTTACTTGGCAGGTTTGGTGTGCTTGGTTAGTTCATCTTGGGCGGAAATGGTCTTTTCCTAGTACTGTAAAGGAACATTTTCAAAGCTGGACAGGCGCTACCGGTAGTAAGGCAGAGTCCAGAAATTGGTTCATTTGCTATTTTGCGATAGTCTGGAACGTTTGGCTGGAAAGGAACAGGAGAATATTTCAGAATAAAGAAAAAGGCGTTGAAGACATTATTGACATGTCCTTTCTTAGTTACCAGGAGTGGATGTATAAAGATCCCTTGTGTTGTTGATGGATATACCGAAGATTGTTTAGTTCTGTAAGCTACTAGCTGGATTCTGTTTATGTTAGTTTTTCTTGTTATTGTTTTGCTCCACCTTGGTGTTGAGCTCCCTTGTTTAAAAAAAAAAAAGTCTAATTAAGTTATACTTATACACATGTCTTTTCTCTTCATACGTGATCTTCATTTATATCGTGTTCTTCTTCTTTATTTATGTTAGGGGTATACTTGGACTGGTTAAAATCGAGTTTGTCTTAACATAGATCGTGTCTAAAATATTGACCGAGTTTATTTTTAAAATTTTTATCTCGTCTCTAAACCTAATAAAATCTCATTATTTCATGCCACAATAACATCAAGTCAAGATTAGATAAAAATCGAGCCTATATGAAACTTATAACAAAATTATAATATTTAAATAAAAAATATTAGCAAGTAATAACTAAAAGATGAAATTAAAATATGTAAAAAATTAGTCTTTTTTCCACAAAAATCCTTTATAACAGTGAGGTACTACAACAAATTTTATCTACATCTAAAACACAAACATAACCTTACAACAAAACACACTCTTGCATCTTATCTAAAGGTTGAGCATAATCCAACCTCATAACCAACATACTCACCATATCATAGTCATAATCCAAGGCATTGTAATGTATATTTTTTATTTTTGAATTCAACTGGGTTGAAGTGAGCCAAGTGATCCATGTTTTAGCTTAACCTAGTTGTATGATTTACCTAGGATGAATTTTTAGGCTTTGAGTCTAACCCGACTTACAATAAAACCAAATCAAATTTGACCAAAATCAATCGGGTTTGGGCCAAGTCTTTGAACCAATTTGACTCAAGAACATCCCTAGTTTACATCTTTCTTTTTTTGCTTTTTTTTCTTTTTTTGTATCTTCTTTTTCTTCTTTCTTTTCTTTTGTATTATCATCCTGCAACTTCTTATTCTTTTTTGTTTTGATTTTTTTTTAAATTTTTGTTTCTCTCTCTCTAAAAAAAAATAACAAGAAGAGGAGGAAAAACACAATGATACAATAATATTCAAACCTTTATCATAGACAAAATATTTATTATCAATTTAGAGATTCAATAAAATAAAAGATAAATACGCAAACTAAGAAAATAACATATATGTATTTTGTCATAGATATTGTGTCATGGTTAAGAAATTTCGGAGCTATTTTTATTTATGATAATTTCTAGTTGGTTAAGAAATTTCATTGTTATTTTTATTTTTGATAACTTATAATTGGTTAAAAAAATTCTTATGTCACGATTAGAAAATTTCGTCACTATTTTTTTTATTTTATATTTTTTCCAAATAATTATTTATCTTTTTCCTCCTCCTCTTATTCTTGTTTCACCCTTTAAAACGAATAAAAAAAGAAAAAAAGAAGAAAAAATCAAATGAAGAAGAACTAGAAATAAAGAATACTGCAATAAAACCAACAGAAGGAGGAGGAATTGCGCGAAGAAGTAGTGTGTATTTCACATGCACGTTGTGTGAGTAATTTTTACTAGATTTGGGCCAACCTTATTTCATTTGGTTACCAAAAAATTTTGTATGTATAGCATTATCGGTAAAACTAAACCTAAAAAATGCCAAAAATAAAATAGCTTCTAAAAAATTATTAAGTTTGACAAAAATATTAACAGTGATTTGTTGTCATTTCTATTAGCAAAAAACACTTAGCTGGTTAACAACAAAAATGGCATGACAAATTATTAGTACTCTTTAATTATTTGGCATTGTTAATTATTTTAAATTATACAACCTAGAATAAAAAATCTTTAATTCGAAGAATTAGAATTTCTAATTTCAAATTATACCAAATCTTAAATTAGAAATCTGGTCTCTTCTGTCCCTCCCTATTTTTAAGTCTCTCTTTAGTTCTTAATCCATTCTCTAACCATCTTTAGTTTTTCCATATCAAATGCCCTTCCTTAAAGCAATGTAAAATTTGGCAAGATGAAAAATTTACACTCGAAAATTTTAAATCAATTATAAAGTATACACTAATATATTTTTTTGAAGTTATATAGAGTATATTATTTATTCTTGACGTTTTTGAAATTTTAAAAAATATTTATAATATTTAATTTGATTTAATTTTACTCTGAATATTTTAAATAAATTTTAACTATACATTATTATTAGTTTTGAGATGGTCAATGATTGATTTTTTTTAATTTTTTTCTTAATCATTTGCCTAAATCTAACCCTAACCCTCTAACTTTCTCATCCCATCTATATTAACTCCATTCCATATTCCCACTGCATATGACTGCCAACCTCCAACCCCATTACTTTCTCTCATCGTTCACTACCTACCCCACCATCACCCATTATCATTTTACTATCACGTCCTCCCTCTCTTTCGCCCTCAACACCACCACATCTCCTTCCTTACCCCACTACCACCACTTACCCTTAGTCATATCAACAATAACAATTGAATTTTTTACTTAAAAAAAAAAAGAAAATCTAAGATAAAAGGGGAAAAAGAGATGACGAAGATGGCAGAGGTAATTTTTTTTCTATTTTAAAAAGACTTATTTCTTTTTGGCCTTAGGCTTTTTTTCATCCTATCTTTGAGATGTTGAAAAGTTTGGTTCATTGATTTATTTATGATTGAGGTAGGTCAAGTAAACACTTTTCATTCAGAGCTTCACAAGTGATTCAATAGATATATTTAATTCTTTTTTTATTTATTGATTAGTATGATTGTATGAGGATAGAAAAATAAATATAATTTATGCAGGTAGATTTTCTATCCTAAGTATTTCAGGTCTAGTAAAATACTCTTTATATGCTCTCCATCTTTGTTTTGTTGCCTTTGTTCAAAATAATATTACAAAAGATGGCTTTTGATGGATAATTATACTCAAACACTGAAAGCTATTGAAAAATTTTAAAATTAACATAACCTAACCTAACCTAACTCCAAATATCCAATCATAATTCTAACTCCACCCCCATTCCCAATCTGCAATCCTTTACCACCATCCAAACCTTTCTCACGAACCTCTCTAAATCTTCACCACCAATTCCTTAACCCTCTTTATCCAACAACACCATCTCAAACGTTGACGGATTGTCAAGGTTAGTCCCCATCAGAGCATTGTTCACATTCCCATATATATTATGGTAATCCATTGTGAAGATTCGAATAGCCTTTGCTTATTGCTTCATTGATTTTGCCTCTTTAAAAACTTGCGGAAGATAGATGTTGAGCACTATTGCCTTGTGCTTTGTGTGAAACATAAGTTCCCAAGGAATGAACCTCAAAGCAAAAGATGGAGTTGAGGTACCTAGGATTGTGGAAGCTTCAAGAATCAACTTGGTAGTATATGATAAACCCCATTTTTAGGGTTTATCTTGTGTTGATTTTACGGAGATTTTATCAACGTTTCTCACATTTATTCAATGAAATGGCATATGGTTTCATGACTTTCTCCTAATTTGTGCTTAAGTGTAAAAAACATACTTTTTAGGCCTTAATTTGCTAATTTTGATACACCTTTTATTCCACTAGATGCCTTGATGTTTTTGTTAGTGAACTCAGGTTGAAAAAGCTAGGAATGGATCAAAGGAGTGAAGAGAAAAGCATGCAAAGTGGAGAACTCATATAAAATAAAGGATTTGGGGTGCACTCACCAACGCGCACGGGTAATAGACGCGAACATGTGAATATGAAGTCGCAAGGTGACGTGTACAGGTGACATACACGTACGCGTAGATGAGAAACGTCAAGTGACGCATACGCGTGATCTATGCGTACGCGTTGATGCTCGCACGTGACTTCATTTGAAAACGCTAGGGGTGATTTCTGAGCTTCCCAGGCCCAAATCTAACTTACTTCTGAGCCTATTACATGCAGAATTCAAGAGAAGTGAAGGGGGGTCATTCACACACTTAACTTTAGAGAGAGATGTAGAATTCTAGAGAGAGAGGCTCTCTCCTCTCTCTAGATTAGGGTTCTTAGTTTTCTTCTTTTTAGATTTAGATCTACTTCTTCTTTTTCTTGGATACAAAATTTTTACCCCTCCATACGAAAACCCGAGAGTTGTGCGAGTTTTGGGCTAGAATTGTGCCTCTAGCACAAAGTTCACCCACGCGTACGCACGACCCACGTGTACGTGTCGCCCCTCTGAATAATCCACCACGCGTACGCGTAACCTACGCGTATGCATCAACACCATTTTACCTATCCATGCTTACACGTCATTCCATGCGTACACGTGGATTGTCCTGTTTCACCACTCTTCTTTTCTTCTCTTCTTTCCATTTCTTTCCTTCTTCTTTCTTCTCTTCCTTTCTTTCCACCCTTCAATCATCATCCAACACTACCAAACACCATCTATAACCATTTCTTTTAGTTAGTTAGTTAGTTTGTTTATTTTCTATTTTTCATTATAAGTGTTGGATTATTAATTTTTTTTGCCGTTTAGTGCTGCTTATTATTAACCGAATGCTATTTAGCATAATTGTTTTTGATGTTCATTGTTGGATTTCCTTTTATTGAGGTTATATGTTGCTACTTGGTTTTGAGTTTTTCATGTTTAACATCTGTGAATACTAAGTACATGTTACATTTTCTTCAAGCTTCTTAAATCTTTTTGGAATTGCATGATTTGGCCACCATGTGATTTGAATCCTTTTCTTTGAGTAGGCAATTTATTGATTGATGTTGTGCATTTATCTTAATTGTTTTTCTGTAGCTACAGAAGTCCAATTGGCGCACTCTCAATTGTGTTAGAAAGAAGACATCTTGAGCTTTCTAGCAATGTATAATAGTCCATACTTTGCCCGAGATTCGATGGCCCAAACTGGCGTTAAAACGCCCACCAGAGACCCTTTTCTAGCATAAAACGCCGGAACTGGCACCAGAACTAGAATTAAACACCCAAACTCGCATCCAAGCTGGCGTTTAACTCCAGAAAAGGCCTATGCACGTGTAAAGCTCAATGCTCAGCCCAAGCACACTCCAAGTGGGCCCCGGAAGTGGATTTCTACACTATCTGCACTTAGTTACTTATTTTTTGTAAACCTAAGTTACTAGTTTAGTATAAATAGCACTTTTTCCTATTGTATCTTTATCTTTAGACTGGGATATCTTTGGATCATCTTTTGATCTTTTGATCACTTTGGGGGAGGCTGGCCATTCGGCCATGTCTAGACCTTTTTCTCTTATGTATTTTTCAACGGTGGAGTTTCTACACCTTATAGATTAAGGTGCGGAGCTCTGCTATTCTTCATGAATTAATGCAAGTACTATTGTTTTTCTTTCAATTCACGCCTACTTCTTCTCCAAGATATACTCTCGTACTTAATTCAGTTAAGTCAGAATGAAGGGGTGATCCGTGACAATCACCCACTATCTTCGTTACTCGCTTAGCCAAGATCCGCATGCCTGACAACCACAAGCGGTCTACATGATGTTCAACGTAGTCATTGGACGACAGCCATAGTATAGTCTTTTGGGTCTCTGATCTACGGACCGAATCCGTGAGTTTAGAACCTTTGTGGTATAGGCTAGAACCAATTGGTAGCATTCCTGAGATCCGAAAAGTCTAAACCTTGTCTGTGGTATTCCGAGTAAGATCTCGGAAAGGGATGACTGTGACGAGCTTCAAACTCACAAATGTTGGGCATAGTGACAGTGTGCAAAAGGATAGAGAGATCCTATTCTGACACAAGTGAGAACCGACAAATGATTAGCCGTGCGGTAGTTGTGCCTGGTATTTTTCACCCGAGACGAGAAATCTGACAGTTGATTAGCCGTACAGAAACCGTAGCTGGACCATTTTCATTGAGAGGATCATACAGCTTGCCATGGAAGGGAGCATGCATGATTGGATGAAGATAAGTATCTTTATTTTAATTTATGTTTTATTTATCTTTCAATTATCAAAACTCATAACCAATTGAATCCACATGGCTAAGATTTACAAGATGACCATAGCTTGCTTCAAGCCGGCAATCTCTGTGGGATCGACCCTTACTCGCGTAAGGTTTTATTACTTGGACGACCCAGTACACTTGCTGATTAGTTGTACCGGAGTTGTAAAAAATGTGATTTACAATTCCGTGCACCAAGTATCCCAATTGATTTGAGTAAAAACTTTTCATTGAACTTGCTTGAATTATATATTGTGGAATATGTTTTCAGCTAAGAACACAAACATGTGAGATTTGAGCCTAATTGTGTGGTTACATCATTTAACCACTTATTTTCATTCTTGTGTGCATGGTTCTCTTTCTATGATTCTAATCTTTGATTTGTTTGATTTTTTATGTCCATTATTCCATGTATGAATGCAATTATATGATTGAGGCCATCATTTCATTTAGCTCACTTACCAAAATAGGCTTACCTTTTATCTTCCATTGTTAGCCAACTTTGAGCCTATGCTAAGCCCATTTGTTCTTAATTTTAGCACATTACAAGCCTTAAGCGAAAAATAATAAATGTCCTTTATTTGAATCTTTGATTAGCTTAGACTAGTGAGAGTGTTTATCATCAAGTTTGGGGAAAGTTTAGAACATTGGGTTAGGATAAAAGGGTTTGTTGTATTTCTATATTTGGGAATTAGGTGTATACTCATGTATTAATTAAATGTAAAATCATATGCATTGATGCTCTTGTATATATTTTTGTTTGATAAAAAAATGAGAAAAACAAAAAGAAAAAAAAGAAAAAAAGAAAAAAAAGAAAAAAATAGAAAAAAAGAAAAAGAAATGCAATAAAAAGGGGACAAAATGCTCCAAGGTAAAGTTTAATAATATCAATGCATATGGGATGTGAATTGAAAAGAGAAATGCATGAGTGTGTAAAAAAAAAGTGAAGAATAGGTAGTTAGGTTAGCTTTGATCTTTATAGGTTGTTATATAGGTTAGGTGAGAAAGTTTAAGTTAATCAAAGATTCAAAATTCAAGTCCACTTTACCATATACAATCCTACCTTTACCCTAACCCCATTACAACATATGAATAAGTCCTCATGATATATATATATATATATATATATATATATATATATATATATATATATATGCATGCATTGAATAATTATTGATTATTAGATGAAAAACAAATCTTGGAAAACATGATTAGAGAAGAACTGAGTGAATCAACCCTAAACACTCGAGTGACTAGAGCGGATACACATCCGGTGAGGGTTCGATTGCTCAATTACATGTTTTCACCTAAGATCATCATTTTTCTTGCAAGTTTGTAAAAATATTCAATAACTCAATTCAATTGTGGATTTGATTTGATTGCTATTACTTTTGCCCTTATGCTTATATATGTTTTCATGGAAATTGATCTATTTTGACCAAGTAGTTGCATTGATTTTGATAGATTGCATGTAGATAGGTTGCATTTAATTAGTTTGCATTGAATAAATGTTGATACCCTTTGTTTCCTTCTTGATTCTAGCATGAGGACATGGTTGGTTTAAGTGTGGAGAAGTTGATAAACCCCATTTTTAGGGTTTATCTTGTGTTGATTTTAGGGAATTTTATCAACTTTTCTCACATTTATTCAATAAAATGGCATGGTTTCATGACTTTCTCCTAATTTGTGCTTAAGTATAAAAAACATACTTTTTAGGCCTTAATTTGCTAATTTTGATTCACCTTTGATTCCACTAGATGCCTTGATGTGTTTGTTAGTGAACTCAGGTTGAAAAGGCTAGGAATGGATCAAAGGAGTGAAGAGAAAAGCATGCAAAGTAGAGAACTCATGAAAAATCAAGGATTTGGGGTGCACTCACCGACGCGCACGCGTAACAGATGCGCACGCGTGAATATGAAGTCGCAAGGCGACGCGTACGCGTGACATACGCGTACGCGTAGATGAGAAATGTCAAGCGACGCGTACGCGTGACCCATGCATGCACGTCGATGCTCGCACGTGACCTCATTAAAGTGAAAATGCTAGGGGCGATTTCTGAGCTTCCCAGGCCCAAATCCAACTCACTTCTGAGTCTATTACATGTAGAATTCAAGAGGAGTGAAGGGGGGAGGGGTCATTCCCACACTTAGCTTTAGAGAGAGATGTAGAATTCTAGAGAGAGAGGCTCTTTCCTCTCTCTAGATTAGGGTTCTTAGTTTTCTTCTTTTTAGATTTAGATCTACTTTTTTTTTTGCTTTAATTTTCCTTTTTTCTTTACTTGTTTTAGTATGTTACTTCTCTTGTAGTTTCTTTATGTTGTTAATTGTAATTTATATGTAGATCTCCATTTTTTTTCAATGCAATTTATAATTTTCATGTCTTTTTATATTTGCTCTAGTTTTCTATTGTTGATCTCTTGCCTTTGTAGTTATAGCTCTCTTTAATTCTTGCAATTTATGATGTTTGTTTTTATTGCCTTCTATGTGTTTGATGAATTGTCTCTTTTAGTTTTGAGTTAGATTTTTCTCCTCTTGGCTTGTGTTGAGTAATTAGTTATTCTTGAATTATCAAACTCTTTTGTTGATTGATAATTGGAAGTTGCTAGTTGACTTGAATGCCACTAAAGCTAGTCTTTCACTATGATTTGACTAGGACTTGTGGTCTCAAGTTGATATCCACTTGACTTTCCTTCATAGTTAGAGGTTAACTAAGTGGAGTAATGGACAATTCTTGTCACAATTGATGATGATAATGAGGATAGGACTTCTAATTCTCATTCCTTGCCAAGAGCTTTCTTAGTTGTTATTTTATTTCTTTTGCTATTTACATTTCTTGTTCCTTATTCCCAAAAAACCCCCAAAATATACTTTCATAGCCAATAATCAAGCACACTTCCCTTCAATTCCTTGAGAGATGACCCGAGGTTTAAATACTTTGGTTTATTTTTATTGGGGTTTGTACTTGTGACAAACAAATTTTTTATTGAGGAATTGTTTGTTGGTTTAGAACTATACTTGCAACGAGATTCTATTGAGAATTTCTTTACTGATAGACAATTTTCGTTCATCAGTATATTAGGGCCTACTCAAGCCTCACAATGTCAAAGGTGTTGGTCATGACACCACTACGCTCCATGACGTTTCTGAAGTCGATCTCTATTTCGTTCTTGGCGACCTTTAAATGTTGTAATGTTGGGAAAATTTTGGTGCCAAGCTAAGGTCTTGTTTCTACGTAGATTTTGTTGTTGAAGAGGTTGTCGAACTCATCAATGACTATGGTGACGTCGAAGGAGAACTAGGAGAGAACACAGAGGATTCCAACTAAGGTTTAGTCGCTGAGCTTGCTAGGAACGAGGTTGTTGGTTATTGACAAGATGATCATTTCCATGATAACGATCATGGTTCTAAAAATTAGACTGGGTCGGCCGGTCAGACTGGTCTAATTGATAAGTGGATTTCTTATACGCTTTTTCATAGCATTTTCATAGTTTTTTAGTAGATTTTATTAAGTTTTATTAAGTTTTAGTGTGTTTACTGAAAAATTCACCTTTTGGATGCTACTTTGAGTTTATATGTTTTTTCTATGATTTTAGATGATTTTTGGGCAATTTTGGCAAGATCTTGATCAAAGATGAAGAAAGAATAGTAGATGCTATCAGATCATAACCTCCGTGCATTCCAACGATCATATCTTGAGCTACAGAGGTTCAAATGACAGGTTCTCAACATCGTTGGAAAGATAACTACCGGAGCTTTCCAAAAATATATAATAGTCTATACTTCTCTTGCAGATCACTGCCCCTAACTGGTGTTGAACGTCCACATCTGGAGTTCAAGGGCTAAGAAGGAACAAAGCCCAGCGTTGAACGCCCAAGACTGGTGATAAACCCCAATTTTGTGGTTTATCTTGTGTTGAATTTAGGGGATTTTATCAAATTTCTCACATTTATTCAATGAAATAGCATGATTTTGTGAATTTTGCCTAATTTGTATTTAAAAGTGAAAACATACTTTTTAGGCCCTAAAATTGGTAAATGTAATTCACTTTAATTCCATTCGATGCCTTGATATGTTTGTTAAGTGATTTCAGGATTAGAAGGCAAAGATTGGGTTGAAAAAATGAAGAAAAAGCATGCAAAAATAGAGAATTCATGAGGAAATGAGGATTTGCTGAACTCAAGGCCACGCGCACGCGTCACCCACGCGTACGCGTGAGAAGGAAATTCGCCAGCGACACGCACGCGTCACCTACGCGTACGCGTGAAGAGGAATTTTACAATGCCGCATGACCCATGCGTATGTGTGACAAGCAGCACGTGACCAACTTAAGGGCAATACGCTGGGGGCGATTTCTGAGCTCAAGGAGGCCCAAAATCCAACTCATTTATGATGCTTTTGAACCCAAGGATTGCAAGGGAATGGTGGGGGGGGGGAGTAGTCATAGTATAGTTTTCACCATGTTTTAGGTGAGAATTCTAGAGAGAGAAGCTTTCTCTTCTCTCTAGAATTCAGGATAGTTTAGGTTAAATTTCCTTAAATCCAAGTTTTAATTCTTGTTTTTATTTCAATTCTCCTTATATTTTATTGTTCTATTGTCTTAATTTATTTTGGTCTTTTTTCTTATTGTCACTAGAATTCGGAAGGTGCTTTATCTACTACATTTAGTGTAAATTAAATTAATTACATTCCTAAATTGTTCAATGCTTAAAGTGTGACTGAGTTCCATCTCTACCTTACACTCATAGCACTAGTAACAACATATTAAGCCACATTATTATATATCATTTATACCCATCATATTATTGTACATTTATTCAATGAGTAAACATCGTACAATTTTAAAAAAATGTAAAAAATATTTTTTTTTCTTCAAGGAAGGGAAGTATTCTCCGCCTGGCATAATTTTATTTGACTTTAGCAAAAGTATTACATCACTTTCTGCCAACCTCACCAGATGTTATTGATGCTTTGCCGCCACAACATTATCAACAGCCTCCCACATGAATGCCTGCCTTTTTCTTCTCCCTGTTATAACTTTTTCGAGTGCTACTTTCTTATTTGTCTTCCAAAATATTGAACTTGTGAATAAAGTTATGCTATTCAAGGTGGGTAACTATGTATTCATCAAACTGCAGGTATACTAGCAGCAATCTATGTCATGGCGCAAGAGTTAGAAGCTGGAAATGAGATATTTTAGTCTTTTTACCTATTGTCACTAGAATCAGAATGGTGGCTTATCTACTACATTTAGTAAAAGTCAATTTGATTACATACCTAAATTGTTCAATGCTAAAAGTGTGACTAAGTTTCTACTCTACATTATACTCATGGCACTAGTAACAACATATCAAGCCACATTATTGTCTATCATTTATACCATCATATTATGGTACATTAGTTCAACGAGTAAACATCGTACTGTATTGAAAAAAATAAGTAAAAAATATTTTTTCCTTTAGGGAAGGAGAGTGTTCACTGCCTGGCTTCATTTGATTTGAATTCACCACAGGTATTGCATCACTTTCCAGCCAACCTCACCAGATGTTATTGATGCTTTGCTGCCGCAGCATTATCAACAGCCTCCCGCATCAATGCCCACTATGTCCTTCTCCCTGTTATAGCTTTTTCGGGTGCCACTTTCTTATATGGCATCCAAAATAATGAACTTGTGAATAATGTTGTGCTATTCAAGGTGGGTAACTATGTATTCATCAAACTACAGGTATACCAGCAGCAATCTGTGTCATGGCGCAAGAGTTAGAAGCTGGGAATGAGATATTTTAGTCTTTTTTCCTATTGTCACTAGAATCAGAAATGTGGTTTATGTACTACATTTAGTGAAAGTTAATTTGATTACATACCTAAATTGTTCAATGCTAAAAGTGTGATTAAGTTTCTACTCTATCTTATACTCATGGCACTAGTAACAACATATCAAGCCACATTGTTGTCTATTATTTATACCCATCATATTATGGTACATTAGTTCAATGAGTAAACATTGTACAATATTCAAAAAATAAGTAAAAAATACTTTTTCCTTTAGGGAAGGAGAGTGTTCACCGCCTGGCTTCATTTGATTTGAATTCACCACAGGTATTGCATCACTTTTCAGCCAACCTTACCAGCTGTTATTGATGCTTTGCTGCCACAGCATTATCAACAGCCTCCTGCATTAATGTCCACTTTGCCTGTGTCCCTGTTGAAACTTTTTTGGGTGTCACTTTTTTATATGGCTGGCAAAATGATGAACTTCCGAATAATGTTGTGCTATTCAAGTTGGGTAACTATGTGTTCGTCAAACTGTAGCGATACCAGTAGCAATCAATGGCATGGCGCAAGAGTCAGAAGCTGGGAATGAGATTTTTGGGTCTTTTTTCTTATTGTCACTAGAATTGAGTAGGTGCCTTATCTACTACATTTAGTGTAAATTAATTTGATTACATACCTAAATTATTCAATATTTAAAGTGTGACTGAGTTCCATCTCTACCTTACACTCACGGCACTTGTAACAACATATTAAGCCACATTATTGTGTATCATTTATAACCATCAAATTATTGTACATTTGTTCAATGAGTAAACAGCGTATTGTATTAAAAAAATATGTAAAAACTATTTTTTTTCTTTAGGGAAGGAGAGTATTCTCCGCCTTGCTTAATTTTATTTGACTTTAGCTCAAGTATTACATCACTTTTTGCCAACCTCACCAGATGCTATTGATGCTTTGCCACCACAGCATTACCAACAGCCTCCCGCATCAATGCCCACTTTGTCCTTCTCCCTGTTATAACTTTTTCAGGTGCAACTTTCTTATATGGCTTCCAAAATAATGAACTTGTGAATAATGTTGTGCTATTCTAGGTGGGTAACTATGTATTCATCAAATTGTAGGTATACCAGCAGCAATCTGTGTCATGGCGCAAGAGTTAGAAACTAGAAATGAGATATTTTAGTCTTTTTTTCCTAATGTCAATAGATCGGAAAGGTTGCTTATCTACTACATTTAGTGAAAGTTAATTTGATTACATACCTAAATTGTTCAATGCTAAAAGTGTGACTAAGTTTCTACTCTACCTTATACTCATGACACTAGTAACAACATATGAAGCCACATTATTGTCAATCATTTATACCCATCATATTATGGTACATTAGTTCAATTTGTAAACATCGTACAGTGTTGAAAAAAATAAGTAAAAAATATTTTTTCCCTTAGGGAAGGAGAGTGTTCACCACCTGGCTTCATTTGATTTGAATTCACCACAGGTATTGCATCACTTTCCAACCAACCTCACCAGATGTTATTGATGCTTTGCTGCCACAGCATTATCAACAGCCTCCCGCATCAAGGTCCACTTTGCCTGTTGGTGCACTAAATTGTGTATGCCAATATTAATGGACTATTTGTCACAGCTTCGCACAACTAACTAGCAAGTGCAATGGGTCGTCCAAGTAATACCTTTTGTGAGTAAGGATCGAATCCCACGGAGATTGTTGGCTTGAAGCAAGCTATGGTTATCTTATTATTCTTAGTCAGGATATAATATCAATAATAATTTTTAGTTTCAATTGTAAAAAGTGAAAGAGCATGAAATAAATACTTATTATGCAGTAATGGAGAATATGTTGGAGTTTTGGAGATGCTTTGTCCTCTGAATTTCAACTTTTCTCTTGTCCTCCTCTTCACAGACGCAAGGCTCCTTCCATGGCAAGCTATATGTAGGGTGTCACTGTTGTCAATGGCTACTTCCCATCCTCTCAGTGAAAATGGTCCAAATGCTCTGTCACAGCACGACTAATCATCTGTTGGAATAGAATCCATTGATTCTTTTGCATTTGTCATCACGCCCAACAATTGCGAGTTTGAAGCTCATCACAGCCATTCAATTCTTAAATCCTACTCGGAATACCACAGACAAGGTTTAGACTTTCCGAATCCTCAAGAGTGGCCACCAAAATGTTCTAGCTTATACCACGAAGATTCTGATTAAGGAATCTAAGAGATACTCATTCAATCTAATGTAGAACGGATGTGGTTGTCAGGCACACGTTCATGGATTGAGGATGGTGATGAGTGTCACGGATCATCACCTTCTTCATATTAAAGCGCGAATGAACATCTTAGATAGGAACAAGTGTGTTTGAATAGAAAACAAAAATAATTGCATTAATTCATCGAGACGCTGCACAGCTCCTCACCCCCAACAATGGAGTTTAGAGACTCATGCCGTCAAAGAGTATAAAATTCAGATCTAAAAATGTCATGAGATACAAAATAAATCTCTAAAAGTTGTTTAAATACTAAACTAGTAACCTAGGTTTATAGAAAATGAGTAAGCTAAGATGGATAGTGCAGAAATCTACTTCTGGGGCCCACTTGGTGTGTGCTGGGGCTGAGACTTAAGCTTCTCACGTGCCTAGGCTATTTCTGGAGTTGAACGCCAGGTTGTAACCTGTTTCTGGCGTTGAACTCTAACTTGTAACCTGTTTTTGGCGCTGAACGCCAGACTGCAACATGGAACTGGCGTTGAACGCAAAGTATAGACTATTATCTATTACTGGAAAGCCCTGGATGTCTACTTTCCAACCCAATTAAGAGCATGCCAATTGGACTCTTGGAGCTCCAAAAAATCCATTCTGAATGCAGAGAGGTCAGAATCCAACAACATCAGCAGTCCTTTTTCAGCCTAAATTAGATTTTTGCTCAACTCTCTCAATTTCAGCTAGAAAATATCTGAAATTACAAAAAAATACACAAACTCATAGTAAAGTCCAGAAATATGAATTTTGCCTAAAAACTAATAAAATTATACTAAAAACTAACTAAAACATACTAAAATCTACATGAAATTACCCCCAAAAAGCATATAAAATATCCGCTCATCACAACACCAAACTTAAACTGTTGCTTGTCCCCAAGCAACTAGATAAATAAAATAGGATAAAAAGAAATTAAGAAGCAATAATATCTCAGAGTTTTAAGTGAAGCTCAGATTCTAATTAGATGAGCGGGGCTAGTAGCTTTTTGCTTTTGAACAGTTTTGGCATCTCACTTTATCCTTTGAAATTCAGAATGATTGGCATCCATAGGAACTCAGAATTCAGATAGTATTTTTGATTCTCCTAGTTTAGTATGTTGTTTCATGAACACAACTAATTTATGAGTCTTGGCCGTGGCCCTAAGCACTTTGTTTTCCAGTATTATCACCGGATACATAAATGCCACAGACACATAACTGGGTGAACCTTTTTAGATTGTGACTTAGCTTTGCTAGAGTCCTTAATTAGAGGTGCCAGAGTTCTTAAGCACACTCTTTTGCTTTGGATCACGACTTTAACCACTCAGTCTCAAGCCTTTCACTTGGACCTGCATGCCACAAGCACATGGTTAGGGACAGCTTGATTTAGCCGCTTAAGCCTGGATTTATTTCCTTGGGCCCTCCTATCCATTGATGCTCAAAGCCTTGGATCCTTTTCACCCTTGCCTTTTGGTTTAAAGGGCTATTGGCTTTTTCTACCTCTTTTGCTTTTTTTTTCACTGCTTTTTCTTGCTTCAAGAATCAAGTTTATGATTTTTCAGATCATCAATAATATTTCTCTTGTTCATCATTCTTTCAAAAGCCAATACTTTTAACATTCATGGATTTCAATATAAAAAAATATGCACTGTTCAGGCATTCATTCAGAAAACAAAAAGTATTGCCACCACATATAAATAATTAGAATTTTCTTTATTAAGAACTCGAAATTAAATTGCCTCTTTATTCTAAAAATCTACTATTTTATTCATGTTTTATGATGATGACAAAAATAAATTATAGCTTAATTGGAAATAAAATCAAAATAGATATACTAATTACCACTACTCCTATATAACTTCTAAGGTAAATCTATAAGACAACTATCACAGAGTAAAGCAAATATTAGGACTCAACAACCTTTATTTTGGGAAGTGGATGTTCCTCTAGTATGTGGGGTGCTTGATCCTTCAAGAGATAATTTCTGATGCTTCAGTTCCTTCAAGTCACGCCTTTGCTCTTCTTGTTCCCCAAGCAGTTTGCAAAGCATGCTATTTTGATTATTCCGTTCTTCCTTTATTTGGTCCATAGCTTCTTGCAACTTGGTAACCGATGCTTCAAGATGCTCCCAATATTTAAATTGAGGAAATTCCGGGAGGAATTCCTGTGCTCTCCTCTTGATGGGGTCATCCTGGACCTGTTGTTTTTCCATTGATGTTTTGGTGATTGGTGGCTCAACTGAGATATACTTAGTTATTCCCATCTTTACTCCAGCATCTTTACATAGCATAGATATTAATCTAGGATAAGCCAATTTGGCATCTTTGGAATTTTTGTTTGCAATTATGTAAAGTTCACACGAAATCAACTGATGAACTTCCACTTCTCTTCCTAACATAATGCAGTGGATCATCACTGCTCTTTTAACGGTGACCTCAGAGCGGTTGCTAGTGGGCCGTATAGAATGCCCAATGAAGTCCAGCCAGCCTCTGGTGACTGGTTTGAGATCTTCTCTCTTGAGTTGATTTGGGACGCCCTTGGTGCTGGTGGTCCACCTGGCTCCAGGGAGGCATATGTCCTCTAGAATCTTGTCCAGGCCTTTATTTATTCTCATCATTCTCCTATTAAAGGAGTCTAGGTCATCTTTCAGCTGAGGTAGCTTAAAGATCTCCCTGATTTTATCAGGGTGGATGTGAACAATCTTTCCTCTGACCAATGTCCGATAATCATAGAGAGCAGTTCCAGATATTCTCTGCCTGTCTGTTTGCCACAGATTAGCATAGAATTCCTGAACCATGTTTCTTCCCACCTTTGTCTCAGGATTAGCTAGGATTTCCCAACTTCTGTTTCGAATTTGCTCTTAGATCTCCGGATATTCATCTTCTTCCAGATCGAATTTAACTTCCGGGATCACTGATCTTAGACCGATTATTTTGTAGTAATGGTCTGAATGTTCTTTGGTTAAGAACTTCCCTTGATTCCAATGTGGTTTTGGAATACTTTCTTTCTTGCCTCTTGGAGTGGGTTGTTTTCCTTTAGGAGCCATGATCTTAGTGGGTATGGTTTAGTGATCACGGATAAACACACCAAACTTAGAGGTTTGCTTGTCCTTAAGCAAAAGAAATGAAAGGAGAGGGATAAAAGGAGAGCTAGTATCGAATGGTTGATGAGAGGAGGGAGGTCGGATGTGGATTTAAAGGGAGGGGGTGGGTTTTCGAAAATTTTGAGAAAAGATAAGATAGAAGATATGATTTGTAAAAGATAAATATGATAGGAAAAAGATGTAATTGAAAATTGAAAAGATATAAAAGATATTTGAAAAAGATAAATTTGTTTTGAGAAAGATATTGTGAAGATTTGAAAAAGATATTTATTAGTTGAAAAGATTTTAAGAAGGAAAAGAGATAGATTTGTTTTGAAAAAGATTTGAAAAGAAGTTGAAGAGGATTTTAAAAAAAAATTGTGTTTATGAATTAAGATTTGAAAAGAAATTAGGGTTTTTAGAAATCATGGATGGAAACATAGGAAATGGAAAAAAATTTGAAGTGAAAACGAATTTACCTCCTCCCCACAATCCTGGCATTAAACGCCCAAACGCTGCATGTTTTGGGCGTTTAACGCCCATTTGCAGCTTCTCCTGGGCATTCAACGCCCAGCTATTGCTTCTAGCTGGCGTTGAACGCCAGGAACTCCTTTGTCACTGGGCGTTTTTCTGAACGCCCAAGACGCTATAAATCTGGCGTTAAATGCCCAGAAGGTGCTTCTTTCTGGTGTTCAACGCCCAGAAGATGCTTCTTTCTGGCGTTTAACGCCCAGATGGCTATCCTTACTGGCGTTGAACGCCCAAAACAGCTCTTACTGGCTTTTTCGCACCGGTGAGATTTCTTTTTGCTATTTTATCCTGCGAATCCTTCTATAACTTTGTGAACTCAAGCAATTGCTATTTTACCTTAAAGATAATTGACATAAACCTATAAAAATCAATTAATTAACAAATAAGCTTTGTAAATGGCTGGGTTGCCTCCCAGCAAGCGCTTCTTTATTGTCTTTAGCTGGACTATTACTGAGCTTTAATCAAGTCTCAGTTTTGAGCATTCTTGCGCAAAATTGCTTTCAAGATAATGTTTAACTCTCTGTCCATTAACAATGAACTTTTTGTTAGAATCATTATCCTGAAGCTCCACATGTCCATATGGTGACACACTTGTAATCACATATGGACCTCTCCACCGAGATTTCAATTTTCTAGAGAACAATCTGAGCCTAGAATTAAACAGTAGAACTTTCTGCCCTGGCTCAAAGACTCTGGATGACAACTTCTTATCATGCCATCTTTTTGCTTTCTCTTTGTAAATTTTTGCATTTTCGAAAGCATTGAGTCTGAATTCCTCTAGCTCATTTAACTGGAGCAATTGTTTTTCTCCAGCTGACCTGGCATCAAGGTTTAGGAATCTGGTTGCCCAATAGGCCTTATGTTCCAATTCCACTGGCAAGTGACAGGCTTTTTCATACACAAGCTGGTATGGAGAAGTTCCTATAGGAGTCTTGAATGCTGTTCTGTATGCCCACAGAGCATCATCCAAGCTTCTTGCCCAATCCCTTCTACGGTTAATCACAGTCCATTCCAGGATTCTTTTAAGTTCTCTATTAGAGACTTCAGCTTGCCCATTTGTCTGTCGATGATATGGAGTGGCCACCCTGTGTTTAACTCCATATCGAACTAAAGCAGAGTAAAGTTGTTTATTGTAGAAATGAGTGCCCCCATCACTGATTAGTACTCTAGGGATACCAAATCTGTTGAAGATGTGTTTCTGAAGGAATTTCAGTACTATTTTAGTATCATTAGTGGGTGTTGCTATAGCTTCTACCCATTTGGATACATAATCCACTGCCACCAGAATATAAGTGTTTGAGTATGATGGTGGAAATGGCCCCATGAAGTCAATACCCCATACATCAAACAACTCAATCTCCAAGATTGATAAACCACTATTTTATGGTTTACAATGTGTTTAATTGTGTGGTTTTATCATGATCCTTACCCACTTATTCATTAATTTAGCATGCATTTATATTTCCTTCCTGAAATTATTACATGATTGAAAACTGCTTCCTAGAGACTTTTAATTATGCATTTTAATTCTCCTTTATTCCATTCGATGCTGTAATCTGTGTGTTAAGTATTTCAGGCTTTATAGGGCATGAATGAGTTGGAGATTGGAAAGGAAGCTAGCAAAAATGAAAAGAACACGAGAAATTGAGGAGATAACTAGCGAGAAGTGACGCAGCTGCATGGCTCACGCGTTCGCGTGAGAAAGGAGAAATCGCAGTGACGCGGCCGCATGGCTCACGCGACCGCGCAGATTGGAAAAGCACAAGTGACGTGGAAGTGTGGACGACGCGAACGCGTGGCAGGGAAAAACACGAATGACGCGTCCGCATGGATGATATGCGCGATCTGCAGAATCACAAAAGTCACTGGCAGAGATTCTGGGCTGCATTTCAACCCAGTTTTTGGCCCAGAAACACAGATTAAAGTCAGGAAACTTGCAGAGACTCAGTAGGCTCTTGATAATTCACTTTTCATAGTTTAGATGTAGTTTTTAGAGAGAGAGGTTCTCTCCTCTCTCTTAGGATTTAGGATTAGAATTCCTCTTAAAGGATTTAGGATTTATTATTATTTCAACTTATAATTCTTCTGAGCTCCAAGTTTAATATTCCTTTATTTTGACTTCTCTTATTTTTAATTATATATGTCGCCAATTTGGCTTAATGACATTCATGTCATGATTTTCTTAATAAATATTATTTGAGGTATTTTCAGAACTATGATTTGTTTCTCTTATTTATGATATAAATAATTTAAATTTTTCTACCTTTTGGCTCTGGTTGATTAATTGGTGACTCTTGAGTTATCAAACTCATTGTTGACCGAAAATTGGAATTCTTCAAGAATTAATTCGAGATCCAATAACTCTAACTTTTCCCAAGGAAAGACTGGGACTTGAGGATTCGAATTAATTCATTCACTTGACTTACCTTCATAGTTAGAGGTTAACAAAGTGGGAGAAAAATCCAATTCTCATCACAATTGATAAGGATAACTAGGATAGGACTTTCAGTTCTCATACCTTGCCAAGAGTTTATTTTACAGTCATTTATTTAGTTTACTTGTCATTTATCATATCTGCTCCTCATTCTCAAAACCCCCGATTTACAAAACTCATAGCCAATAATAAGAACATACCTCCCTGCAATTCCTTGAGAAGACGACCCGAGGTTTAAATACTTCGGTTATCAATTTATTTAGGGGTTTGTTACTTGTGACAACCAAAATGTTTGTACGAAGGGATTCTTGTTGGTTTAGAATCTATACTTACAACGCAATTTTATAAAATTCTTTACTAGCAAAAATCCTAAAGTCAAAATTGCGCCGTTGCCGGGGAATTGCAAACGTGTGCCTTATTATTGGTTATTGTAAATATTTTTCAAAATTTTTTTTCCTTTTTTGTTAGTTTTTGTTTTTATTATCTCTCACTACTATGAACTCTCACCCCTTTGGCCATGAGTCTGGTTATAATTATGTTGCAGTAAGAGGAGATTATAATGACAACATGCACCATGGTTGGAACAATCAAAGATGGGAGGAGCCACAAGGATTTGATCAACCCTCATGACAACAACCACCTCCAATGGACTATCAACAACCATTCTGTGATGCATATCAAGGCAATGGCTATGGTGAGCACTCTTTTGACTACCAACAAGACCCACCATATGCCTATGAACCCCCTCCTCCTCAATATAATTTTGAACCACCGTACTCACAAGCTCCTTTCCACCAAACACCTCCGTATGACCCTAATCCATATCCACCATACCAACCACCTTATGAGCCAAATGAACCATACATAGAACCACCACCGCAATATACATCATCTCCTTATCATTATCAAAATGAACCCTCCTATCCACCCCAAACCTCCATGGAGAAAGTATTTGCCGAATTAAACTCTACTATACAAGCTCTGGTCAGCCAAATCGGACCACCGAATACCTTCAACAATCAACCCTTAAGCTCTAGTGCACCTTCTTTTCAACCATATAATGATCTACCTATTTCATCACCACCCATCCCATCACCACGATCCATAGAAGAGCACCCACATCCATCAATCCAAGAGTAAGGTGATCCCAGTTATGCTATTGAAATGGAACAAGAGTCAAGGGATCGTCTCAAGGAAACAGTAGATCAATTTCATGCAACCCTTCATCAATTGGAGCAAGCAATAAATCAATTACCTTCTAGACGTTCAGACACTCAAGGAACCCCCATGGCTTCATGTGGAGAATCTAATGAAGAACGTAGCATGTAGGAAACACTAGAAACTCCAGTGGACAGTAAGGAGCATGACTTTGTACTGGAACAAGTGGAGGAAGCCATAATTATTGAAGAGGAAGAAGCGGTTGCAGACTTAGGAGATGCAGAACCTCAATGGGAAATTCAAGTCATAAAGCCTCCTTCCAAGGTATTTGAAATTGATGTTGAGGAGGATGTACAACCTCCAAGGCACGTCATAATAGAAGACTTGGAAGAGGTTAATCAAGAGATGGAGATTCAAGAAAAAGAGGCACAACCTCCCATGCCCTTGGTGCGCAATAAAGAAGAGATTAAATTAGAAGAAAGCTACCAAGAGGAAGAGGTTGAAATCAAAGAAGTTTGCAATTTCATTAAAAATACCTCCCCCTAAGTTGCCATCATCCTTCACAACATTCAAATGGGTAAAATTCATATCCCTTAGCTTTCTAACCCCACTTGAATATAGGCTACTGGAGACGGATGATCAACTTAGAGCTCTTTCTGGCATTAAGAGTAAGAGGAAGATGGTCAGTGATAAGATTTATCCTGCAAGGTTCAACATGGTTGTGTGCTCAACATTTAAAGGCAAAGGTTGGTTTAGAGCTCAACTGAATGGGTCCAGGAAGTTGTCTGGCTAATTCAGTGAGAATTCAGACTATTTGCCACCCGGATGGAACAATATTGCTCAACAAGAAGATGGGTGCAAAAGCAAGATTTGGGACCCCGGAATTCAATCTAGAAATCAACACTCTTGGGGTCTTGTCACTTGCTTTAACTTGCTTGAAGGCTTTCTGCACCTTGTTTGGGACCCCAGAGGCTACTGGAACTCCAAACATTGGTGGAGATTTCTGGATGAGTTCAAGCACAAGCCGCCATAACAGGAAGCTCCTCAATTGTCCAACTTAAGGACTTTAACTAAAAGTGCTAGGTGGGAGACAACCCACCATGGTATGATCGTTCCTTTTTTATTTTTATTTAGTTTTATTTATTTTCAAGTTTTTCATTGAACCTGGAATTACTCATAACATTCATATCATTTTGCATTCTGCATACTGCATATTAAAAAAAATGCCACACGATGTGACCGCATCAGCGACGTGTCCGCGTCGAAAGGAGAGGTGAGAAAATAAAAACAAACAGAGAGTCACACTGGAGCGTCGCTGGAGGCATGCCAGTGGCCCAAATCGTCCCACGCGACCGCGTCATTGACGCGTCTGCGTCACATGGGAATAATGGCCTCCCACGCGACCGCGTGCCCCACGCGGCCGCGTGCCCTGATTTTCGACGTAAAAAGGGTGCACAACGAATTATTGTGTGAGAGAGGTGCTGGATTGGTGCTGGACGCACAATCTCTATCACGCAACCGTGTCGCCGACGCGTCCGCGTCATTCCTTTCTGAAGCCCACTCACGCGATCGCATTCCCCACGCGATTGCGTCACCCAAAATTTGGCAAAATAAGATTTTGAACAGAGAGTTGTGCGAGCGTGAGGCTACCCTCGCGCCAGTAGCATAACCTGAGTCACGCGTCCGCGTGATCGATGCGTCCGCGTCGATTAATTTAAGTGCACGTCGCGCGACCGCATCCCGCACGCGTCCGCGTCGCTTGCGCCACACAACTTTTCCAACGCAGCCAAATATCTTATCTTCTCTTCCCTATATATAATTTTTTTCTTCCTTTCTTATTTCTTTTCTTCTTTCTTCTTCCTTTTCTTACTTTCTTCTTCTCATCCCTCTTCACTTCTATTTAATTTATTTGCATAGTTTCATTCATTGCATTATTTTCATTGGTGTTAGAAATTTATTTATTTTGCTTGTGGGTTATTCAAAGAATTGTTTGACAATTATATATTATTTTTTATAGGGTTTCTTGCATGTTCTAATTAATATTTTCAATAACATATTCACCATGCATGCTAAGTGTTTGTGAAAAAGCCCGTATGGCATTGTGCATTATTTTAAATTATTCTCTTCTACTATTCAATGCTTGCTTTTTACAAATTTCCTTTACTATTTTATTAATTAAATATAATTGTCAATACAAGCGTTATTGTTAGTTTCTCATGACTAACAATACATTAAAGCTTTTGATGCTTGATCTATGCTACTCATGCCCTTGCCGGCATGCTAATAAACATCTTGCATCCAATACTTCCCATGCCTTGCTATATTTCCATTGATGAACTGATCACATGGAATCGCGACCATGTCTTTCATTCACTATTTTCCTTACTTGGCATGATTATCACTCGTACCGCCCTCTTCTTTGCTCTATCCATTTGACTTCATGTCCCTTTCTTTTCTCCCTTTTTCAGGCTGGCCACCGGGAAGAGTAAAGAGAAAGACTCTACAACGAGCATCGACTGCAGAACCACAACACCTGCCCACATGTACATCTCAGCATGCACCGAGGACGGTGCAATCTTTAAGTGTGGGGAGGTCGATACTGATCTCCACGAGTCAGTTAGTCCTTTCTTAACACCAATTTTTGTTTTTCATTGTTGCATTATAGTTTAATTTTATGCATATTTTACCATTTGGTTAAAGTAATATTTTCTTTTTCAATAAATTTTTATAATATTTCACTAATTTGAATAAAACTTTTTGAAAAACTTGTTTGAAGAAATATTATTTTGGAACATAGTTTAGAGCTCGAACACACAAAACCTGTGAGATTTTGAGCCTATTTGATTGGTTGTATTTTATCAACCAATATTTTATTTTTGGTGTGTGTTTCTCTCTCTAAAATTGTGATCTTTGTCTTGCTTAATTCTATATTTCCATTATTTGATGTATGCATGCACTTATATGATTGAGGCCTTGTTTCACTGAGCTTACATACCCTTATGGCGTTACCTTTTATTATCCTTTGCAAACCTATGTTGAGCCTATTTTACCCCTTGTTCTTTACTTTAGCTCATCATTAACTCTAAGCGGAAAACAATAATGTCCCTAATTTGAATCCTTGATTAGCTTAGACTAGTGAGAATGCTCATGAATTAAGTGTGGGAAAAAGTGGGTTTGGAAACGTTTGGTTTGGGAATTGAGTATGTTAGACTTTGTGTGAAAATATGAAAAATGTTAAGAACATGTTTATACATTCAAAACCTTAATCATATGCATTGAGAAGAATAAAAAAAAGCAAGTAATAAAAAGGGACAAAATGCCCCAAAGTAAGTGTTGGTATCATTGCATATGTACTAAACTCAATTTTAGGATGCATGAACATATGGAAAGCACGGTTAATGGGAAGTTAGATTTTGTATTTTAATTAAATGAATTGTCTTGAGTTAGGTGGAATATTTATGTTAATTAAGGATTCAAATTTTAGTCCACTTGGCCAAATACAATCCTACCTTGACCCTAACCCCATTACAACCCTTAAAAGACCTCTTGATTTGTGTATTGATGCATTAAATTTTTGTCGATTGTTAGATGAAGAGCAAGCTATAGAAAGCAAGATTAGCAGAGAATTGAGAGAATTGACCCTAGACACTTGAGAGTTAGAGTGATATACACTACCAGTAAGGGTTCAGTGCTTAATTCTATGTTCCCTACTCTCATGAGCCATCTTCTTCTTGCAAGTAACTTATATTGTATTTTGTGATTTGAATTAGTGAAATCCAGTTCATATCTATTCTTGAAGGATTTATTTACTTTTCACCAAGTAGGTAGAATCATTTTAGCATGTAGTTGCATTCACATTCATAGGTTGCATTGCATGAGTCTTGCCTTTCCCTACTCATTTATTTGGTCTCCTTGAGTTTAGCATGAGGACATACTAATGTTTAAGTGTGGGGAGGTTGATAAACCACTATTTTTATGGTTTATAATGTGTTTAATTGTGTGGTTTTATCATGATCCTTACCCACTTATTCATTAATTTAGCATGCATTTATATTTCCTTTCTGAAATTATTACATGATTGAAAACTGCTTCCTAGAGACTTTTAATTATGCATTTTAATTCTCCTTTATTCCATTCGATGTCGTAATCTATGTGTTAAGTGTTTCAGGCTTTATAGGGCATGAATGAGTTGGAGATTGGAAAGGAAGCTAGCAAAAATAGAAGGAATACGAGAAATTAAGGAGATAACCAGTAAGAAGTGACGCGGCCGCATGGCTTACGCGTTCGCGTGAGAGAGGAGAAATCGCAGTGACGCGGCCGCATGGCTCACGCGACTGCGCGGATTGGAAAAGCACAAGTGACGCGGAAGCGTGGACGACGCGAACGCGTGGCAGGGAAAAACGCGAATGACGCGTCCGCATGGATGACGCAATCGCGTGACGTGCGCGATCTGCAGAATCACAAAAGTCGCTGGCAGAGATTCTGGGCCGCATTTCAACCCAGTTTTCGGCCCAGAAACACATATTAAAGTCAGGGAACTTGTAGAGACTCAGTAGGCTCTTGATAATTCACTTTTGATAGTTTAGATGTAATTTTTAGAGAGAGGGGTTCTCTCCTCTCTCTTAGGATTTAGGATTAGAATTCCTCTTAAAGGATTTAGGATTTATTATTATTTCAACTTATAATTCTTCTGAGCTCCAGGTTTAATATTCCTTTATTTTGACTTCTCTTATTTTTAATTATATATGTTGCCAATTTGGCTTAATGACATTCATGTTATGATTTTCTTAATAAATATTATTTAAGGTATTTTCAGAACTATGATTTGTTTCTCTTATTTATGACATAAATAATTTAGATTTTTCTTCCCTTTGGCTCTGGTTGATTAATTGGTGACTCTTGAGTTATCAAACTCATTGTTGACCAAAAATTGGAATTCTTCAAGAATTAATTCAAGATCCAATAACTCTAACTTTTCCCAAGGAAAGACTGGGACTTGAGGATTCAAATTAATTCATTCACTTGACTTACTTTCATAGTTAGAGGTTAACAAAGTGGGAGAAAAATCCAATTCTCATCACAATTGATAAGGATAACTAGGATAGGACTTCCAGTTCTCATATCTTGCCAAGAGTTTATTTTACAGTCATTTATTTAGTTTACTTGTCATTTATCATATCTGCTCCTCATTCTCAAAACCCCTGATTTACAAAACTCACAGCCAATAATAAGAACATACCTCCCTGTAATTCCTTGAGAAGACGACCCGAGGTTTAAATACTCCGGTTATCAATTTATTTAGGGGTTTGTTACTTGTGACAACCGAAACGTTTGTACGAAGGGATTCTTGTTGGTTTAGAATCTATACTTACAACGCAATTTTATAAAATTCTTTACTAGCAAAAATCCTAACGACAAAGATCCCTTGTTGAGGCATGGCATAACTGTGAGGCAGATTGCCAGATCTTTGGCAACTGTCACAATTAAGTACAAACACTCGTGAGTCTTTATAGAGAGTAGGCCAGTAGAAGCCACATTGGAGGACTCTTGTGGCTGTTCGCTCACTTCCAAAATGTCCTCCATATTGTGATCCATGGCAGTGCCAGAGGATATTCTGTGCTTCTTCTTTAGGCACACATCTATGGATTACTCCGTCTGCACATCTCTTGAAGAGATATGGTTCATCCCAAAGATAGTACTTTGCATCCGTGATCAATTTCTTTGTTTGCTGCCTACTGTACTCTTTGGGTATGAATCTTACTACCTTGTAGTTTACAATGTCTGCAAACCATGGCACTTCCTAGATGGCAAAGAGTTGTTCATCCGAAAAGTTTTCAGAGATCTCAGTAAGAGGGAGGGACGCCCCTTCTACTGGTTCTATTCGGGACAGGTGATCTGCTACTTGGTTCTCTGTCCCTTTTCTGTCTCTTATTTCTATATCAAACTCTTGCAGAAGCAACACCCATCTGACGAGTCTGGGTTTTGAATCCAGATTTGTGAGTAGATATTTAAGAGCAGCATGGTCAGTGTACACAATCACTTTTGATCTTACTAAATAAGATCTAAACTTGTCAATGGCGTACACCACTGCAAGTAACTCTTTTTCTGTGGTTGTGTAGTTCTTCTGTGCGTCATTTAAAACACGACTGGCATAGTAAATGACGTGCAGAAGCTTGTCATGCCTTTGTCCCAACATTGCACCAATGGCATGGTCACTGGCATCACATATCAGTTCAAATGGTAATGTCCAGTCTGGTGCAGAGATGACTGGTGCTGTGACTAGCTTAGCTTTCAGAGTCTCAAACACCGGTAGAGACTCCTTATCAAAGATAAATGGCGTGTCAGCAGCTAGCAGATTACTCAGAGGTTTGGCAATTTTTGAAAAATCTTTTATAAACCTCCTATAGAATCCTGCATGCCCCAGAAAGCTTCTGATTGCTTTAACATTGGCAGGTGGGGGTAATTTTTCAATTACATCTACCTTAGCTTGATCCACCTCTATTCCCTTGTTCGAAATTTTGTGCCCAAGGACAATTCCTTCAGTCACCATAAAGTGACATTTCTCCTAGTTTAAAACCAGGTTAGTCTCTTGGCACCTCTTTAGAACAAGTGCTAGATGGTCAAGACAGAAGCTGAATGAGTCTCCAAATACTGAAAAATCATCCATGAAGACTTCCAGAAATTTTTCCACCATATCAGAGAAAATAGAGAGCATGCACCTTTGAAAGGTTGCAGGTGCATTGCACAGGCCAAATGTCATTCTTCTGTATGCAAATACTCCGGATGGACATGTGAATGCTGTTTTCTCTTGATCCTAGGGATCTACTGCAATTTGATTATAACCTGAATATCCATCCAGGAAGCAGTAGTATTCATGACCTGCTAGTCTTTCTAGCATCTGGTCTATGAATGGTAAAGGAAAATGATCCTTTCTGGTAGCTGTATTGAGCCTTCTGCAATCAATACACATACGCCACCCTGTAACTGTTCTTGTAGGAACCAGTTCATTTTTTTCATTATGAACCACTGTCATGCCACCCTTCTTAGGGACGACTTGGACAGGGCTTACCCAGGGGCTATCAGAAATGGGATAAATAATCCCAGCCTCTAGTAATTTAGTGACCTCCTTCTGCACCACCTCCTTCATGGCTGGATTCAGCCGCCTCTGTGGTTGAACCACTGGCTTAGCGTCACCCTCCAATAGGATCTTATGCATGCATCTGGCTGGGCTAATGCCCTTAAGATCACTGATGGACCACCCAAGAACTGTCTTGTGTGTCCTTAGCACTTGAATTAGTGATTTCTCTTCCTGTGGCTCTAAGGTAGAGCTTATGATTATAGGAAAGGTATCACCTTCTCCCAGAAATGCATATTTCAGGGATGGTGGTAATGGTTTGAGCTCGGGTTTGGGAGGTTTCTCCTCTTCCTGAGGGATTTTCAGAGGTTCTATTATTCTCTTTGGTTCCTCTAGATCATGCTGAACATCTTTAAAGATATCCTCTAGCTCTGATTCAAGACTCTCAGTCATATTGACCTCTTTTACCAGAGAGTCAATGATATCAATGCTCATGCAGTCATTTTGGGTGTCTGGATGCTGCATAGCTTTGACAACATTCAACTTAAACTCGTCCTCATTGACTCTCAGGGTCACTTCCCCTTTTGGATGCCAATGAGGGTTCGTCTAGTTGCTAGGAAAGGTCTTCCTAGAATGAGAGTTGCACTCTTGTGCTCCTCCATTTCCAGCACCACAAAGTCAGTGGGAAATGCAAATGGTCCAACCTTGACAATCATGTCTTCAATTACGCCTGATGGGTATTTAATGGAGCCATCAGCAAGTTGGAGACATATCCGGGTTGGTTTAACTTCATCAGTCAACCCAAGCTTTTTGATAGTAGCTGCAGGTATTAGGTTAATACTTGCCCCAAGATCACATAGAGCTTGCTTGGTACAAGTACCTTCTAATTTGCATGGTATCATAAAGCTTCCCAGATCTTTAAGCTTCTCAGGTAAGCTTTTCAGAGTGACTGCTCTGCATTCTTCAGAGAGGTAAACTTTCTCAGTTTCCCTCCAATCCTTCCTATGACTTAAGATCTCTTTCATGAACTCAGCATAAGAGGGTATTTGCTCAAGTGCCTCTGCAAACGGAATCTTTATCTCAAGAGTCCTGAGATAGTCTGCAAAACGGACAAATTGCTTATCCTGTTCTGCTTGGCAGAGTTTTTGAGGATAAGGCATTTTGGCTTTGTATTCCTCAACTTTAGTTGCTGCAGGTTTATTGCCTACAGCCGTGGGTTGAGAAGCCTTTTTAGAGGAGTTGCTATCAGCACTTGTATGTGTCTGATCTCCCACTGGCGTTTGAATGCCAGGGGTGGAAGCTAGAGTGGCGTTAGATGCCAACTCCTCACCTGTTTCTGGCGTCTGAATGCCATAACTGTGCTTCCTTTGGGCGTTCAACGCCAATTCTTTGCTTGTTTCTGGCGTTGAACGCCAGGACTGAGCATGGTTTGGGCGTTCAACGCCAGCTTTCCACCCATTTTCTGGCTTTTGAGCGCTAGAATTATTCCTCTCTGGGCTCTTACTGTCCTCAGATGGATTTTGAGTAGTTTGCTCATTTCTTGGCTTCCTTCTACCTTGAAGTGAGGTATTTAATGTTTTTCCACTTCTTAATTGAACTGCTTGGCACTCTTCTGTTATTTGTTTTGATAACTGCTGTTCTGTTTGCTTCAATTGTACTTCCATATTCATATTAGCCATTCTTGTTTCTTGTAGTATCTCCTTGAATTAGGCTAGCTGTTTTGTTAGAAAATCCAGTTACTGATTGAATTCAGTAACTTGTTCTGTAGGACTGAGTTCAGGAGTTACTGTTTTAGCCTCTTCGTTGATGGAAGGTTCACTACTTAGGTGCAGATGCTGATTTCTGGCAACTGTATCAATAAGCTCTTGAGCTTCTTCTATTGTCTTTCTCATGTGTATAGATCCACCAGCTAAGTGGTCTAGAGAAATCTGAGCTCTCTCTGTAAGCCCATAATAGAAGATGTCTAACTGCACCCACTCTGAAAACATTTCAGAGGGGCATTTTCTTAGCATCTCTCTGTATCTCTCCCAGGCATCATAAAGGGATTCATTATCTCCTTGTTTAAAGCCTTGGATGCTCAGCCTTAGCTGTGTCATCCGTTTTGGAGGGAAGTATTAATTCAGAAATTTTTCTGACAGCTATTTGCATGTCTTTATGCTAGCTTTAGGTTGGTTATTTAACCATCTTTTTGCTTGGTCTTCTATAGCAAATGGAAATAGTAATAATCTGTAGACATCCTGATCTACTTCTTTATCATGTACTGTGTCAGCAATTTGTAAAAATTGTGCCAGAAACTCTGTAGGTTCTTCCTGTGGAAGACTGGAATACTGGCAACTTTGCTGCACTATGATAATGAGCTGAGGATTCAACTCAAAACTACTAACTCCAATGGAGGGTATACATATACTACTCCCATATGAAGCAGTAGTGGGGTTAGCATATGACCCCAGAGTCCTTCTGGACTGTTCATTTCCACTTAAGTCCATGATGGAGAAAGGAGAGATGATGTGAATTTATTTTATTTATTTTATTATATATAAAAATTTCGAAATAATAATAACAAAATAAAATAAAATAAAGACGACAATAAAAATATAAATAAATAAAAATAAAAATAAAATAAAAAAGAATTTAAAAATATTTTATGAAGATTTTCGAAAAAGTGAGGAGAGAAAAAGTGGTTAGGATATTTTCGAAAAAGATATAATTTTTTTTTAAAAACAATCTTAAAAGGATAAGATTTGAAAGATTTTGAAATTGAAATCTGAATTTTTATAAAAAAAAATCGAAAATATGGCTTAAAAATAGTTAGAAAAGATATTTTTTGAATTTTGAATTTTATGATGAAAGAGAAAAAACACAGAAAAGACACAAGACTTAAAATTTTTAGATCTAATGCTCCTTGTTTTCGAAAATTTTGGAGGGAAAACATCAAGGAACACCAAACTTAAAAATTTTAAGATCAAAACACAAGGAAGACTCAAGAACAACAAGAACAAAAGATAGAACACCAAACTTAAAATTTTTAGGAAATCACAATAAATTCTCGAAATTTAAAGAAAATTAACAAGAGAACACCAAACTTAAAGTTTGGCACAAGATTCAATCAAAGAAAAATTATTCTTGAAAAAGATTTTAAAAAGAAGGTACCCAATTATCAAGAACATAAACCAATGCTCTAGCCAATTGAGCTATAAATGTAACGTGTTTTAAAGAGGTATTTTTTAATAATTTTTTTTAAACTAATATTTTGAAATTCCACAAGGAAAACACGAAAAATACACAAAATAGGAAAAACCAAAGATCAAACAAGAAAAATTGAGAAGAACAATTTGAAGATCATGGAAAAATAAAGAACATGCAATTCGAAAATTGAAAGATAAAAAAAAGAGCATGCAATTGACACCAAACTTAAAACATGACACTAAATTCACAGAAAAAAACTAAAAATTAATAAAGAAAAATAATATTTTTGAAAAAAATTTTTTAGAAGGGATAATAAAAGATGCAATTCTAGTAAAAAAGATAAATTTTTCTTAATCTAAGCAACAAGATTCACCGTCAGTTGTTCAAACTCAAACAATCCCCGGCAACGGCGCCAAAAACTTGGTGCACGAAATTGTGTATGCCAATATTAATGGACTATTTGTCACAGCTTCGCACAACTAACCAGCAAGTGCACTGGGTCGTCTAAGTGATACCTTACGTGAGTAAGGGTCGAATCCCACGGAGATTGTTGGCTTGAAGCAAGCTATGGTTATCTTATTATTCTTAGTCAGGATATAATATCAATAATAATTTTTAGTTTCAATTGTAAAAGTAAAAGAGCATGAAATAAATACTTATTATGCAGTAATGGAGAATATGTTGGAGTTTTGGAGATGCTTTATCCTCTGAATTTCAGCTTTTCTCTTGTCCTCCTCTTCACACATGCAAGGCTCTTTCCATGGCAAGCTGTATGTAGGGTGTCACCGTTGTTAATGGCTACTTCCTATCCTCTCAGTGAAAATGGTCCAAATGCTCTGTCACAGCACGGCTAATCATCTGTTGGTTCTCGATCATGTTGGAATATAATCCATTGATTCATTTGCATTTGTCATCACGCCCAACAATCGCAAGTTTGAAGCTCGTCACAGCCATTCAATCCTTGAATCCTACTCGGAATACCACAGACAAGGTTTAGACTTTTCGGATCATCAAGAGTGGCCACCAAAATGTTTTAGCTTATACCACAAAGATTCTGATTAAGAAATCTAAGAGATACTCATTCAATCTATTGTAGAACGGATGTGGTTGTCAGGCACACGTTCATGGATTGAGGAAGGTGATGAGTGTCACGGATCATCACCTTCTTCATAGTGAAGCGCGAATGAACATTTTAGATAGGAACAAGCGTGTTTGAATGGAAAACAGAAATAATTGCATTAATTCATCGAGACGCTACAGAGCTCCTCACCCCCAACAATGGAGTTTAGAGACTCATGCCGTCAAAGAGTATAAAATTCAGATCTAAAAATGTCATGAGATACAAAATAAATCTCTAAAAGTTGTTTAAATACTAAACTAGTAACCTAGGTTTATAGAAAATGAGTAAGCTAAGATGGATAGTGCAGAAATCCACTTCTGAGGCCCACTTGGTGTGTGTTGGGGCTGAGACTTAAGCTTCTCACGTGCCTAGGCTGTTTCTGGAGTTGAACGCCAGGTTGTAACATGGAACTGGCGTTGAACGCCAGTTTATGTTGTCTATCTTCGTGCAAAGTATGGACTATTATATATTGCTGAAAAGCCCTGGATGTCTACTTTCCAACCCAGTTGAGAGCGTGCCAATTGGACTCCTGTAGCTCCAAAAAATCCATTCCAAATGCAGAGAGGTAAGAATCCAACAGCATCAGCAGTGCTTTTTCAGCCTAAATAAGATTTTTGCTCAGCTCCCTCAATATCAGCCAGAAAATACCTGAAATTACAGAAAAATACACAAACTCATAGTAAAGTCCAAAAATATGAATTTTGCCTAAAAACTAATAAAATTATACTAAAAACTAACTAAAACATACTAAAATATACATGAAATTACCCCCAAAAAGCGTATAAAATATCCGCTCAACACCTGTCTCCCTGCTAAAACTTTTTTGGGTGTCACTTTCTTATATGGCTGGAAAAATGATGAACTTGTGAATAATATTGTGCTATTCAAGGTGGGTAACTATGTATTCGTCAAACTGCAGCCATACCAGTAGCAATCAGTGGCATGATGCAAGAGTCAGAAGCTGAGAATGAGATATTTTGGTCTTTTTTCCTATTGTTACTAGAATCGGGAAGGTGGCTTATCTACTGCATTTAGTGTAAATTAATTTGATTACATACCTCAATTGTTCAATGCTTAAAGTGTGATTGAGTTTCATTTCTACCTTACAATCACGGCACTAGTAATAACATATTAAGCCACGTTATTGCGTATCATTTATATCCATCATATTATTGTACATTTGTTCAATGAGTAAACAACGTATAATATTAAAAAAATATGTAAAAAATATTTTTTTTTCTTTAGGGAAGGGGAGTATTCACTGCCTTGCTTAATTTTATTTGACTTTAGCACAAGTATTACATCACTTTTTGCCAACCTCACCAGATGTTATTGATGCCTTGCCGCCACAGAATTACCAATAGCCTCCCGCATCAATGCCCGCTTTGACCTTCTCCTTGTCATAACTTTTTAGAGTGCCACTTTCTTATAAGGCTTCCAAAATATTGAACTTGTGAATAATGTTGTGCTATTCAAGGTGGGTAACTATGTATTCGTCAAACTACAGGTATACAAGCAGCAATTTATGTCATGGCGCAAGAGTTAGAAGCTGGAAATGAGATATTTTAGTCTTTTTTCCTATTGTCACTAGAATCGGAAAGGTGGTTTATGTACTACATTTAGTGAAAGTTAATTTGATTACATACCTAAATTGTTCAATGCTAAAAGTGTGACTAAGTTTCTACTCTACCTTATACTCATGGCACTAGTAACAACATATCAAGCCACATTGTTGTCTATCATTTATACCCATCATATCATGGTACATTAGTTCAATGAGTAAACATCGTACAGTATTGAAAAAAATAAGTAAAAAATACTTTTTCCTTTAGGGAAGGAGAGTGTTCACCGCCTGGCTTCATTTGATTTGAATTCACCACAGGTATTGCATCACTTTTCAGCCAACCTCACCAGATGTTATTGATGCTTTACTGCCACAGCATTATCAATAGCCTCCCGCATCAATGTCCACTTTGCGTGTCTCCCAGTTGAAACTTTTTCGGGTATCACTTCCTTATATGGCTGGAAAAATGATGAACTTGCAAATAATGTTGTGGTATTCAAGTTGGGTAACTATGTATTCGTAAAACTGTAGCCATACCAGTAGCAATAAGTGGCATAGCGCAAGAGTCAGAAGCTGGGAATGAGATATTTTGGTCTTTTTTCTTATTGTCACTAGAATCGGGAAGGTGCCTTATCTACTGCATTTAGTGTAAATTAATTTGATAACATACCTAAATTATTCAATGCTTAAAGTGTGACTGAGTTCCATCTCTACCTTACACTCACAACACTAGTAACAACATATTAAGCCACATTATTGTGTATCATTTATACCCATCATATTATTGTACATTTATTCAATGAGTAAACATCGTACAGGTTTAAAAAAAATGTAAAAAAATATTTTTTTTTCTTCAGGGAAGGAGAGTATTCACCGCGTGGCATAATTTTATTTAACTTTAGCAAAAGTATTACATCACTTTCTGCCAACCTCACCAGATGTTATTGATGTTTTGCCGCCACAGTATTATCAACAGCCTCCCAAATGAATGCTCGCTTTTTTCATCTCCCTGTTATAACTTTTTCGAGTGCAACTTTTTTATATGTCTTCCAAAATATTGGACTTGTGAATAATATTGTACTTTTCAAGGTGGGTAACTATGTATTCGTCAAACTGCAGGTATACCAGCAGCAATCTGTGTCATGGCGCAAGAGTTAGAAGCTGGAAAAGAGATATTTTAGTCTTTTTTCTTATTGTCACTATTATCGGAAAGGTGGCTTATCTACTACATTTAGTGAAAGTTAATTTGATTACATACCTAAATTGTTCAATGCTAAAAGTGTGACTAAGTCTCTACTCTACCTTATACTCATGGCACTAGTAACAACATATCAAGCCACATTATTGTCAATCATTTATACCCATCATATTATGGTACATTAGTTCAATGAGTAAACATCGTACAGTATTGCAAAAATATGTTAAAATTATTTTTTCCCTTAGGGAAGGAGAATGTTCACCGCCTGGCTTCATTTCATTTGAATTCATGACAGGTATTGCATCGCTTTCCAACCAACCTCACCAGATGTTATTGATGCTTTGCTGCCACAGCATTATCAACAGCCTCCCGCATCAAGGTCCACTTTGCCTGTCTCCCTGTTAAAACTTTTTCAGCTGCCACTTTCTTATATGGCTGGCAAAATGATGAACTTGGAATAATGTTGTGCCATTTAAGTTGGGTAACTATGTCTTCGTCAAACTGCAGCCATACCAATAGCAATAAGTGGTATGGCGCAAGAGTCAGAAGCTAGAGAATGAGATATTTTGGTCTTTTTTTCTGTTGTCACTATATTCGCGAAGGTGGCTTCTCTACTGAATTTAGTGTAAATTAATTTGATTACATACCTAAATTGGTCAATGCTTAAATTGTGACTGAGTTCCATCTTTACCTTACACTCATGGCACTAGTAACAACATACCAAGCCACATTATTTTGTATCATTTATACCCATCATATTGTTGTATATTTGTTCAATGAGTAAACCACGTACAGTATTAAAAGTAAATATGTAAAAAATAATTTTTTTTTCTTCAGGGAAGGGGAGTATTCACCGCCAGACTTAATTTTATTTGACTTTAGCACAAGTATTACATCACTTTTTGCCAACCTCACTAGATGTTATTGATGCTTTACCTCCACAGTATTATCAACAGCCTCCCGCATCAATGCTCACATTGTCCTTCACCCCGTTATAACTCTTTCGGGTGTCACTTTCTTATATGGCTTTCAAAATAATGAACTTGTTTATAATGTTGTGCTATTCAAGGTGGATAACTATGTATTCATCAAACTGCAGGTATACCAGCAGCAATCTTTGTCATGGCGCAAGATTTAGAAGCTGGAAATGAGATATTTTAGTCTTTTTTCCAATTGTCACTAGAATCGGAAAGGTGGCTTATCTACTACATTTAGTGAAAGTTAATTTGATTACATACCTAAATTGTTCAATGCTAAAATTGTGAATAAGTTTCTACTCTACCTTATACTCATGGCACTAGTAACAATATATCAAGCCACATTATTGTCTATCATTTATAACCATCATATTATGGTACATTAGTTCGATGAGTAAACATTGTATAGTATTGAAAAAATAAATAAAAAAATATTTTTTCCCTTAGTGAATGAGAGTGTTCACCGCCTGACTTCATTTCATTTGAATTCACCACATGTATTGCATCACTTTCCAGCCAACCTCACCAGATGTTATTGATGCTTTGCTGTCACAACATTATCAACAGCCTCCCACATCAATGTCCACTTTGCCTGCCTCTCTGTTGAAACATTTTCAGGTGCTACATTCTTATATAGCTGGTAAAATGATGAACTTGCGAATAATGTTGTGCTATTCAAGGTGGGTATCTATGTATTCGTCAAACTGCAGCCATACCAGTAGCAATCAGTGGCATGGCGCAAGAGTCAGAAGCTGGGAATGAGATATTTTGGTCTTTTTTTCTATTGTCACTAGAATTGGGAAGGTGGCTTATCTACTGCATTTAGTGTAAATTAATTTGATTACATACCTAAATTGTTCAATGCTTAAAGTGTGACTGAGTTCCATCTCTACCTTATACTCACGGCACTAGTAACAACATATTAGGCCACATTATTGTGTATCATTTATACCCATCATATTATTGTACATTTGTTCAATGAGTATACATGGTACAGTATTAAAAAAATATGTAAAAAATATTTTTTTTTCTTCAAAAGAAGGGAGTATCACTACAAGTAACTACACATTCAGGTACACTTGAAAAGTGTAGCCAAAAGTGAAAAAAAATGATGCATTAGGCTACGACTACGCTTTCTGGGCTACGGCTATACTTTTTGGGGTGATTCCTGTTCGGCTGTTGCCTATTCTCAAAGGCTACACTTTGCAACATCAAGGGCTATGCTTTTCGCATTTGGGAATAGGGTGCGCTTTTCAAGTGATACTATTCAGAACCAAAGGCTACGCTTTTCAGCTTCTATTTTTGCTAGAATAGGCTACGCTTTTTAACGCTAGTGCATCACATATAAAGTGTAGCCATATTGTATACTATGGCTACCATTTATAAGTGTAGCCTTAGGTCCCTCATTTATTTTTGTATACCACAGCTACTGTATATAAGTGTAGCCTTAGATCCCTTATTATTTTTTATTTAATTTTCTCTATATATATATATATATATATATATATATATATATATATATATATATTCTAATAATTATTAATACAACATAATATTTGGTAATATAATTAGATGTATAATGATTCTGCATTTTTAATTAAATGAGTTAAATATTATAAAATAAAAATAAATTTTTAATTATAGTAAATAATTTTTTTAAATAATAAAAATTATCTCTAACCAAAATATATTTATAATAATGATCCAAAAGTACTAAAATGAAGTTAATTGTGAATATTCATACATCTTACATTAGAGTAAACATAGCCATATCAAAATAACCATGATACTACTTGAAATTTACTACTAATACCCTACAAAAAAACGTATCCTACATAAGTATCTTCTAATAAAAGTCTTAGTCAACCATACATGTATCCATTCCTAACACTACTCTATCTTAGCCAATAAACCACAATAATAATCTGCTTAATCTTCATTATTATCCTGCATAATTATATAAAAAAGTAGTTAGAAAAATATTTATAATGACATTCACAATTCATTATTTAAAATTCTTGAAATTAACAGTATTTAAAATTATTAATGGAGCTTCAATACAAGCAAGCTGTCAGTGACAGCAACATATAGCTCATCTAGTAGATACACTATTTTTCCAATATGAATAACTTTAGCCATAGAAAAATTCACCTAGTAAAATCAGTAAATGTAAATCAATTAAATGAGCAATTTTGTTGAATTAACAAAAAGAATTACCTGCGATGAAAATTCTTTTGACTGTACAAGAAAGTCTCGTATGTGAGTCTTAAATGTTGAAAGATCCTTTGTAGATTCAAAGAGTCCAGTTACAAATTGCGTAACCTACACATCGCTTGTAATTAGTTATCTGTTTTGGTAAAGGAGGGGACAATCAACTGTTCACTCAAATTACCTCTGCTGATGTCATGTTGGAAAATGAAGTGCTTAGAAGTTTTATAGTAAACTCACGTACAAATACTGGATCACTCGAGTATGGCAAGGGATTTGTTGCAGCATCCCAAAGAGGCTCGGTAATAACCCCAGTTTCCAACTAAAAAATGTCAAACTTGTTGAGTGTTTTTGTTGAAGTGTATTCACCGCCTTGCTTAATTTTATTTGACTTTAGCACAAGTATTACATCACTTTCTACAAACCTCACCAGATGTTATTGATGCTTTAGCACCACAGCATTATCAACAGCCTCCCGCATCAATGCCCGCTTTGTGCTTCTCCTTGTTATAACTTTTTCGGGTGCCACTTTCTTATATGACTTCCAAAATAATGAACTTATGAATAATGTTGTGCTATTCAAGGTGGGTAACTATGTATTCGTCAAACTGCAGGTATAACAGTAGCAATCTGTTTCATAGCGCAAGAGTTAGAAGCTGGAAATGAGAGATTTTAGTCTTTCTCCTATTGTTACTAGAATCAGAAAGGTGGCTTATCTACTACATTTAGTGAAAGTTAATTTGATTACATACCTAAATTGTTCAATACTAAAAGTGTGACTAAGTTTCTTGTCTACCTTATACTCATGGCACTAGTAACAACATATCAAGCCACATTATTGTCTATCATTTATACCCATCATATTATGGTCCACTAGTTTAATTAGTAAACATCGTACAGTATTAAAAAAATAAATAAAAAATACTTGTTCCCTTAGGGAAGGAGAGTTTTCACCGCCTGGCTTCATTTCATTTGAATTCACCATAGGTATTGCATCACTTTCTAGCCAACCTCACCAGATGTTATTGATGCTTTGCTACCACAGCATTATCAATAGCCTCTCGCACCAATGTCCACTTTGCCTGTCTCCCTGTTGAACCTTTTTCAGGTGCCACTTTTTTATATGGCAGGCAAAATAAAGAACTTACGAATAATGTAGTGCTATTCAAGGTGAGTAACTATGTATTCATCAAACTGCAGGTGTACCAGCAGCAACCTGTGTCATAGCGCAAGAGTTAGAAGCTGGAAATGCGATATTTTAGTCTTTTTTCCGATTGTCACAAGAATCGAAAAGGTGGCTTATCTACTACATTTAGTGAAAGTTAATTTGATTACATACCTAAATTGTTCAATGCTAAAAGTGCGACTAAGTTTCTACTCTACCTTATACTCATGGCACTAGTAACAACATATCAAGCCAAATTATTGTCTATCATTTATACCCATAAATTATGGTACATTAGTTCAATGAGTAAACGTCGTACAGTAATGAAAAAAATAAGTAAAAAATATTTTTTTCCTTAGGGAAGGAGAGTGTTCACTGCCTGGCTTCATTTCATTTAAATTCACCACAGGTATTGCATCACTTTCCAGCCAACCTCACGAGATGTTATTGATGCTTTACTGCCGCAGCATTATCAATTGCCTCCCATATTAATGTCCACTTTGCCTGTCTCCCTGTTGAATCTTTTTTAGGTGCCACTTTCTTATATGGTTGGCAAAATGATGAACTTGCGAATAATGTTGTGCTATTCAAGGTAGGTAACTATGTATTTGTCAAATTGCGGCCATACCAGTAGCAATCAGTGGCATGGCGAAAGAGTCAGAAGCTGGGAATAAGATATTTTGGTCTTTTTTCTATTGTCACTAGAATCGAGAAGTTCGCATATCTACTGCATTTAGTGTAAATTAATTTGATTACATACCTAAATTGTTCAATGCTTAAAGTGGGACTGAGTTCCATCTCAACCTTATACTCACGGCACTAGTAACAACATATCAAACCAAATTATTGTGTATCATTTATACCCATATTATTGTCGTACATTTTTTCAAAGAGTAAACATCGTACAATATTAAAAAAATATGTAAAAAATATTTTTTTTCTTCTGGGAAAGGGAGTATTCACCGCCTGGCTTATTTTTATTTGACTTTAGTACAAGTATTACATCATTTTCTGCACCAACCTCACCAGATGTTATTGATGCTTTGCCGACACCGCATTATCAACAACATCCCGCATCAATGCCCGCTTTGTCCTTCTCCCTATTATAACTTTTTCGGGTGCCACTTTCTTATGTGGCTTCAAAAATAATGAACTTGTGAATAATGTTGTACTATTCAAGGTAGGTAACTATGTATTCATGAAACTGCAGGTATACCAACAACAATCTGTGTCATGGCGCAAGAGTTAGAAGCTGGAAATGAGATATTTTGGTCTTTTTTTCTATTGTCACTAGAATCGGAAAGGTGGCTTATCTACTACATTTAGTGAAAGTTAATTTTATTACATACCTAAATTGTTCAATGCAAAAAGTGTGTCTAAGTTTCTACTCTACCTTATACTCATGGCACTAGTGACAACATGTTAAGCCACATTATTATCTATCATTTACACCCATCAAATTATGGTACATTAGTTCAATGAGTAAACATCGTACAGTATTGAAAAAATAAGTAAAAAATATTTTTTACCTTAGGGAAGGAGAGTGTTCACCGCCTGGCTTGATTTCATTTGAATTCACCACAGGTATTGTATCACTTTCCAGCCAATCTCACCAGATGTTCTTAGTGCTTTGCTGCCACAACATTATCAACAGCCTCCCGCATCAATGTCCAGCTTGCCTGTCTCCCTGTTGAAACTTTTTCAGGTGCCACTTTCTTATATGGCTGACAAAATGATGAACTTGCGAATAATATTGTGCTATTCAAGTTGGGTAACTATGTATTCGTCAAACTGCAGCCATCCCAGTAGCATTCAGTAGCATGGCAGAACAGTCAGAAGCTAGGAATTAGATATTTTGGTCTTTATTCCTATTGTCACTAGAATCGGGAAGGTGTCATATCTACTGCATTTAGTGTAAATTAATTTGATTACATACCAAAATTGTTCAATGCTTAAAGTGTGACTGAGTTCCATCCTAACCTTACACTTACAGCACTAGTAATAACATATCAAGCAACATTATTGTGTATCTATACCCATTATTTTATCATACTTTTGTTCAATAGGGTAAACATCATACAGTATTGAAAAAAATAAGTAAAAAATATTGTTTCCATTAGGGAAGGAGAGTATTCACCGCCTGTCTTCATTTCATTTGAATTCACCACAGGTATTGCATCACTTTCCAGCCAACCAAACCAGATGTTATTGATACTTTGTTGTCAACAGCATTATCAACAGCCTCCCGCATCAATGTCCACTTTACCTATCTCCTTGTTGAAACTTTTTCAGGTGCCACTTTCTTATATGGCTGGTGAAATGATAAACTTGCGAATAATATTGTGCTATTCAAGGTGGGTAACTATGTATTCGTCAAACTGCATGCATACTTGCAGCAATCTGTGTCATGGCATAAGAGTTAGAAGCTAGAAATAAGATATTTTAGTCTTTTTCCTATTTTTACAAGAATCGGAAAGGTGGCTTATCTACTACATTTAGTGAAAGTTAATTTGACTACAAACCTAAATTGATCAATGCTAAAAGTGTGACTAAGTTTCTACTCTACCTTATACTCATGGCACTAGAAACCGCATATCAAGCTACATTATTGTTTATCATATTATGGTACATTAGTTCACTGAGTAAACATCGTATAGTATTGAATAAAATAAGTAAAAATTGTTTTTCCCTTAGGTAAGGAGTGTTCACCACCTGGCTTGATTTCATTTGAATTCACCACGAGTATGACTCTTGTGCCATACCACTGATTGCTACTGGTATGACTATAGTTTGATGAATACATAGTTACCCACCTTGAATAGCACAACATTATTCACAAGTTCATCATTTTTCCAGCCATATAAGAAAGTGGCACCTGAAAAAGTTTTAAAAGGGAGACAAGCAAAGTGGATATTGATGTGGGAGGCTGTTGATAATGCTGTGGTAGCAAAGCATCAATAAAATCTGGTGAGGTTGGTTGGAAAGTGATGCAATACCTATGGTGTATTCAAATAAAATGAAGCCAAGCGGTGAACACTCTCCTTCCCTGAGGGAAAAAATATTTTTTACTTATTTTTTTCAATATTGTACAATGTTTACTCATTGAACTAATGTACCATAATATGATGGGTATAAATGATAAACAAAAATGTGGCTTGATATTTTGTTACTATTGCCATGAGCATAAGGTAGTGTAGAAACTTAGTCACACTTTTAGCATCGAACAATTTTGGTATGTAATAAAATTAACTTTCACTAAATGTAGTAGATAAGCCACCTTTTCGATTCTAGTGACAATTGGAAAAAAGACCAAACTATCTCAATTCCAGCTTATAACTCTTGCGCTATGACACAGATTGCTACTCGTATACCTGCAGTTTGACGAATACATAGTTACTCACCTTGAATAGCACAATATTATTCACAAGTTCATTATTTTGGAAGCCATATAAAAAAGTGGCACCCGAAAAAGTTATAATAGGGGGAAGGACAAAGCGGGCATTGATGCAGGAGGATGTTGATAATGCTGTAGCGCCAAAGCATCAATAACATCAGGTGAGGTTGGGCAGAAAGTGATTCAATACTTGTGCTAAAGTCAAATAAAATTAGACCAGGCATTGAATATTCCCCTTCCCAAAACAAAAAAAAATATTTTTTGAATATTTTTTTAATACTGTACGATGTTTACTCATTGGATAAATGTACAATAATATGATGGGTATAAATGAAACACAATAATATGGCTTAGTATGTTTTTTACTAGTGCCATGAGTGTAAGGTAGAGATGGAACTCAGTCACACTTTAAGCATTGAACAATTTAGGTATGTAATCAAATTAATTTACATTAAATGCAGTAGATAAGCCACCATTCCGTTTCTAGTGACAATTGGAAAAAAGACCAAAATATTTCATTCCAAACTTCTGACTCTTGCGCCATGCCACTGATTGCTACTGGTATGGCTGTAGTTTGATGAATACATAGTTATCCACCTTGAATAACACAACATTATTCGCAAGTTCATCATTTTGCCAGCCATATAAGAAAGTGGCACCTGAAAAAGTTTCAACAGGGAGACAGGCAAAGTGGACATTGATGCGGGAGGTTGCTAATAATGTTGTGGTAGCAAAGCATCAATAACATCTGGTGAGGTTGGCTGGAAAGTGCTGCAATACCTGTGGTGAATTCAAATGAAATCAAGCCAGGCGGTGAACACTTTCCTTCCCTAAGGGAAAAGACATTTTTAACTTATTTTTTTCAATACTGTACGATGTTTACTCATTGAACTAATGTACCATAATATGATGGAAATAAATGATAGACAATAATGTGGCTTGATATGTTGTTACTAGTGCCATGAGTATAAGGTAGAGTAGAACCTTAGTCACACTTTTAGCATTGAACAATTTAGGTATGTAATAAAATTAACCGTCACTAAATGTAGTAGATAAGGCACATTTCTGATTCCAGTGATAATAGGAAAAAAGACTAAAATATCTCATTTCTAGCTTTTAACTCTTGCGCCATGACGCAGATTGCTACTGGGATACATGTAGTTTGACGAATACATAGTTACCCACCTTGAATAGCACAATATTATTCACATGTTCATTATTTTGGAAGCCATATAAGAAAGTGGCAAACGAAAATGTTATAACAGGGAGTAGGACAAAGCAGACACTAATGCTGGAGGCTATTGATAATGCTGTGGTGGCAAAGCATCAATGACATCTGGTGAGGTTAGGCAGAAAGTGATGCAGTACTTGTGCTAAAGTCAAATATAATTATGCCAGGCAGTGAATACTCCCCTTCCCTGAAGAAAAAAAATATTTTTACATACTTTTTTTTAATATTGTATGATGTTTACTCATCGAACAAATGAACAGTAATATGATGGGTATAAATGATACGCAATAATATGGCTTAATTTGTTTTTACGAGTACCGTGAGTGTAAGGTAGATATGGAACTCAGTCACACTTTAATCATTGAACAATTTAGGTATGTAATCAAATTAATTTACACTAAATGCAACAGATAAGCCACCTTCTGGATTCTAGTGACAATAGAAAAAAAAGACCAAAATATTTCATTCCCAGCTTCTGACTTTTGCGCCATGCCACTGATTGCTACTGGTGTGGCTGCAGTTTGATGAATACATAGTTACCCACCTTGAATAGCACATCATTATTTGCAAGTTCTTCATTTTACCAGACATATAAGAGAATGGCACCTGAAAAAGTTTCAACAGGTAGACAGACAAAGTGGACATCGATGCAGGAGTCTATTGATAATGTTGTGGCAGCAAAGCATCAATAACATCTGGTGAGATTGGCTGGAAAGTGATGCAATACTTGTGGTGAATTCAAATGAAATGAAGCCAGGTGGTGAACACTCTCTTACCCTAAGTTAAAAAATATTTTATACTTATTTTTTTCAATACTATACAATGTTTACTCATTGAACTAATGTACCATAATATGATGGGTATAAATGATAGACAATAATGTAGCTTGATACGTTGTTACTCTTACCAGGAATATAAGGTAGTGTAAAAATTTAGTTACACTTTTAGCATTGAACAATTTAGGTATGTAATAAAATTAGCTTTCACTAAATGTAGTAGATAAGCCACCTTTTCGATTCTAGTGATAATAGGAAAAAAGACCAAAATATCTCATTTCCAGCTTCTAACTCTTGAGCCATGACACATATTACTGCTGGTATACTTGCAGTTTGACGAATATATAGTTACCAACCTTGAATAGCACAACATTATTCACAAGTTCATTATTTTGGAATCCATGTAAGAAAGTGGCACCCGAAAAATTTATAACAGGGAGAAGGATAAAGCGGGCATTGATGCGGGAGGCTATTGATAATGCTGTGGCGGAAAAGCGTCAATCACATCTGGTGAGGTTGGGCAGAAAGTAATGTAATACTTCTACTAAAGTCAAATAAAATTAAGGCAGGCGGTGAATACTCCCCTTCCCTAAAGAAAAAAAATATTTTTTACATTTTTTTAATACTGTACGATATTTACGCATTGAACAAATGTACAATAATATGATAGGTATAAATGATACACAATAATATGGCTTGATATGTTGTTACTACTATCGTGAGTGTAAGGTAGAGATGGAACTCAGTCACACTTTAAGCATTGAACAATTTAGGTATGTAATCAAATTAATTTACACTAAATACAGTAGATAAGCCACCTTCCCGATTATAGTGACAATAGGAAAAAAGATCAAAATATCTCATTCCCAGCTTCTGACTCTTGCACCATGCCAATTATTGCTATTGGTGTGGCTGCAGTTTGATGAATACATTAGTTACCCACCTTGAATAGCACAACATTATTCGCACGTTCATCATTTTGCCAGCCATATAAGAAAGTGCCACCTGAAAAAGTTTCAACAGGTAGACAGGCAAAGTGGACATCGATGCGGGAGTCTGTTGATAATGTTGTGGCAGCAAAGCATCAATAACATCTGGTGAGATTGGCTGGAAAGTGATGATATACCTGTGGTGAATTCAAATAAAATGAAGCCAGGCGGTGAACACTCTCCCACGCTAAGCAAAAAAATATTTTATACTTATTTTTTTCAATACTGTATGATATTTACTCATTGAACTAATGTACCATAATATGATGGTATAAATGATAGACAATAATGTGGCTTGATATGTTATTACTAGTGCCATAAGTATAAGGTAGTGGAGAATCTTAGTCACACTTTTAGCATTGAACAATTTAGGTATGTAATAAAATTACCTTTCACTAATTGCAGTAGATAAGCCACCTTTTTTCGATTCTAGTGACAATAGGAAAAAAGACCAAAATATCTGATTTCCAGCTCTAACTCTTGCGCCATGACACAGGTTGCTGCTGGTATACTTGCAGTTTGACGAATATATAGTTACCCACCTAGAAAAGTACAACATTATTCACAAGTTCATTATTTAGGAATCCATATAAGAAAGTGGCACCAGAAAAATTTTTAATAGGGAGAAGGATAAAGTGGGTATTGATGCGGGAGGCTGTTGATAATGCTGTGGCGGCAAAGCATCAATAACATCTGGTGAGGTTGGGCAGAAAGTGATGTAATACCTGTGCTAAAGTCAAATAAAATTAAACCAGGCAGTGAATACTCCCCTTCCTTTAAGAAAATTTTTTTTTTACATTTTTTTAATAATGTACGATGTTTACGCATTGAACAAATGTACAATAATATGATAGGTATAAATGATACACAATAATGTGGCTTGATATGTTGTTACTACTGCTGTGAGTGTAAGGTAGAGATGGAACTCAGTCACACTTTAAGCATTGAACAATTTAGGTATGTAATCAAATTAATTTACACTAAATACAGTAGATAAGCCACCTTCCCGATTATAGTGACAATAGGAAAAAAAGATCAAAATATCTCATTTCCAGCTTCTGACTCTTGCACCATGCCAATTATTGCTATTGGTGTGGCTGCAGTTTGATGAATACATTAGTTACCCACCTTGAATAGCACAACATTATTCGCACGTTCATCATTTTGCTAGCCATATAAGAAAGTGCCACCTGAAAAAGTTTCAACAGGTAGATAGGCAAAGTGGACTTTGATGCGGGAGTCTGTTGATAATGTTGTGGCAGCAAAGCATCAATAACATCTGGTGAGATTGGCTGGAAAGTGATGCAATACCTGTGGTGAATTCAAATGAAATAAAGCCAGGCGGTGAACACTCTCCTACCCTAAGCGAAAAAATATTTTATACTTATTTTTTTCAATACTGTACGATATTTACTCATTGAACTAATGTACCATAATATGATGGTATAAATGATAGACAATAATGTAGCTTGATATGTTATTACTAGTGCCATAAGTATAAGGTAGTGGAGAATCTTAGTCACACTTTTAGCATTGAACAATTTAGGTATGTAATAAAATTACCTTTCACTAATTGCAGTAGATAAGCCACCTTTTCGATTCTAGTGACAATAGGAAAAAAGACCAAAATATCTCATTTCTAGCTTCTAACTCTTGCGCCATGACACATATTACTGCTGGTATACTTGCAGTTTGACGAATATATAGTTACCCACCTTGAATAGCACAACATTATTCACAAGTTTATTATTTTGGAATCCATATAAGAAAGTGGCACCCGAAAAATTTATAACAGGGAGAAGGATAAAGCGGGCATTGATGCGAGAGGCTGTTGATAATGCTGTGGCGGCAAAGCATCAATCACATCTGGTGAGGTTGGGCAGAAAGTGATGTAACATTTCTGCTAAAGTCAAATAAAATTAAGCCAGGCGGTGAATACTCCCCTTTCCTGAAGAAAAAAATTTTTTTTACATTTTTTAATACTGTACGATATTTACGCATTGAACAAATGTACAATAATATGATAGGAAAAGTGGACATTGATTCTGGAGGCTATTGATAATGCTATGGTCGCAAAGCATCAATAACTTCGGGTGAGGTTGGCTGGAAAGAGATGCAATACCTGTGGTGAATTCAAATGAAATGAAGCCAGGCGGTGAACATTCTCCTTCCCTAAGAGAAAAATATTTTTTACTTATTTTTTTCAATACTATACGATGTTTACTCATTGAACTAATATACCATAATATGATGGTTATAAATGATAGACAATAATGTGGCTTGATATGTTGTTACTAGTGCCGTGAGTATAAGGAAGAGTAGAAACTTAGTCACACTTTTAGCATTGAACAATTTAGGTATGTAATAAAATTAACTTTCACTAAATGTGGTAGATAAGCCACCTTTTTTATTCTAGTGAAAATAGGAAAAAAGACTAAAATATCTCATATCTAACTTCTAACTCTTGCGCCATGACACAGATTGCGGCTAGTATACCTGCAGTTTGACGAATACATAATTACGCACCTTTAATAGCACAACATTATTCACAAGTTCATTATTTTGGATGCCATATAAGAAAGTGGCACCCAAAAAGTTATAATAGGGTGGAGGACAAAATGGGCATTGATGCGGGAGGCTGTTGATAATGTTGTCGCAGCAAAGTATCAATAACTTCTGGTGAGGTTGGGCAGAAAGTGATGCAATACTTGTGCTAAAGTCAAATAAAATTAAGCCAGGCGGTGAATATTCCCCTTCCCTATTATAACTAGTACAATAATTTAGGTATGTAATTAATTTAATTTACACTAAATGCAGTAGATAAGCCACCTTCCTGATTCTGGTGACAATAGGAAAAAAGACCAAAATATCTCATTCCCAGCTTCTGACTCTTGTGCCATGCCACTGATTAATACTAGTATGGGTGCAGTTTGACGAATACATAGTTACCCACCTTGAATAGCACAACATTATTCGCAAGTTTGTTATTTTCCCAGCCATATAAAAAAGTGGTACCTGAAAAAGTTTTAACAGGGAGACATGCAAAGTGGACACTGATGCGGGAGGCTGTTGATAATGCTGTGACCGCAAAGCATCAATAACATCTGGTGAGGTTGGCTGGAAAGTGATGCAATACCTGTGGTGAATTCAAATGAAATGAAGCCAGTCTCCTTCCCTAAGGGAAAAATATTCTTTACTTATTTTTTTCAATATTGTACGATATTTACTCATTGAACTAATGTACCATAATATGATGGGTATTAATGATAGACAATAATCTGCCTTGATAAGTTGTTACTAGTGCCATGAGTATAAGGTAGAGTAGAATGATAAACTACTATTTTATGGTTTATATTGTGTTTAATTGAGTGATTTTTATCAAGTCTTTACCCACTTATTCATACGATTAGCATGTATTTACAATTCCTTCCCAAAATTGTTCCATGGTTGAAAACTTGCTTCCTAGAGATCTTTTTATTGTGTATTTTAATTCTCCTTTATACTATTCGATGCCGTGATCCGTGTGTTAAGTGTTTCATGCTTCATAGGAAAGAAATGGCTTAGAGAATGGAGAGGAAGCTTGAAAAAATGGAAGGAACACAACAAATTAAGGAGATGACCAGCGATAAGCGATGCGGACGCATGGCTCACGTGACTGCGCGAAATGGAGGAAATCGCAGTGACGCGAGCGCGTACCTGACACGCATGCGTGGCAAGGAAAAACACTGAATGACGCGTATGCATGACCGACGCTTACGCGTGACATGCGCGATCTGCGGAAAATTCAGGAAACGCTGGGGACGATTTTGGGCCGCGTTTTGACCCAATTTTTGACCCAGAAACACAGAATAAAGCCAGGAAACATGCAGAAACTCAATGGGTACTATGCATAAGATCATACACACAATTTTAGGTTTAGATGTAGTTTTTAGAGAGAGAGGTTCTCTCCTCTCTCTTAGGATTTAGGATTAGGATTCCTCTGAAAGGAATTAGGATTTCATCTTCTTCAATCACAGGTTCAATGCTCCTTTTATTTATTTTCTCAATTTAGTTTATGAACTTTTCATGTTAGGATTTTCTTAATTAATATAATTTGAGGTATTTCAGATTTATGATTGCTTTATTCTATTTATGATGTTTTCAATTTAATTTAGAATTTTCTCTTTTGGCTTTGGTTAAGTAATTGGTGACGCTTGAGTTATCAAACTCGAGGTGTTGACTGAAAATTGGAATTCCTTGCTAATTAATTTGGATTCCGCAAACTGTAGCCTTTCCAAGGGAAAGACTAGGACTTGAGGATTCATATTGATTTATCCACCTGACTTACCTTCGTAGTTAGAGCTTGACTAAGTGGGAGCAAAATCCAATTCTCATCACACATGATAAGGATAACTAGGATATGATTTCCAGTTCTCATACCTTGCCAAAAGATTTTTATAATTATTAATTTATTTTCCTTGCCATTTAAATTACTTATTCATTATTTCAAAAACCCAAAAATATATCTTTTTACATAACCAATAATAAATCATACTTCCCTGCAATTCCTTGAGAAGACGACCCGAGGTTTAAATACTTCGGTTATCAATTTTATTGGGTTTGCTTAAGTGAAAAACAAAACTTTTGCACGAAAGGGATTCCTTGCCGGTTTAGAAGCTATACTTGCAATGAGGATTTATTTTGTGAAAATTCTAGACCATGCAGGAATTTCGATCGTCAAAATGGCACTGTTGCCGGGGAATCGCAAACGTGTGCCTTATTATTGGTTGTTGTAAATATTTGATTTTTAATTGATCTTTTTTCAAAAATTACAAAAAAAAAATTCAGATTTTTATTATAAAATTTTTATCTTATCTTATGTTAGTTTTAAATTTCAAAATTCAAATCTTTTTTAAAAATCATATCTTTTTCAAAATCTTATCTTATTTAAAAAAAAATCAAATTTCAAATTTCAATATTTAAATTCCAAAATTCAAAATTCAAATTTTAAATTTTAAATTTTAAATTTTAAAAATCAAACCTTTTCAAAATTTAAACCTTTCTCAAATTTTTATCTTATATTGTTGTTAGTATTTCTAGTTTTAGGAGTCTATTTTCATTAATTTTTATTAGTTTTTATTTCCTTTAGCTACCATGAACTCTCACCTCTTTGGCTATGAGTCTGGTTACAATTATGTTGCAAGAAGAGGAGATTATAATGAGAACATGCATCAAGGTTGGGACAATCAAAGATGGGAGGAGCCACAAGGATTTGATCAACCGTCATGGCAACAACCACCTCCAATGGACTATCAACAACCGTTCTGTGAGGCATATTAAGGCAATGGCTATGGTGAGCGCTCTTTTGATTATCAATAACCACCACCATATGCCTATGAACCCCCTCCTCAACATGACTTTGGACCACCATACTCACAAGCCCCTTTCCACCATTCACCTCCATATGACCCTAACCCGTATCTACCATACCAACCACCTTATGAGCCAAATGAACCATACATAGAACCACCCCAATTTCAACACAATTACTCTCATGAACCACCACCTCAATATACAACATCTCTTTACCATGAACCCTTTCTCCCAACAAATGAACCCTCCTATACACCCCAAACCTCCATGGAGAAAGTACTTACCGATCTATACTCTACTATACAAGCTCTCGTCGCCCAAATTAGACCACCGAATATCTTCAACAATCAACCCTCAAGCTCTAGTGCACTTCCTTTTCAACCACAGAATTATCTCTCCATCCTATCACTACCATCCATGGAAGAGCACCCACATCCATCAATCCAGGAGCAACATGATCCCAATGACGCTATTAACATGGAACAAGAGAGAAGGGATTATCTTCGCGAATCCATACTTCATAAGGAGCTAGAGGAGGCACTAAAGGTGAAGGTAGAAGAGACCCTTACAGATGAAGGAGTAGTTGAAGGGATTTGTCATAGAAAAGAAATCATCAAGGAGGAGTACGATTTTATACTTAAACAACTGGACAAAGCAGCAATTATTGAAATGAAAAAAGTGGTTGCAGACTTAGGAGATGCTGAACCTCCATGGGAAAGTCAAGTCATAGAGCCTCCTTCCAAGATGTTTGAAATTGATGTTGGGGAAGGTGTCAACCTCCAAGGCATATCATAGTTGAAGACTTGGAAGAGGTTAATCAAGAGATGGAGATTCAAAGAGAAGAAGCACAACCTCCCACGTACTTGGTGAGCAATGAAGAAGAGATTGAATTGGAAGAAAGCTACCAAGAGAAAGAGGTTGATATTGAAGAAGCTCGCAAAGATGTGAAAGTTGTCAAAGAAGAGCACAAGGGAGTGGAGCTTGCAAGTTAATTAGAAACACCTCTCCCAAGGCCATTACCGTCCAACACAACATTTAAGTGGGTAAAATTCTTATCCTTAACCTTTACCTTCCCATTTGAATATGGGCTACTGGAGACGGATGGTCAACTTAGAGCTCTTTGTGGCATTAAGAGTAAGAGGAAGATGGTTTGTGGTGGGCAACACAATCCTAGGTTCATTATAGTTGAAAGCTCAAAGTTTAAATGCAAAGGTTGGTGTAGAACTTGACTGAATGGGTCTAGGAAGATGTTTGGGTGCTTACGTGAGAATTCTAAAGCTAAACCATCCAGATGGAATCATGATGATCAACTTGAAGACGGGTGTAGAAACAAGATTTGGGATCCGGGAATATGTGAGGATCAAATTTGGGAGCTCAAAGCTTGTGAAGAACTCCATCAAAGCTTGAAGAATCTACTTGGTATTGATAGAGATTATTGGAAGTCCAAGCATTGGTGGAAGTTTCAAGACGAGTTCAAGCACAAGCCACCATGACAATGAGCTCACCATATGTCCAACTTAAGGACTTTAACTAAAAGTGCTAGGTGGGAGACAACCTACCATGGTATAATCGTTCCTTTTATTCCTAGTTTATTTTATTAATTTTATTAGTGTCATTCATAATGTTTGCATTAGCATCTGCATACTGCATCCTGTATTTGGCATATATATAAATAAAAAAAATTCGCACGTGACGCGCGAGCGTCGCTGCCGCGTATGCGTCACTAGTGCATTAGAAACAAGGAAGAAAAGAAGCAGAGATTCACGCGAGAGCGTGGCTGGAGGTGTGCCTTAGGCACAAATATGCCCATGCGACCGCATCGCTGACGCGTCCGCGTCATGTTGCAAAATAGCTTCCCACGCGTCTGCGTCACCCACGCGAACGCGTGGCTCTGTCGAATCGATGCAAATGGGTGTATGGCAGTAAGTTGGGCTAGAATGAGGCTGGACCCATGCTGGAAGCAGAAGCCTACTCATGCGAACGCGTGCCTCACGCGTTCGCATCATTTTTCAAAAATGGCCATTCATGCGATCGCATCACCCATGCGAACGCGTCACCCAGACTTTTCGCAAAATGAGTTTGAAACAGAGAGTTGCGCGAACGTGAGACTGCACTCGCGCCAATCGCACAAATCAGGTCACGCGATCGCGTAACCCACCCGTCCGCGTCACCTGACCTTATTGCGCACCACGCGACCGTGTCACTCACGCGTCCGCCTCCCCTGCACCGCACAACTTATCCAAATTAGCGCCAATTATCTTATCTTTTCTTTTCTAATCCTAATTTCTTCTATCTTTTCTTCTTTCTTCTTTCTTTCTTACTTCTTCTTCATCTCTTTAACTTCTCATCCTTCTTTTCTTCCATTCTATTTGATTTAATTTATTTGCATACTTTCATTGATTATATTTTAATTTTGTGCATATTTTTATTTTCTTTTCTAAAGTTATTCTTTTTACATTGGTGTTAAATTTTCTTATTCAACTGTTACATCTTTTCTTGAATTATTTTGGTGCTTCATGACTTGTTTTATTCTGATTGGGTGATATTATTTAAATCAATGCTAATCTTTTATGATACTTGTACCCCACTTGCATTGACATGAGCTTATACTCTCTTGCATTACCCACACTCTTTTCCCATTGTTGCAACTTTTGCACTATTGATATGTCATTTGCTTCTACTATTTTCTCACTTGCATGTTGTAGCTACCATCTAATTGAGACCCTTATTATTTGGCATTAACCCACCGAGACATTATTTATTTTCTTATCTTTATTTCTGGGTTACTTTTTCTTCTTTTTCCTCTTCTTTCAGGCTGGCCACCAAAAAGCGAAAAAGAAACTTCTATATGGGGCAACAGACAAGTCCATCTGCACAATCTTAGCATGCACCTAGGACGGTACAATCCTTAAGTGTGGGGAGGTCGATACCGATCTCCGAGGTTAGTATCTTCCTGTCTCAACACCATTGTTTAAATTTTCTTTGTTAAATTAGTTGTTGCATTTGCATGTTTGTTTGATTTTGTGCATATTTTACCACTTGGTTGAAGTAGTATTTTCTTTTTCAAGAAACTTTTTATAGCATTTCACTAATTTGAATTAAACTTTTTGAAAAACTTATTTGAAGAAATATTATTTTGGAAAATGGTTTAGAGCTGGAACACACAAAACCAGTGAGATTTTGAGCCTACTTGATTGGTTGCATTCTATTAACCAATATTTTATTTTTGGTGTGTGTTTTTCTCTCTAAAATTGTGATCTTTGTCTTGCTTAATTCTATATTTCTATTATTTGATGTATGCAAGCACTTATATGATTGAGGCCATGTTTCACTGAGCTTACATACCCATATGGCCTTACCTTTTATTATCCTTTGCAAACCAATATTGAGCCTATTTTACCCGTTTGTTCTTTACTTTAGCTCATCACTAACTCTAAGCGAAAAATAATAATGTCCTTAATTTGAATCCTTGATTAGCTTAGACTAGTGAGAGTGCTCATGAATTAAGTGTGGGGAAAGTGGGTTTGGAAACGTTTGGTTTGGGAATTGAGTTTGTTAGACTTTGTGTGAAAATGTGAAAAATGTTAAGAACATGTTTATGCATTCAATACCTTAATCATATGCATTGAAAAAGAACAAAAAATATATAAAGAAAAGAGAAAATATAAAAAGAAAAAATAATAAAAAGAGAAAAAATTAAAGAAAAAGAGCAAATAAACAAAAAGGGGACAAAATGCCCCAAGTTAAAGTAATAATTTCAATGCATATGAGTTGTACTTAAATTTGGGATGCATGAATATGTGGTAAACATAATTAATGCGCTGTTAGATCTTGAATTGTGATTACCTGGATTGTCTTAAGTTAGGTGGGAAAAGTTTAAGTTAATTAAGGATTCAGATTTTAGTCCACTTGACCAAATACAATCCTACCTTGACCTTGACCCCATTACAACCCTTAAAAGACCTCTTGATATGTGTATCTGTGCATTGAATTTTTGTTGATTGTTAGATGAAGAGCAAGTCTTAGAAAGCAGGGTTAGTAGAGAATTAAGAGATCGAACCTTAAACACCTGAGCGATTAGAGTGTATACACTTCTAGTGAGGGTTCGATGCTTGATTCCTTGATCCCTACTTTCATGAGCTATTTTCTTTTGCAAGTTTACTTGTACTTTATTTTGTGATTTGAATTAGTGAAACCTAGTTCATATTTGTTCTTGAAAGATTTATTTACTTTTCAACAAGTAGGTAGAATTATTTTTGCATGTAGTTGCATTCACATTCATAGGTTGCATTGCATGAGTCTTACTTTTTCCCTACTCATTTATTTTATCTCCTTAAGCTAAGCATGAGGACATGCTAATGTTTAAGTATGGGGAGGTTGATAAACCACTATTTTATGGTTTATATTATGTTTAATTGAGTGGTTTTTATCAAGTCTTTACCCACTTATTCATATGATTAACATGTATTTACAATTCCTTCCCAAAATTATTACATGGTTGAAAACTTGCTTCCTAGAGATCTTTTTATTGTGTATTTTAATTCTCTTTTATACCATTCGATGCCGTGATCCGTGTGTTAAGTGTTTCAGGCTTCATATTGTAGAAATGGCTTAGAGAATGGAGAGGAAGCTTGCAAAAATGGAAGGAACACAACAAATTAAGGAGATGACCAGCGAGAAGCGACGTGGACGCATGGCTCACGCGACCGCGCGAAATGAAGGAAATCGCAGTGACGCGAGCGCGTGCCTGACACGCATGCGTGGCAAGGAAAAACACTTAATGACGCGTACGCGTATGCGTGACATGTGATGACAAGTCATCATATACCCATTTTTCAAGCTAATTTTACTTGTTTTGTTAGTCTTTATGCACTTTCTTGCATCCTAAGTAAGTGATTTGGAATGAAAATACATAACTTCTTTAGATCAAGCAACTACCATGAAATTAATGTTAACTCATGAGATTTAAGCTAAATTTAATTGATTTTTAATTGGTTTATAAGCCTTGTGAATTTAGTGATACTTGGAGTGGTTGTTTTGGTTTATTGTAGGTGAAGAAAAGAAGAAAAGAGAAAGCGTGGCCTAAGAAAGCGTGGCCCAAGGAGAAGAAAACGTGGTCAAAGGAAGGAGAGGTGTGGCATATGAAGGAGGAAAGCAAGCATTGCCCTCCACAAGGGCACACTGCCCTCTAGGAGGGCAACATAAGGAAACAAGGCTTGGAAGGCAACTCTGCCCTGCCCACGACAAGGGCAGAGCACAAAATTGTGCCTTGGATCAAAGGAAGGAAAAACCTTGCCCTGCCCTCCACAAGGGCAGTATCGGGCCTTCATGGAAAATAAATCAAAGGAAAAAGTTTACCCTTGCTTGCCACAAGTCTCGAACACGGCACAATGAGGAAGCAAGGAACTAGGCTTCATTATGGTGCCAAGAAAGCCAAGGAAAATGGGTAGCGTGTGTATCGGCCAAGTCTCGAACACGGGACTTCAATTTGTAAACACTGCCCTGCCCTCCGCGAGGGCAGGGCAGCATTTTGTTGTGGCACGGCCAGCGCACCATTCTGGCGCACCAAGGCATCATTCGGCAGCACCAGGAGCACGCACAGGCACCAAAATGGCGCACCAGAAATTTCTGCCCTGCCCTCTGCGAGGGCAGGGCAGCATCCTGCGCACCAAGCTCGCACGCCACGCTCGCACCAAGGCCGCATGCATCAAATCCTGCCCTGCCCTCCACAAGGGCAGGGCAGCCTCCTAGAAGCAATTGTTCTTGGGCAATTGAGATCTAGGCTTTGCTTCCTAGTCTCTGGAGTCCTGAGATCCCAATTTACTTTTGGTTCTTCTGTGAACCCTGCTGCAATTTAATTTCATTTTCTGTTTGAAGTTTAGTTTATCCCAATTCATCTTCTACTTTATTAATTGTTGCAATTTACTTTCTCTCGCTGGAATTCTGAATTCCCAATCCTTAATTCCCCTTTTATATTCAAGCACTTTACATTTCTTGCACTTTAAGTTACTGCAATTTACATTTCTTGCACTTTAAGTTTCAGTCATTTAATTTCTTGTTCTTTAAGATTCAGCACTTTTATTTTCCTGTCCTTTAATTTACTGCAATTTTCCCCTCTCCCTTTACATTCCAAGCAATTTAGCTTCTGTTAAATACAAACCACTCAACCAAAACTTAATTCGCTTGACTAAATCAACCACTAAACTAAAATTGCTCAATCCTTCAATCCCTGTGGGATCGACCTCACTCATGTGAGTTATTATTACTTGAAGCGACCGGGTACACTTGCCAGTGAGTTTTGTGTTGGATCGTTTTCCACACATCAAGTTTTTGGCGCCGTTGCCGGGGATTGAAATAGATTGACAATGATTAAGTGAAGTGGAGGTCTAGATCAAGCACTTTTTCTTTTCTGTTTCTCTAACACACTAACTGTTTGAATTTTTGCTTAAACTAACTAAAACTTTATTCTAGCTATAGATTGAAGTTTTATTGATTTTCTGGATCTGTATGTTTATTGTTGTGTGTTTGTATGTCAGGTACAGGAAGATCTTCCCCTATCCTCTCTGAAATTGACCAAAGAACTCTTCGAAGGATAAGAAGAGCTGAAAGAGGGAAGAACGTCATTGGAGAGGAAGAATCTGAAGAGGAATTCCAAGAAATGGAAGGAGATCCATCAAATCCCAATCAACCAGAAGGAGGAGCCAATAATAACCAACAACAAAGAAGAGTACTGGCTTCCTACACATTTGCAAATGCTAGACACTGTGGGAGTAGCATTCTTCCCCCCAATGTCAATGCAAACAACTTTGAACTAAAGCCACAACTCATCACTTTGGTTCAAAACAACTGTTCTTTTGGAGGAGGACCATTGGAGGACCCAAATCAACACTTATCCACCTTCTTGAGGATTTGTGACACTGTCAAAACCAATGGTGTGCCTCCTGACAGTTACAAGTTGTTGCTCTTTCCATTCTCTCTCAGAGACAAAGCCACTCAATGGCTAGAAACGTTCCCAAAGGAAAGCATCAACACTTGGGATGACTTGGTGAGCAAATTCCTTGCCAAATTTTATCCCCCTCAAAGAATCATAAGATTGAAGACTGAGGTGCAGACATTCACTCAAATGGAGGCTGAGAATTTATATGAAGCATGGGAAAGATATAAGGCACTATTGAGAAAATGTCCACCAGAGATGTTTACTGAATGGGATAAGTTGCAAAACTTCTATGAAGGACTTACTCTGAAGGCTCAAGAAGCACTTGATCACTCAGCTGGAGGCTCATTACAACTCATGAAAACTACAAAGGAAGCTCAAAACCTCATTGATATGGTGGCCAACAACCAATATTTCTTTGCTCATCAAAGACAACGCCAACCATCACAGAGAAGAGGAGTAATGGAGTTAGAAGGAGTGGATTCAATTCTAGCTCAGAACAAGATGATGCAGCAGCAGATTCAACAACAGTTTGAGCAAATGGCCAAGAGAATTGATGGTCTGCAAGTAGCAGCAGTGAGCACCACAAACCAACCGTCAACCACATGGGTGCAAAATGAAGAAACTCAAGAGGAGCAACAGCAAGAGCAAGTCCAATACATGCACAACCAAAATCCTGGAACAAATGAAGTCTATGGTGATACTTACAATCCATCTTGGAAGAACCATCCCAACCTCAGATGGGAAGACAACCACAATCAAAGCCAACAACCATGGCAAAGAAACTCAAGTCAGAACAATTGGAAAAGCACAAACCACAACCCCCAGCCAAACACTAACCAAAACACATACAGAAAACCACAAAATAATTACCCCAACTCTAACCATCACCTACCCAATAACCACCCAACTAACCAAAACACCTATCATCATCCATCAACACCCCAAAACCAATCAATCTCACAAGACTCTCAGAGGATCACTAATCTAGAGCTGCTCATGGAAAAAATGATGAAGAACCAAGAATTGACAACAAAGAACCAAGAAGCTTCCATGAAGAACCTAGAGAGGCAGATTGGGCAAATCTCCAAACAGATTTCTGTAGAAAAACCATCAAGCTCACTACCAAGTGACACCATTCCTAACCCAAAGGAAGAATGCAAGGTCGTGCAACTAAGAAGTGGAAAGATGTTAGTGGATGGTAACCAAGGAGCAACCAAGAATAATGACAATGAGCCAACAAAGAATGATGAAGCCATCAACAAAGACATGATAAGCAAGAGTGTCCCAGAAAAACTCACAGAAGAAAACAACCAACCACAAAATCTGAAGAAGGGAAAGCAGATCATGGAAGAGCCAATTCCAAGACAACCTCAAGGGGAGAAGAGCTTAACATCACCACTACCTTATCCACAAAGATTCCACCAAGAGACAAAGGATCAGCATTTCCACAAATTTCTTGAGACTTTCAAGAAGCTGGAAATCAACATACCTTTGGCTGAGGCATTAGAGCAAATGCCTCTGTATGCCAAGTTCTTAAAGGAGCTCATCAACAAGAAGAGAGACTGGAATGAGAAGGAGACGGTAATGCTCAGTGAAGAATGTAGCGCCGTGCTCCATAAAGGAATTCCACCAAAGCTTAAAGATCCAGGGAGTTTTGTAGTATCATGCACCATAGGCAAGCTAGCCTTGGACAAAGCTCTCTGTGATCTTGGAGCTAGTATAAACTTAATTCCTTTGTCCATGATGAAGAAGCTTGCTATAGAAGATCTCAAACCCACCAGGATGTCACTAGTCATGGCCGACAGATCAATCAAGATACCCAATGGAATTGTGGAAAATTTGTTAGTGAAGGTTGGAGAGTTTATCTTCCCTGCGGACTTTGTAATCCTAGACACTGACGAGGAAGGGAACAATTCAATCATCTTGGGAAGACCATTTCTAGCAACTGCAAGAGCCATTATAGATGTGGAAAAAGAAGAAATGATTTTCAGAGTACACAATGAGCAAATGATCATAAATGTTTTTAAATCAATGCAACATCCTCCTGAGCAAGAAGATCATTTGAGAGTGGATATGATAGAGAGCCTGGTGGAAGAAATATTAGACACTAATCAGCATGAGCAAGAAAAAGAAAATCAAGAAATAGTAGAGGAACACGCAGCTGAGATCTCCATTGACAAAGAGGTGGAACCAAGCAAGAAAGAAGAAGCGCAAAAACAAGAACTGAAGCCATTACCTTCTCATCTCAAATATGCATTTCTTGGCACTTCAGAGAGCTTCCCAGTAATAATTAATTCATCCCTGACAAAGAAGGAAGAAGGAGAGCTTCTTGATGTTCTCAGAGCTCACAAGGATGCTTTAGGATGGACCATTGATGATCTGAAAGGCATTAGCCTTGCAGTGTGCGTGCATAAGATCCTCTTGGAGGACAATTCCAAAGCAGTAATTCAACCTCAGAGAAGACTAAATCCTGCAATGAAGGAAGTCGTCCAGAAGGAAGTAATGAAATTGTGGAATGCAGGAATAATATATCCTATTTCCGATAGCTCATGGATAAGCCCAGTCCAAGTGGTACCAAAGATGGGTGGAATGACAGTCATTATTAATGAGAAAAGTGAACTCATTCCCACAAGGACTGTGACGGGGTGGAGGATGTGTATTGACTATAGGAGGCTGAATGATGCCACACGCAAAGATCACTTCCCACTTCCTTTCATTGATCAGATGCTTGAAAGGTTGGCTGGCCATGCTTATTATTGCTTCTTGGATGGCTATTCTGGGTACAATCAGATAGTGGTAGATCCAAAGGACCAAGAAAAGACTTCATTCACATGCCCAGTTGGAGTTTTCACTTATAGAAGAATGCCATTCGGACTATGCAATGCCCCAGCCACTTTTCAAAGGTGTATGCTCTCCATTTTCTCAGATATGGTTGAAAAATTTTTAGAGGTTTTTATGGATGACTTCTCTGTTTTTGGTGATAATTTCAATACTTGCCTAAACCATCTAACTCTTGTTTTGAAACGGTGCCAAGAAACTAATTTGGTTTTAAACTGGGAGAAGTGCCATTTCATGGTGCCTGAGGGGATTGTTCTTGGTCATAAAGTTTCAAGAAAAGGGATAGAGGTTGACAAGGCAAAAGTGGAAATAATAGAAAAGCTCCTTCCACCAACTAATGTGAAATCTGTTAGAAGTTTCTTGGGGCATGCAGGATTTTATAGAAGGTTTATCAAGGATTTTTCTAAAATAGCCAAACCTTTGAGTAATCTGTTAATGATTGATAAACCTTTTGTTTTTGATGAAAATTGCCAGCATGCCTTTGAAACTTTAAAACATAAACTCACAACAGCACCAATTATCACACCCCCGGATTGGAACTTACCATTTGAACTCATGTGTGATGCAAGTGATATTGCAGTTGGTGCTGTACATGGACAAAAGAAGGGAAACTTGCATCATGTCATATATTATGCAAGTAAAGTATTGAATGAGGCTAAAAAAAATTACACTACAACAGAGAAGGAATTGTTAGCTGTAGTCTATGCATTTGATAAGTTTAGATCATACTTGATAGGATCTAAAATTGTGGTTTATACTGATCATGCTGCCCTCAAGTATTTGATGACAAAGCAGTATACTAAACCAAGACTTATCAGGTGGATACTACTTCTACAGGAGTTTGATATTGAGGTAAGGGACAGGAAAGGCACTGAGAACCGAGTTGCTGACCATTTGTCAAGGTTGCCACAAGAAAAAATTCAAGAAGCGTCGCAACCTGTGAATGAAAGTTTCCCAGATGAACATCTTTTGCTGATCCAACAAACACCATGGTTCGCTGATATAGCAAACTACAAAGTGGGGAGAAAGATACCCCAAGAATTCACTAAGCAACAAGTGAAGAAGCTAATCAATGAAGCAAGGAAGTTTTTGTGGGATGAACCTTATCTGTTCAAAAGATGTTCCGATGGAATAATTAGAAGATGTGTCCCTGAGAGTGAAATAAGAGATATATTATGGCATTGCCATGGCTCGGCGTATGGTGGACATTTTGGTCCAGAAAGAACAGCTTCAAAGATATTGCAAAGTGGTTTCTATTGGCCAAATATCTTCAAAGATGCCAGAGAATTTGTCCACCAATGTAATGAATGCCAGAGAGCAGGAGGACTGACAAGAAGGAATGAGATGCCACAGAACTTTATTTTGGAAGTAGAATTGTTTGATCTATGGGGCATTGATTTCATGGGACCCTTTCCCCCTTCTCATTCTTTCAGATATATCTTGGTAGCAGTGGAGTATGTTTCAAAGTGGGTGGAAGCCATAGCCACAACTACCTGTGATGCACAAATTGTCCTTCAATTCCTAAAGAAGCACATCTTTACTAGATATGGAGTACCCAAGGGTCTTATCAGTGATGGTGGTGGGCATTTTTGTAACAAACAAATGGAGAAACTTCTTCACAAATATGGAGTTATCCATAAGGTGGCCACACCATATCACCCTCAGACTAATGGGCAGGCTGAATTAGCAAACAGAGAATTGAAGAAAATCCTAGAGAAAACAGTAGGTAGCACAAGAAAGGATTGGGCTAGGAAGTTGGAAGATGCACTTTGGGCATACAGGACAGCCTTCAAAACTCCCATTGGGAAGTCCCCCTTTCAGCTGTTATATGGCAAATCTTGTCATCTCCCTGTAGAGCTTGAACACAAAGCCTTTTGGGCTACTAAACTTCTAAACCTTGATTCTGAAGCAGCAGGAGAGAAAAGGTTGTTACAGCTAAATGAGCTGGATGAGTTTAGGCTAGAAGCCTATGAAAATACCAAGATATACAAGGAAAAAGCTAAGAGATGGCATGACAGAAAGATTTTGAAGAAAGAATTCAAACCTGGACAACAAGTACTCTTGTACAACTCACGACTCAAGATATTCCCTGGCAAGCTTAAGTCTAAGTGGACTGGTCCATATTTGGTAACTAAGGTCTTTCCTTATGGGAGTATTGAATTGCTAGATGAAGCAACAAAGAGTCGGTTTACAGCAAATGGCCATAGAGCAAAACCATACCTAGGAGGACAATGGAACAAGAAAAAAGAGGTTCAGAACCTAAATCCTTCTTGAAGTACAAACAGAAGATGTCAAGCTAGTGACAATAAAAGAGCGCTTGTTGGGAGGCAACCCAACCTGAGGTAGTTTTCTTTTCATAGCTTTTTCAATAAAAATGTTGAATAATTGGTATGTATTGCAAGGAGCTAAGTTTGGTGTTGCACACCAAAACAATTTAAGGGAGAATGAAGGATTCTAAGTTTGGTGTTCCACCAAAAATCTCACTTAAAAGCACATTCTCACTTCTTGCATAATGCTAGCTCCAAGCAATCAGACAAATTATTCAACTATTTAACTGCTTTCTAGCTTTGATTCCATAACCTTTAGCAAGGACACAGGGTTTCAAATATGGTTAACTTGTTGCATCTGAGACAGTGGCAAACAATTAAGTTTGGTGTTCCCACACCAAAATAAATCCAAGAGCCACACTCAATCTATGCATACTAACCATACACTTAAGGGCTTGAGAAGCAAGCAACTTTGAGAATTAGGCAGGACATGAGTCAATAATTGAAGATATTGTGCATCCTAACTCAAAGAAAACACAACAGAAGGAAGAATCAAAGGGCTGCAACTTCAAAGGTTGTATCTAAACTTAATCCTTGCTGCTGTGTATTATTTTGAACATGGGAACCATTATATATCCTGCTAAAGTGTTTATTTAGTTGCAAGTGAAATTGTTTGATTATGTATGCTACATCTGCATAATGCTTGTCATTCATCACTTAGCTTTAATTTTGTTTTGTTTCCCATATGCTTGAATAAAAGAGATGTTGTTTGAATTGAAAAGTGAAATATCCAATGTTGCATAAGTAGGATGGAAGTTAATGGTGGTATATATGTTTGATTAAATGCATAACTCATGAAATAATTGTTGCATAATATCATTCTCATTCAAGTGTGAGTTAGCTTGCTGTTATAAAGACCCTTATCAATAAAGAAAAAGCCCTTGAGGACAAAAACAGAAAGAAAAGGAAGAAGAAAAAGCCAAAGTGGCAAGAAAAACAAAGAATAAAGGTTGGACACCAATAGCTTGGACCATAGGACATATGCCTGTGGTGTTCTTGTACTAAGATATGCTTGGATGAGTAAATTCTAAGGGGTATTTTAAAACCCGGTCACTTAGATCAACTGATTTGGGATGGCCAATTGAAAGTCCACAATAAAGAGCAACTTAGATACAGAACATTTAGTTATCCAAAGAGATGCTGGGCATCAATGATCCTAGGAGGAAATAGTGAGCCATGTGTCTGTGGTGGAAAGATGTTGAGTAAAAGAAAGAAAAAATAAAGCCAAAGGCTACTACTGCAACATTAGACACTAAACCTCCAAAAGAATAAGCTTGTTAAGCATTATAAGAAAGAAAAGTTAGCAAGGGAGTAATTAAATAAGTAAGTCTTATAACAGCAAGTTTAGCAAGCCTTTGATGAAAAATGTATACTATGTAACAGCAAACAATAACTTGAGTTATCATTGTCTGCATAAAGACCCCATAAATCAAGTTCTGCTATATGCCTAATAAGGATATGTGTTCTTTTCTTGTTCATTTCAATTTCTCTTAGTTTTGATGCTTGCTTGGGGACAAGCAAGATTTAAGTTTGGTGTTGTGATGACAAGTCATCATATACCCATTTTTCAAGCTAATTTTACTTGTTTTGTTAGTCTTTATGCACTTTCTTGCATCCTAAGTAAGTGATTTGGAATGAAAATACATAACTTCTTTAGATCAAGCAACTACCATGAAATTAATGTTAACTCATGAGGTTTAACCTAAATTTAATTGATTTTTAATTGGTTTATAAGCCTTGTGAATTTAGTGATACTTGGAGTGGTTGTTTTGGTTTATTGTAGGTGAAGAAAAGAAGAAAAGAGAAAGCGTGGCCTAAGAAAGCGTGGCCCAAGGAGAAGAAAACGTGGTCAAAGGAAGGAGAGGTGTGGAATATGAAGGAGGAAAGCAAGCATTGCCCTCCACAAGGGCACACTGCCCTCTAGGAGGGCAACATAAGGAAACAAGGCTTGGAAGGCAACTCTGCCCTGCCCACGACAAGGGCAGAGCACAAAATTGTGCCTTGGATCAAAGAAAGGAAAAACCTTGCCCTGCCTTCCACAAGGACAGTATCGGGCTTTCATGGAAAATAAATCAAAGGAAAAAGTTTACCCTTGCTTGCCACAAGTCTCGAACACGGCACAATGAGGAAGCAAGGAACTAGGCTTCATTATGGTGCCAAGAAAGCCAAGGAAAATGGGTAGCGTGTGTATCGGCCAAGTCTCGAACACGGGACTTCAATTTGGAAACACTGCCCTGCCCTCCGCGAGGGCAGGGCAGCATTTTGTTGTGGCACGGCCAGCGCACCATTCTGGCGCACCAAGGCATCATTCGGCAGCACCAGGAGCACGCACAGGCACCAAAATGGCGCACCAAAAATTTCTGCCCTGCCCTCCGCGAGGGCAGGGCAGCATCCTGCGCACCAAGCTCGCACGCCACGCTCGCACCAAGGCCGCATGCATCAAATCCTGCCCTGCCCTCCACAAGGGCAGGGCAGCCTCCTGGAAGCAATTGTTCTTGGGCTGAAAATTGGATTAAAAATCCAATTTAATTCATTTCTTCACCAAATCAAAAGCCCATCCAAATCCCAAGATCCAAGAATAGAAAGTGTATAAATAGGAGTTAGTTTGATGTAATTAGAACCTTTTGCTTAACCTTTTTCACTACTTTTGAACTTTGAATTTTCCTTTGAACCTTTACTTTTATTTGGAGCTTTGGAACTTCTCTTGGTGACTTCACCGAGATTTCAGAGAATTGGGGAGGAGAATTGATCTCTCTTCTTCCTCGTTCTTGCTTGGGCACTTTTACTTTTCTTGTTTTGCGTTTTGGGTGTGAAGAATTGAGGAAATTCTGTCTCAATCTCCATTCAAAATCTCTTTAATTCCTTTCTGCACAATTGAGTTCAATTTCAATTTCCTTTACTGCTTCTTCTTCTATTTCTTGTCAATCGCTTTGTGAACTTGGATCCGGGAAGGCAATTGAGATCTAGGCTTTGCTTCCTAGTCTCTGGAGTCCTGAGATCCCAATTTACTTTTGGTTCTTCTGTGAACCCTGCTGCAATTTAATTTCATTTTCTGTTTGAAGTTTAGTTTATCCCAATTCATCTTCTACTTTATTAATTGTTGCAATTTACTTTCTCTCGCTGGAATTCTGAATTCCCAATCCTTAATTCCCCTTTTATATTCAAGCACTTTACATTTCTTGCACTTTAAGTTACTGCAATTTACATTTCTTGCACTTTAAGTTTCAGTCATTTAATTTCTTGTTCTTTAAGATTCAGCAGTTTTATTTTCCTGTCCTTTAATTTACTGCAATTTTCCCTTCTCCCTTTACATTCCAAGCAATTTAGCTTCTGTTAAATACAAACCACTCAACCAAAACTTAATTCGCTTGACTAAATCAACCACTAAACTAAAATTGCTCAATCCTTCAATCACTGTGGGATCGACCTCACTCATGTGAGTTATTATTACTTGATGCGACCCAGTACACTTGTCGGTGAGTTTTGTGTTGGATCGTTTTCCACACATCAACATGCGCGATCTGCAAAAAATTCAGGAAATGCTGGGGACGATTTTGGGCCGCGTTTTGACCCAGTTTTTGGCTCAGAAACACAGAATAAAGCCAGAGAACATGCAGAGACTCGATGGATACTGAGCATAAGATCATACACACAATTTTAGGTTTAGATGTAGTTTTTAGAGAGAGAGGTTCTCTCCTCTCTCTTAGGATTTAGGATTAGGATTCCTCATAAAGGAATTAGGACTTCATCTTCTTCAATCATAGGTTCAATGTTCCTTTTATTTATTTTCTCAATTTAGTTTATGAACTTTTCATGTTAGGATTTTCTTAATTAATACAATTTGAGGTATTTCAGATTTATGGTTGCTTAATTCTATTTATGATGTTTTCAATTTAATTTAGAATTTTCCCTTTTGGCTTTGGTTATGTAATTGGTGACGCTTGAGTTATCAAACTCGAGGTGTTGACTGAAAATTGGAATTCCTTGCTAATTAATTTGGATTCCACTAACTCTAGCCTTTCCAAGGGAAAGACTAGGACTTAAGGATTCATATTGATTTATCCACCTGACTTACCTTCGTAGTTAGAGGTTGACTAAATGGGAGCAAAATCCAATTCTCATCACACCTGATAAGGATAACTAGGATAGGATTTCCAGTTCTCATACCTTGCCAAAAGATTTTTATAATTATTAATTTATTTTCCTTGCCATTTAAATTACTTATTCCTTATTTCAAAAACCCAAAAATATATCTTTTTACATAACCAATAATAAATCATATTTCCCTGCAATTCCTTGAGAAGACGACTCGAGTTTAAATACTTCGGTTATCAATTTTTTTGGGTTTGCTTAAGTGACAAACAAAACTTTTGCACGAAGGGATTCCTTGCCGATTTAGAAGCTATACTTGCAATGAGGATTTATTTTGTGAAAATTCTAGACCATGCAGGAATTTCGATCGTCAAAATGGCGTCGTTTCCAGGGAATTGCAAACGTGTGCCTTATTATTAGTTATTGTAAATATTTGCTTTTTAATTGATCTTTTTTCAATAATTACAAAAGAAAAAAATCAGTTTTTTATTATAAAATTTTTATCTTATCTTATCTTAGTTTTAAATTTCAAAATTCAAATCTTTTTCAAAAGTCATATCTTTTTTAAAATCTTATCTTATTTCAAAAAAAATCAAATTTCAAATTTCAATATTTAAATTCCAAAATTCAAAATTCAACTTTTAAAATTTAAATTTAAAACTTTAAAAATCAAACCTTTCCAAAATTTAAACCTTTTTCAAATTTTTATCTTATATTGTTGTTATTTTTTCTAGTTTTAGGAGTCTATTTTCATTAATTTTTATTAGTTTTTATTTCCTTTAGCTACCATGAACTCTCACCCGTTTAGCTATGATTCTGTCATTCTGGTTACAATTATGTTGCAAGAAAAGGAGATTACAATGAGAACATGCATTAAGGTTGGGACAATCAAAGATGGGAGGAGCCACAAGGATTTGATCAACCCTCATGGCAACAACCACCTCCAATGGACTATCAACAACCGTTCTGTGATGCATATTAAGGCAATGGCTATGGTGAGCGCTCTTTTGATTATCAATAACAACCACCATATGCCTATGAACTCCCTCCTCAACATGACTTTAGACCACCATACTCACAAGCCCCATTCCACCATTCACCTCCATATGACCCTAACCCGTATCTACCATACCAACCACCTTATGAGCCAAATGAACCATACATAGAGCCACCCCCATTCCAACACAATTACTCTCATGAACCACCACCTCAATATACACCATCTCCTTATCATTATCAAGATGAACCACCTTCCTACCATGAACCCTTTCTCCCAACAAATGAACCCTCCTATATACCCCAAACCTCCATGGAGAAATCACTTACCGATATAAACTTTGCTATACAAGCTCTCGTCGCCCAAATTAGACCACTGAATACCTTCAACAATCAACCCTCAAGCTTTAGTGCACTTTCTTTTCAACCACAGAATGATCTCTCCATCCCATCACCACCATCCATGGAAAAGCACCCACATCAATCAATCCAAGAGCAACATGATCTCAGTGATGCTATTGACATCGAACAAGAGAGAAGGGATCATCTTCGCGAATCCATACTTCATAAGGAGCTAGAGGAGGCACTAAAGGTGAAGGTAGAAAAGACCCTTACAGATGAAGGAGTAGTTGAAGGGAGTTGTCATAGAAAAGAAATCATCAAGGAGGAGTACGATTTTATACTTAAACAACTGGACAAAGCAGCAATTATTGAAAAGGAAAAAGTGGTTGCAGACTTAGGAGATGCTGAACCTCCATGGGAAGGTCAAGTCATAGAGTCTCCTTCCAAGACGTTTGAAATTGATGTTGAGGAAGGTGTACAACCTCCAAGGCATATCATAGTTGAAGACTTAGAAGAGGTTAATCAAGAGATGGAGATTCAAATAGAAGAAGCACAACCTCCCACGCCCTTAGTGAGCAATGAAGAAGAGATTGAATTTGAAGAAAGCTACAAAGAGAAAGAGGTTGATATTGAAGAAGCTCGCAAAGATGTGGATGTTGTCAAAGAAGAGCACAAGGGAGTGGAGCCTGCAAGTTCATTAGAGACACCTCTCCCAAGGCCATTACCGTCCAACACAACATTCAAGTGGGTAAAATTCTTATCCTTAACCTTTACCTTCCCATTTGAATATGGGCTACTGGAGACGGATGGTCAACTTAGAGCTCTTTGTGGCATTAAGAGAAAGAGGAAGATGGTTAGTGGTGGGCAACACAATCCTAGGTGCATTATGGTTGAAAGCTCAAAGTTTAAATGCAAAGGTTGGTGTAGAACATGATTAAATGGGTCTAGGAAGATGTTTGGGTGCTTACGTGAGAATTCTAAAGCTGAACCACCCGGATGGAATCATGATGATCAACTTGAAGACGGGTGTAGAAACAAGATTTGGGATCCGGGAATATGTGAGGATCAAATTTGGGAGCGCAAAGCTTGTGAAGAACTCCATCAAAGCTTGAAGAATCTACCTGGTATTGATAGAGATTATTGGAAGTCCAAGCATTGGTGGAAGTTTCAAGACGAGTTCAAGCACAAGCCACCATCACAAGGAGCTCACCACATGTCCAACTTAAGGACTTTAACTAAAAGTTCTAGGTGGGAGACAACCCACCATGGTATAATCGTTCCTTTTATTCCTAGTTTATTTTATTTTAATTTTATTAGTGTCATTCATAATTTTTGCATTAGCATATGCATACTGCATCCTCCATTTGGCATATATATATATATATATATATATAAAATTCGCACGCGACGCGCGAGCGTCGCTGACGCGTATGCTTCACTAGTGCATTAGAAACAAGGAAGAAAAGAAGCAGAGAGTCACGTGAGAGCTTGGCTGGAGGCGTGCCTTTGGCACAAATATGCCCACGTGACCGCATTGCTAAGGTGTCCGCGTCATGTTGCAAAATAGCCTCCCACGCGTCCACATCACCCACACGAACGCGTGGCTCTGTGGAATCGACGTAAATGGGTGTATGACAGTAAGTTGGGCTGGAATGAGGCTGGACCCATGCTGGAAGCACAAGCCCACTCACGCGAACGTGTGCCTCACGCGTCCGCATCATTTTTCAAAAATGGCCATTCACGCGATTGCGTCACCTATGCGAACGCGTCACCCAGATTTTTGGCAAAATGAGTTTGAAACAGAGAGTTCCATGAGTGCAAGACTGCACTCGCGCCAATTGCGCAAATCAAGTCACGCGATCGCGTAACCCACGCGTCTGCGTCACCTGATCTTATCTCGCACCATGCGACCGCGTCACTCACGCGTCCGCGTCGCCTGCGCCGCCCAACTTAAACAGATCAGCACCAATTATCTTATCTTTTCTTTTCTAATCCTAATTTCTTCTATATTTTCTTCTTTCTTCTTTCTTCTTTCTTTCTTACTTACTTCTTCTTCATCTCTTTAACTTCTCATCCTTCTTTTCTTCCATTCTATTTTATTTAATTTATTTGCATACTTTCATTCATTATATTTTAATTTTGTGCATATTTTTATTTTCTTTTCGAAAGTTATTCTTTTTACATTGGTGTTAAATTTTCTTATTCAACTGTTACATCTTTTCTTGAATTATTTTGGTGCTTCATGACTTGTTTTATTCTGATTGGGTGATAATATTTAAATCAATGCTAATCTTTTATGATACTTGTAGCTCTCTTACATTGACATGAGTTTATACTATCTTGCATTACCCACACTCTTTTTCCCATTGTTGCAACTTTTGCACTATTGATATGTCATTTGCTTCTACTATTTTCTCACTTGCATGTTGTAGCTACCATCTAATTGAGACCCTTATTATTTGGCATTAACCTACCCAGACTTTATTTATTTTCTTATCTTTATTTCTGGGTTACTTTTTCTTCTTTTTCCTCTTCTTTCAGGCTGGCCACCAAAAAAGGGAAAAAGAAACTTCTATATGGGACAACAGACAAGTCCATCTGCACAATCTCTAGAAAAAAGTATCAGTTGTAGGAGCCCGTCCACCTGCACATCTTAGCATGCACCGAGGACGATGCAATCTTTAAGTGTGGGAAGGTCGATACCGATCTCCGTGGTTAGTACCTTCCTGTCTCAACACCATTGTTTAAATTTTCTTTGTTAAATTAGTTGTTGCATTTGCATGTTTGTTTGATTTTATGCATATTTTACCACTTGGTTGAAGTAATATTTTCTTTTCCAAGAAACTTTTTATGGTATTTCACTAATTTGAATTAAAATTTTTGAAAAACTTATTTAAAGAAATATTATTTTGGAAAATGGTTTAGAGCTCGATGATGAGCGGATAATTTATACGCTTTTTGGCATTATTTTTAGTATGCTTTTAGTATATTTAGTTGAGTTTTTAGTATATTTTTATTAGTTTTTAGTTAAAATTCACTTTTTTGGACTTTACTATGAGTTTGTGTGTTTTTTTGTGATTTTAGGTATTTTCTGGCTGAAATTGAAGGACCTGAGCAAAAATCTGATTCAGAGACTGAAAAGGACTGCAGATGCTGTTGGATTCTGACCTCCCTGCACTCGAAGTAGATTTTCTGGAGCTACAGAAGCCCAATTGGCACGCTCTCAACGGCTTTGGAAAGTAGACATCTTGGGCTTTCTAGCAATATATGATAGTCCATACTTTGCTCAAGATTTGATGGCCCAAACCGGCGTTCAAAGTCACCTTCAGAATTCCCAGCGTTAAACGCCGGAACTGGCACCAAAGTGGGAGTTAAACGCCCAAACTGGCACAAAAGCTGGCGTTTAACTCCAAGAAGAGTCTCTACACGAAAATGCTTCAATGCTCAGCCCAAGCACACACCAAGTGGGCCCGGAAGTGGATTTTTATGTCTTTTACTCATCTATGTAATTCTTAAGCTACTAGTTTCTTATAAATAGGACCTCTTACTATTGTATTTTAATCTTCTGATCTTTGGAATCTTTCGATCTTTAGATCTTTTGATCACTTTGGGAGGCTGGCCATTCGGCCATGCCTAGACCTTGTTCTTATGTATTTTCAACGGTGGAGCTTCTACACACCATAGATTAAGGTGTGGAGCTCTGCTGTACCTCGAGTATTAATGCAATTACTATTGTTCTTCTATTCAATTCGGCTTGTTCTTGTTCCAAGATATCACTTGTTCTTCAACTTGATGAATGTGATGATCCGTGACACTCATCATCATTCTCACCTATGAACGTGTGATTGAAAACCACCTCCGTTCTACCTTAGATTGGGTGAATATCTCTTGGATTCCTGATACACGATGCATGGTTGATCGCCTGACAACCGAGCGCTCGCCTGACAACCGAGCCAGCCATTCCGTGAGATCAGAGTCTTCGTGGTATAGGCAAGAACTGATGGCGGCATTCAAGAGAATCCGGAAGGTCTAACCTTGTCTGTGGTATTCTGAGTAGGATTCAATGATTGAATGACTGTGACGTGCTTCAAACTCCTGAGGGCGGGGCGTTAGTGACAGACGCAAAAGAATCACTGGATTCTATTCCGGCCTGATTGAGAACCGACAGATGGATAACCGTGCCGTGACAGGGTGCGTTGAACATTTCCAATGAGAGGATGGGAGGTAGCCACTAACAACGGTGAAACCCTTGCATAAGCTTGCCATGGAAAGGAGTAAGAAGGATTGGATGAAGACAGTAGGAAAGCAGAGAGACGGAAGGGACAGCATCTTCATACGCTTATCTGAAGCTCTCACCAATGGATTACATACGTATCTCTATCTTTATCTTTATGTTTTATTCATCATCTATACCCATTTGAGTCTGCCTGACTAAGATTTACAAGGTGACCATAGCTTGCTTCATACCAACAATCTCCGTGGGATCGACCCTTACTCGCGTAAGGTTTATTACTTGGACGACCCAGTGCACTTGCTGGTTAGTTGTGCGAAGTTGTAGTGATCACAATTTTGCCCACCAAGTTTTTGGCGCCGTTGTCGGGGATTGTTTCGTGTATGGACAACTGACGGTTCATCTTGTTGCTTAGATTAGGTATTATTTTTCTTCAGAGTTCTTAAGAATGAATTCTAGTGTTTCAAGGTGATGTTCTTATCATCACCAAAGCTGATTGATTATCATCAATTTAGCTCTTGAATGCAATGTCCTGCTGAAGCTTGGCTAGCCATGTCTAATTTCTTTAGACTAAAGCTTTAGACTAACATTGCATGATTCCTGGAATTCTCATTAAGAATTTTGATACCTTTATTTTCCTTTTCACTTAATTTTCGAAAAATCCAAAAAATAGAAAAAAAATTCATAAAATCCAAAAATATTTCTTGTTTGAGTCTAGAGTCTCATCTTAAGTTTAGTGTCAATTGCATGTTTCTGTTCTTATTGCATTCATGCATGTGTCTTCATTGATCTTCAAGTTGTTCTTGATGATTTCATTGCTCTGATCTTTGAATTCTATTGACTTGAGTACTTTGTGTTTCTCATATGCATTCTCATATTGTTAGTGTCAGTAGTATACAAACTGCTAAGTTTGGTATCTTGCATGCATTGTTATTTGATTTTAGTTGCATTTTAATTATTCCTTACTATTAAAAATCCAAAAATATTTTTAATTTGTGTCTTTTCAAGTCAATAATACAGGGAACTGAAGATTCAGAACATGCAGCAGACGAATTACACAGAAAAAGCTGGGCGTTCAAAACGCCCAGTGAAGAAGGACAGACTGGCGTTTAAACGCCAGCCAGGGTGCCTGGTTGGGCGTTTAACGCCCAAAAAGGTAGTGCATTGGGCGTTAAACGCCCGGCACAAGAGGGAAGATTTTGTTTTCAAAATCAAATCTTTTTCAAATCAAATCTTTTCAATCAAATGTTTTCAAAATCAATTTCTTTCCTTTTTCAAAGATACTTGCTATCAATTAATAATTTGATTCAACATTTCAAGTATGTTGCCTTTTCTGTTGAGAAAGGTTTAATGTTTGAATCATATCTTTTCTTGTTAGCCAAGTCATTAATTTTAAAATCAAATCTTTTTTTAAAATTGTTTTCAAATCATATCTTTTCAATCACATCTTTTTAAAAGCATAATTTTTCAAACATATCTTTTTAATCACATCTTTTTCAGAATAATTTTCAATCATATCTTTTTGAATTCTAATTTCAAAATCTTTTTCAAAAAATTACTTGATTTCTTTCATACTCATGGTTTTCGAAAATCAATTAAAATTTTTCAAAATGTTTTTAAAATCTTTTTAACTTAATTTTCAAAAAATCTCTTCCCCTCTTCTCACATCCTTCTATTTATGGAGTACCACTCCTCCTCAATGCACAATTCGAACTCTATCTCACTAAGTTCGAATTCTCTACTTCTTCCTTCTATTTTTCTTTTCCTCTGACACCTCAAGGAATCTCTATACTGTGACATAGAGGATTCCATATTTTCTTGTTCTCTTCTCTTTCATATGAGCAGGAACAAAGACAAAGGCATTCTTGTTGAAGCTGACCCTGAACCTGAAAGGACCTTGAAGCGAAAGCTAAGAGAAGCTAAGGCACAACTCTCTGTAGAGGACCTGACAGAAATCTTCAAAGAAGAAGAACCCATGGCAGCCGAAAACAACAACAATGCAAGGAAGGTGCTGGGTGACTTTACTGCACCTACTCCCGACTTCTATGGGAGAAGCATCTCTATCCCTGCCATTGAAGCAAACAACTTTGAGCTTAAGCCTCAATTAGTTTCTCTAATGCAACAGAATTGCAAGTTCCATGGACTTCCATTGGAAGATCCTCATCAGTTCTTAGCTGAATTCTTGCAAATCTGTGACACTGTCAAGACTAATGGGGTTGACCCTAAGGTCTACAGACTTATGCTATTCCCTTTTGCTGTAAGAGACAGAGCTAGGATATGGTTGGACTCACAACCTAAAGAAAGCCTGAACTCTTGGGAAAAGCTAGTCAATGCCTTCTTGGCAAAGTTCTTTCCACCTCAAAAATTGAGTAAGCTTAGAGTGGAAGTCCAAACCTTCAGACAGAAGGAAGGAGAATCCCTCTATGAAGCTTGGGAAAGATACAAACAATTGATCAGAAAATGTCCTTCTGACATGCTTTCTGAATGGAGCATCATAGGTATTTTCTATGATGGTCTCTCTGAACTATCCAAGATGTCTCTGGATAGCTCTGCTGGAGGATCTCTTCATCTGAAGAAGACGCCTACAGAAGCTCAAGAGCTAATTGAAATGGTTGCAAATAACCAATTCATGTACACTTCTGAAAGGAATCCTGTGAACAATGGGACTAATCAGAAGAAAGGAGTTCTTGAGATTGATACTCTGAATGCCATTCTGGCTCAGAACAAGATATTGACTCAACAAGTCAATTTGATTTCTCAAAGTCTGTCTGGAATGCAAAATGCACCAAGCAGTACTAAGGATGCTTCATCTGAAGAAGAAGCTTATGATCCTGAAAACCCTTCAATGGAAGAGGTGAATTACATGGGAGAACCCTATGGAAACACCTATAATTCTTCATGGAGAAATCACCCAAATTTCTCATGGAAGGATCAACAGAGACCTCAACAAGGTTTCAACAACAATAATGGTGGAAGAAACAGGTTTAGCAATGGCAAGCCTTTTCCATCATCTTCTCAGCAACAGACAGAGAATTCTAAGCAGAGCCACTCTGACTTGGCTACCATGGTCTCTGATCTAATCAAAACCACTCAAAGTTTCATGACTGAAACAAGGTCCTCCATTAGAAATTTGGAGGCACAAGTGGGACAGCTGAGCAAGAAAATTACTGAACTCCCTCCTAGTACTCTTCCAAGCAATACAGAAGAAAATCCAAAAGGAGAGTGCAAGGCCATCAACATGGCCGAATTTGGAGAGGAAGGAGAGGAAGTGAACGCCACTGAGGAAGACCTCAATGGGCGTGCACTAGCCTCCACTGAGTTCCCCAATGAGGAACCATGGGAATCTGAGACTCAAAATGAGACCATAGAGATTCCATTGGACTTACTTCTGCCTTTCATGAGCTCTGATGAGTATTCGTCCTCTGAAGAGGATGAGTATGTCACTGAAGAGCAAGTTGCTAAATACCTTGGAGCAATCATGAAGCTAAATGACAAGCTATTTGGAAATGAGACTTGGGAGAACGAACCTCCTTTGCTCACCAAAGAACTGGATGACTTGTCTAGGCAGAGATTACCTCAAAAGAGACAAGATCCTGGGAAGTTTTCAATACCTTGTACCATAGGCACCATGACCTTCAAGAAGGCTCTGTGTGACTTAGGGTCAAGTGTAAACCTCATGCCTCTCTCTGTAATGGAGAAGCTAGGGATCTTTGAGGTACAAGCTGCAAGAATCTCACTAGAGATGGCAGACAATTCAAGAAAACAAGCTTATGGACTTGTAGAGGATGTTCTGGTGAAAATTGAAGACCATTACATCCCTGCTGATTTCATAGTCCTAGAGACTGGGAAGTGCATGGATGAATCCATCATCCTTGGCAGACCCTTCCTAGCCACAGCAAAGGCTGTGATTGATGTGGACAGAGGTGAATTGATCATTCAAGTGAATGAAGAATCTTTTGTGTTTAAGGCTCAAGGATATCCCTCTGTCACCATGGAGAGGAAGCATGAAGAGCTTCTCTCAAGACAGAGTCAAACAGAGCCCCCACAGTCAAACTCTAAGTTTGGTGTTGGGAGGCCACAACCAAACTCTAAGTTTGGTGTTGAACCCCCACATTCAAACTCTAAGTTTGGTGTTGGGAGGTTCCAACAATGCTCTGAGTATCCGTGAGGCTCCATGAGGGCCCACTGTCAAGCTACTGACATTAAAGAAGCGCTTGTTGGGAGGCAACCCAATGTTATATTTTATCTATTTTCTTTTGTTATTTTATGTTTTCTGTAGCTTGATGATCATGAGAAGTCACAAAATCAATTGAAAAAGCAAAAACAGATGAAAAACAGGAAGAAAAATAGCACACCCTGGAGGAAGATCCTGCTGGCGTTTAAACGCCAGTAAGGGTAGCAGTTGGGCGTTTAACGCCCAGTCTGGCACCATTCTGGGCGTTTAACGCCAGAAAGGGGCACCAGACTGGCGTTAAACGCCAGGAAAAGGCAAGAACCTGGCGTTAAACGCCAGAAATGGGCACCAGCCCGGCGTTTAACGCCAGAATTGGCTCAAAACGCATTTTTGCATGCCATTTGGTGCAGGGATGACTTTTCCTTGACACCTCAGGATCTGTGGACCCCACAGGATCCCCACCAACCCCACCACCCTCTTTCTTCTTCACCCATTCACTAATCACCTCAACACCTCTTCCCCAAAAACCCTTCACTTATCAAATCCCATCTTTCTCTTCACCACTCACATCCATCCTTCATAAAACCCCACCTACCTCACCCTTCAAATTCAAACCACTTTCCCTCCCAAACCCACCCATCCATGACCGAACCATGCGTCCCCCCTCTCCTATATAAACCCTTCTTCACTCCTTCATTTTCACACCACCTAAACACCACTTCTCCCCCTCTTTGGCCAAACACAAAGCCATTCCCTTCTTCCTCATTTCTTCTTCTTCTACTCTCTTCTTTCTTCTTTTGCTCGAGGACGAGCAAACCTTTTAAGTTTGGTGTGGTAAAAGCATTGCTTTTTGTTTTTCCATAACCATTTATGGCATCCAAGGCCGGAGAAACCTCTAGAAAGAGGAAAGGGAAGGCAAAAGCTTTCACCTCCGAGTCATGGGAGATGGAGAGATTCATCTCAAGGGTGCATCAAGACCACTTCTATGAAGTTGTGGCCTTGAAGAAGGTGATCCCTGAGGTCCCTTTCAAACTCAAAAAGGGTCAACTTTGATCAAAGGTTGGACCAAGTCCTCATAGACATTTGTGAAGAGGGCGCTAAATGGAAGAGAGATTCAAGAGGGAAGCCGGTTCAACTGAGAAGGCATGACCTCAAGCCCATCACTAAGAAAAGGATGGAGCAAACAAGAGATCCCACTCATCATGAAATCCCTGAGATGCCTCAAGAGATGCACTTTCCTCCACAAGACTATTGGGAGCAAATTAACACCTCCCTAGGAGAATTGAGTTCCAACATGGGACAACTAAGGGTGGAGCACCAAGAACACTCCATTCTCCTCCATAAAATTAGAGAAGATCAAAGAATCATGAGAGAGGAGCAACAAAGACAAGGAAGAGACATTGAGGAGCTCAAGCACTCCATAAGACCTTCAAGAGGAAGAACAAGCCGCCATCACTAAGGTGGACCCGTTCTTTAATCTCCTTGTTCTTTATTTTTCTGTTTTTTTTCGAAAATTATGCTTTATGTTTGTCCATGTTTGTGTCTTATGATCATTAGTGTCTTACTGTCTATGCCTTAAAGTTATGAATGTCCTATGAATCCATCACCTTTCTTAAATGAAAAATATTTTAATCACAAAAGAACAAGAAGTACAGGATTTCGAATTCATCTTTAAAACTAGCTTAATTAGTTTGATGTGGTGGCAATACTTTTTGTTTTCTGAATGTATGCTTGAACAGTGCATATGTCTTTTGAACTTGTGGTTCATGAATGTTGGCTCTTGAAAGAATGATGAAAAAAGGAGACATGTTACTGAGGATCTGAAAAATCATAAAAATGATTCTTGAAGCAAGAAAAAGCAGTGAATACAAAAAAAAAAGGGAGAAAAACGAAAAAGAGAAAAAAAAAAGGGAAAAAGAAAAAGAAAAGAAAAAGAAAGAAATAAAGTTGTGATCCAAGGCAAAAAGAGTGTGCTTAAGAACCCTGGACACCTCTAATTGGGGACTTTAGCAAAGCTGAGTCACAATCTGAAAAAATTCACCCAATTATGTGTCTGTGGCATGTATGTATCCGGTGGTAATACTGGAAGACAGAGTGCTTTGGGCCACAGCCAAGACTCAATAAATAGCTGTGTTCAAGAATCATCATACTTAACTAGGAGAATCAATAACACTATCTGGATTCTGAGTTCCTAAAGAAGCCAATCATTCTGAATTTCAAAGGATAAAGTGAGATGCCAAAACTGTTCGGAGGCAAAAAGCTACTAGTCCCGCTCATCTAATTTGGAGCCAAGTTTCATTGATAATTTGGAGTCTATAGTATATTCTCTTCTTTTTATCTTATTTGATTTTTAGTTGCTTGGGGACAAGCAACAATTTAAGTTTGGTGTTGTGATGAGCGGATAATTTATACGCTTTTTGGCATTGTTTTTAGTATGCTTTTAGTATATTTAGTTGAGTTTTTAGTATATTTTTATTAGTTTTTAGTTAAAATTCACTTTTTTGGACTTTACTATGAGTTTGTGTGTTTTTCTGTGATTTCAGGTATTTTCTGGCTGAAATTAAGGGACCTAAGCAAAAATCTGATTCAGAGACTGAAAAGGACTGCAGATGCTGTTGGATTCTGACCTCCCTGCACTCGAAGTGGATTTTCTAGAGCTACAGAAGCCCAATTGGCGCGCTCTCAACGGCGTTGGAAAGTAGACATCTTGGGCTTTCCAGCAATATATGATAGTTCATAATTTTCCCAAGATTTGATGGCCCAAACCGGCGTTCAAAGTCACCTTCAGAATTCCCAGCGTTAAACGCCGGAACTGGCACCAAAGTGGGAGTTAAACGCCCAAACTGGCACAAAAGCTGGCGTTTAACTCCAAGAAGAGTCTCTACACGAAAATGCTTCAATGCTCAGCCCAAGCACACACCAAGTGGGCCCGGAAGTGGATTTTTATGTCTTTTACTCATCTTTGTAATTCTTAAGCTACTAGTTTCTTATAAATAGGACCTCTTACTATTGTATTTTAATCTTCTGATCTTTGGAATCTTTTGATCTTTAGATCTTTTGATCACTTTGGGAGGCTGGCCATTCGGCCATGCCTAGACCTTGTTCTTATGTATTTTCAACGGTGGAGCTTCTACACACCATAGATTAAGGTGTGGAGCTCTGCTGTACCTCGAGTATTAATGCAATTACTATTGTTCTTCTATTCAATTCTGCTTGTTCTTGTTCCAAGATATCACTTGTTCTTCAACTTGATGAATGTGATGATCCGTGACACTCATCATCATTCTCACCTATGAACGTGTGACTGACAACCACCTCCGTTCTACCTTAGATTGGGTGAATATCTCTTGGATTCCTGATACACGATGCATGGTTGATCGCCTGACAACCGAGCGCTCGCCTGACAACCGAGCCAGCCATTCCGTGAGATCAGAGTCTTCGTGGTATAGGCAAGAACTAATGGCGGCATTCAAGAGAATCTGGAAGGTCTAACCTTGTCTGTGGTATTCTGAGTAGGATTCAATGATTGAATGACTGTGACGTGCTTCAAACTCCTGAGGGCGGGGCGTTAGTGACAGACGCAAAAGAATCACTGGATTCTATTCCGGCCTGATTGAGAACCGACAGATGGATAGCCGTGCCGTGACAGGGTGCGTTGAACATTTCCAATGAGAGGATGGGAGGTAGCCACTGACAACGGTGAAACCCTTGTATAAGCTTGCCATGGAAAGGAGTAAGAAGGATTGGATGAAGACAGTAGGAAAGCAGAGAGACGGAAGGGACAACATCTTCATACGCTTATCTGAAGCTCTCACCAATGGATTACATAAGTATCTCTATCTTTATCTTTATGTTTTATTCATCATCTATACCCATTTGAGTCCGCCTGACTAAGATTTACAAGGTGACCATAGCTTGCTTCATACCAACAATCTCCGTTGGATCGACCCTTACTCGCGTAAGGTTTATTACTTGGACGGCCCAGTGCACTTGCTGGTTAGTTGTGCGAAGTTGTAGTGATCACAATTTCGCCCACCACTCGAACACACAAAATCAGTGAGATTTTGAGCCTACTTGATTGGTTTGCATTCTATCAACCAATATTTTATTTTTGGTGTGTGGTTTTCTCTCTAAAATTGTGATTTTTGTCTTGCTTAATTCTATATTTTCATTATTTGATGTATGCATGTACTTATATGATTGAGGCCTTGTTTCACTGAGCTTACATACCCATATGGCCTTACCTTTTATTATCCTTTGCAAACCAATGTTGAGCCTATTTTACCCCTTTGTTCTTTACTTTAGCTCATCACTAACTCTAAGCGGAAAAAAATAATGTCCTTAATTTGAATCCTTGATTAGCTTAGACTAGTGAGAGTGCTCATGAATTAAGTGTGGGGAAAGTGGGTTTGGAAACGTTTGGTTTAGGAATTGAGTATGTTAGACTTTGTGTGAAAATGTGAAAAATGTTAAGAAAATGTTTATGAATTCAATACCTTAATCATATGCATTGAAAAAGAAAAAAAATAGATTAATAAAAGAAAAAATATAAAAAGAAAAAAAAATAATAAAAAGAGAAAAAAAAAGAAAAAGAGAAAATAAACAAAAAGGGGACAAAATGCCCCAAGTTAAAGTAATAATATCAATGCATATGAGTTGTACTTAAATTTGGGATGCATGGATATGTGGTAAACATAGTTAATGGGCAGTTAGATCTTGAATTGTGATTACCTGAATTGTCTTAAGTTAGGTGGGAAAAGTTTAAGTTAATTAAGGATTCAGATTTTAGTCCACTTGACCAAATACAATCCTACCTTGACCTTGACCCGATTACAACCCTTAGAAGACCTCTTGATATGTGTATCTGTGCATTGAATTTTTGTTGATTGTTATATGAAGAGCAAGTCTTAGAAAGCAAGGTTAGTAGAGAATTGAGAGATGGAACCATAAACACCTGAGTAATTAGAGTGCATACACTTCCAGTGAGGGTTCGATGCTCGATTCCTTGTTCCCTGCTTTCATGAGCTATTTTCTTTTGCAAGTTTACTTGTACTTTATTTTGTGATTTGAATTAGTGAAATCCAGTTCATATTTGTTCTTGAAAGATTTATTTACTTTTCACCAAGTAGGTAGAATCATTTTTGCATGTAGTTACATTCACATTCATAGGTTGCATTGCATGAGTCTTTCTTTTTTCACACTCATTTATTTTATCTCCTTAAGCTAAGAATGAGAACATGCTAATGTTTAAGTGTGGAGAGGTTGATAAACCACTATTTTATGGTTTATATTGTGTTTAATTGAGTGGTTTTTATCAAGTTTTTACCCACTTATTCATATGATTAGCATGTATTTACAATTCCTTCGCAAAATTGTTCCATGGTTGAAAACTTGCTTCCTAGAGATCTTTTTATTGTGTTTTTTAATTCTCCGTTATACCATTGATAAACCACTATTTTATGGTTTATCTTATACTCAATTGAGTGGTTTTTATCAAGCCTTTGCACACTTATTCATACTATTTGCATGGTTTTACAATTCCTCCCAGAATTTATTCTATGATTGAAAACTTGCTTCCTAGAGTCTTTAATTTGTGTATTTTAATCATCTCTTATTACCATTCGATGCCTTGATATGTGTGTTAAGTGATTTCAGGAATTACAGGGCAAGAATGACTTAGAGGATGGAAAGGATGCATGCAAAAGTGGAAGGAATACAAGAAGTTGAAGAAATTGCTAAGCTGTCCAGCCTGACCTCGTCGCACTCAAACGGTCATAACTTGAGCTACAGAGGTCCAAATACCGCGGTTCCAGTTGCGTTGGAAAGCTAACATCTGGGGCTTCGCAACGATAAATAATTTGCCATAGCTGCCCCGAAGTTAGGTGATGCGAACGAGTGGATGACGCGCCCACATCGCATCTGCGAACTTCAATCCACGCAAACACGTGGACGACGCCTCCGCGTCATTTTCCCACGACCTGTCTGTACCAGAGCGATTTTTGAGCTATTTCTGACCCATTTTTCGGCACAGAAAGCACAGATTAGAGGCTATAAAGTGGGGGAATCCATTCATTTATCACTCATACTTCAGATCAGATTATAATTCAGTTTTCATAATTTAGATGTAGTTTTTAGAGAGAGAGGTTCTCTCCTCTCTCTTAGGATTTAGGATTAGGATTTCTATTAGGATTAGAATTTATTTCTTCATCACATGTTCAATGTTCCTTTTATTTATTTTCCCAATTTAGTTTATAAACTCTTTATGTTTGGATTGATTTTCTTAATTAATACACATTGAGGTATTTCAGACTTATGATTGCTTCCCTTTCTTTATATAAATAATTTAGATTTTTTACTATTGGCTTTGGTTGATTAATTGGTAACTCTTGAGTTGTCAAACTTATCGTGATTGATAATTGTTATCTTTGCTGATTAATTTAGATTCCTATAACTCTAGTTTTTCCACAGGAGTTAACTAGGACTTTAGGTGTTAAATTAATTTGTCCACTTAACTGACATTCATAGTTAGAGGTTGACTTAGTGGTAGAAAAAATATAATTCTCATCACCATTGATAAGGATAACTAGGATAGGACTTCCAGTTCTCATACCTTGCCAAGAGATTTTCTAATTATTAATTTATTTTTCTTATCAATTAAATTATTTGTTCAAACCTTTTCAAAACCCCAAATATACCTTTGCATAACCAATAATAAATCATACCTCCCTATAATTCCTTGAGAAGACGACCAGAGGTTTGAATACTTCGGTTTATAAATTTTATTGGGTTTGTTACTTGTGACAACCAAACGTTTGTACGAAAGGATTTTCTTTTGGTTTAGAAGCTATACTTACAACGCGATTATATTTGTGAATTTCTTTACCGATAGAAAATCCGATCGTCAAAATGGCGCCGTTGCCGGGGAATTGCAAACGTGTGCCTTATTATTGGTTATTGTAAATATTTTTCAAAAAAAAAATTTTCAGATTTTTATTTTAAAATTTTTTATCTTATCTTATCTTATTTTTCAAAATTTAAATCTTTTTCAAAAAAAAAAATCACATCTTTTTCAAAAAAAATCATATCTTTTTCAAAATCTTATCTTATCCTTTTTTCAAAAAATCATATCTTTTTCAAAATCTTATTTCATCTTTTTCAAATTCTTATCTTATCTTTTTTTTCAAAAATCATATCTTTTTCAAAATATTTTCTTTTTTTATTTTTATTTTTATTTTCTCTCACTATGAACTCTCACCCCTTTGGCTATGAGTCTGGTTACAATTATGTTCCAGGAAAAGAAAATTACAATGACAACATACACCAAGGATGGAACAATCAAAGATGGGAGGAGCCACAAGGATTTGATCAACCCTCATGATAACAACCACCTCCAATGGACTATCAACAATCATTCTGTGATGCATACCAAGATAATGGCTATGGTGAGCGCTCTTTTGATTATCAACAACCACCACCATACGCCTATAAACCCCCTCCTCAACATAGCTTTGGACCACCATACTTACAAGCCCCTTTCCGCCATTCACCTCCATATGACCCTAACCTATATCCACCATACCAACCACCCTATGAACCGTATGAACCATATATAGAACCACCCCGATTCCACCCCAATTACTCCCAAGAACCACCATCTCAATATACACCATCTCCATATCCATCAATCCAAGAACACTATAATCCTACTTATGATAGCCGAGTGCAACAAGAATCAAGGGATCATCTCACGGAAATAGTGGAAAAATTTCATGCAACACTTCGCCAACTGGATCAAGTGATAAATCAATTACCTTCTCGACGTTCGGACATTCAAGGAACCCCCATGGCTTCATGTGGAGAATCTACTGAAGAACGTGGCATGAAGGCGAAGTTAGAAACTCCGGTGGACAGTGATGAGCAGCATGATTTGGTATTGGAACATTTAGAAGAAGCTACGCTTGCCATTGAAGAGGAAGAAGTGGTTGAACACTTTGAAGGGGATGATCAAGAGATGGATTCAATCATTAATGAATTCTTATCTACATTTGAATCCTCTCCCATTGGACTTGACATGGAGATGAAAGAAGAAGAAGCACAACCTCCCATGCCCTTAGTGAACAATGAAGAAGAAATTGAATTAGAAGAAAGCTACCAAGAGGAAGAGGTTGAAATTGAAGAAGCTTGCAAAGAGGTGGAAGATGTCAAAGAAGAGCACAAGGGAGTGGAGCTTGCAAGTTCATTAGAAACCCCTCCCCCTAAGTTGCCATCATCCTTCACAACATTCAAGTCGGTAAAATTCATATTCCTTAGCTTTCTATTTTCACTTGAATATGGGCTACTGGAGACGGATGGTCAACTTAGAGCTCTTTGTGGCATTAAGAGTAAGAGGAAGATGGTCAGTGGTAAGAATTGTCCTGCAAGTTTCATTATGGTTGGAAGCTTTGAGTTTAAACACAAAGGTTGGTGTAGAGCTTAACTGAATGGTTCTAGGAAGTTGTTTGGCTGCTTCAGTGAGAATTCTAAAGCTAAAACACCCGGATGGAATCATGATAATCAACTTGAAGACTGGTGTAGAAACAAGATTTGGGATTCAGGAATATATGAGGATCAATTTTGGGAGTTCAAAGCTTGTGAAGAACTCCATCAAAGCTTGAGGAATTTACTTAGTATGGATAGAGCTTATTGGAAAACCAAGCATTGGTGGAAGTTTCATGGTGAGTTCAAGCACAAGCCGCCATGACAAGAAGCTCACCAGAATGTCCAACTTAAGGACTTTAACTAAAAGTGCTAGGTGGAAGACAACCCACCATGGTATGATCGTCCCTTTTTAAGTTTTAATGCTAGTCTATTTTGTTTGTTTTTGAGTTTTGATTGAACCTGGAATCATGCATAGCATTCATATTAAGCACTGCATTCTGCATACTGCATTACAAAAAAAAATTCACGCACGCAACGCGTAAGCGTCGCTGACACGTCTGTGTCACAAGTGTATTCGGAAGAAAAGAAAACTAAACAGAGAGTCACGCGAAAGTGCGGCTGGAGGCGTGCCTTTGGCACAAATTGGTCCACGCGACCGCATCGCTGACACATCCGCATCAAGTGGGCAAAATGCCTTCCATACGTCCGCGTCACCCACGCGAACGCGTGCCTCAAAATCAACGTAAAAAGGGGTGTATGACCGAAAGTTGAGCTGGAATTGGGCTGGACTCGTACTTGTAGCACAAGCCTTACCACGCGAACGCGTACCCCACGCGTCCGCGCCGTGCTTTAAAATAAGGCCAACCACACGATCGCGTCCACCACGCGATCGCGTGACCCAAATTTTTGGCAAAATGAGCTTTTCACCAGAGAGTTGCGCGGCCGCGAGGCTGCACTCGCACTGAAGGCACGAATCACTTCACGCGAATGCGTGACCATCGCGTTCGCGTCACTTCATCGAAGCGTTATCCACGCGACCGCGTGCCCCACGCGTCCGCGTCACAAGCGGCGCACAGCTTATCCAAATCAACCAAATATCTTATCTTTTTCTTCCCCATATCTAAATTTTCTTTCCCTTCTTATTTCTTTCTTCCTTCCCTTCTTTTTCTTTCTTTTTCTTTTAATTGGTGTTGGAAATTTATTTGGGTCATTATTTTCCATATTTTGCTTGTGAATTATTCAGGAATTATTTTGACAATTATATATTACTTTTTATAGGGTTGCTTGCATGTTCAATTTAATACTTTCAATAACTTATTTCTTATGCATGCTATGTGTTTGTGAAAAAGCCCATATGGCATCATGCACTACTTTTATACTATCCTACTACTTTAATGCCTTTTTTTCACAAAACCCCTTTTATATTTTATTAATTAAATATAATTGTTATTACAAACATATTGTTAGTTTGAAAGACTTGGTAATCTAACTTGGACATTGAATGCTTGATCTATGCTACTCATGCCTTTGCCGGCATGCCAATGAATACCTTGCATTTAACTGTCATCACATGCACTTGCTATATTTCCATTCATGACTTTTCACATGTAGTCATGACCATGTGTTAACGTCATTCTTCTTTACTGTGCATTGATTACCACCTTTCCTGTTCTCTTTCTTGCTCTAACCCTTAGCTTTAAAAGTTACTTTCTTTTTCTCTTTTCAGGATGGCCACCAGTAAAGGTAAAGAGAAAGCTACTCCCAAACCACCGGCAAGGAAAGGAACAGAAATAGCACCAGCTGAGGAACCACAACCCCCATCCACTTGCACATCTTAGCATGCACCGAGGATGGTGCAATCTTTAAGTGTGGGGAGGTCGATACCGACTTCCAGGGGTTAGTTATCTTCTTTTCAACACCAATACTCTATTTTCTTTGTTTGTTCATTGTTGCATTTGCATATTTGATTGCATGTTTGTTTGATTTTATACATTTAGTTACTACTTGGTTGAAGTAATATTTTCTTTTTCAAGAAATTTTTATAGTATTTCACTAATTTAAATTGAAAAATATATGTTAAATTTTTTTGGAAGTTGTAATTGGAACATGGTTTTTGAGCTAAAGAACACACAACCTGTGAGATTTGAGCTTAATTGCATGGTTACATTATTTAACCATAATATTTTATTCTTGTGTGTTTTCTTCTCTATGATTGTAATCTTTATTTTGTTCCAATCTATATGTCCAATATTTAGTGTATTTACATGCTTGCATATGATTGAGGCCATTACTTGTTTTTGCTCACCTATCCTAAATAAGCCTACCCTTTTATGTCACCCTTGTTAGCCACTTTGAGCTTTTTAATCCCCTTCTATTTTATAACCACATTACTAGCCTTAAGCAGAAAAACAAAATAAAATCCCAAGTTAAATCCTTGGTTAGCTTAAGATAGATATTGTGTATAATTTAAGTGTGGGGAATTTTATGGGAACATTGGATGATAGAAAAAAGTAGGGAATTAAATTGAATAAGTTATTTGAAAATTTAGAAAGCATGCTCATGTGAAATCAAAATAATTAAATTACCATGTGCATTGATAAAAAAAAATTAAAATAAAGTAATTAAATAAGGGCATACAAAAAAGATATATTACCCCAAATTTAAAATAAAAAGAATCAATGCACATGGGACAAAATTCAAAAAATAAAGTTTGATACATGAGCATGTAAATACAAAAGTGGAAAAATTTTGGGTAGCTAGGTAAAGCATTTTAAATTGTATAAAGTATGTATATGTTAGGTGAGATCTTAGACTAATCAAGGGTTCACTTTGTTAGCCCACTTAACCTTATATATATACCCTTACCTTTACCTCAGCCCCATTACAACCCTGAAAAGACCTCATGATGTTTGCATTGGTATGCTAAACATTTGTTGATTGGTTAGACGAAGAACATGGTTTAGAAAGCATGACTAGGGAAGAGCAGAGTGATTGACCCTAGACACTTGAGCGATTAGAGTGATATACACTACCAGTGAAGGTTCAATGCTTGATTCTATGTTTCCTGCTTTCATGAGCTATCTTCTTACAAGTTTACTTGCTTTTTATTGTGTAAATTGAATTAGTGGAATTTGATTCATATTTGTCTTGAAGAACTTGTTTACTTTTAACCAAGTAGGTAGAAACATTTTACATGTAGTTGCATTCACATAGATAGGTTGCATTGCATATTCTCTATCATTCCTCTTCACTCCTTTATAGCTTCTCTTGAGCTTAGCATGAGGACATGCTAATGTTTAAGTGTGGGGAGGTTGATAAACCACTATTTTATGATTTATCTTATGCCCAATTGAGTGGTTTTTATCAAGCCTTTGCACACTTATTCATACTACTCGCATGGTTTTACAATTCCTCCCAGAATTTGTTCTATGATTGAAAACTTGCTTCCTAGAGTCTTTAATTTGTGTATTTTAATCATCTCTTATTACCATTCGATGCCTTGATATGTGTGTTAAGTAATTTCAGGGATTACAGGGCAAGAATGGCTTAGAGGATTGAAAGGAAGCATGCAAAAGTGGAAGGAATACAGGAAGTTGAAGAAATTGCTAAGCTGTCCAGCCTGACCTTTTCGCACTCAAATAGTCATAACTTGAGCTACATAGGTCCAAATGACGCGGTTTCAATTGCGTTAGAAAGCTAACATCCGAAGCTTCGCAAGATATATAATTTACCATAGCTGCCTCGAAGTTAGGCAACGTGGATGACGCACCCGCATTGCATTTGCGATCTTCAATCCACGCAAACGCGTGGACGACGCCTCCGCATCACTTTCCCGCGACCTGTATGTACCAGAGCGATTTCTAAGCTGTTTCTGACCCAGTTTTCGGCTCAGAAAGCACAGATTCGAGGCTATAAAGTGGGGGAATCCATTCATTCATCATTCATACTTCAGATCAGATCATAATTCACTTTTCATAATTTAGATGTAGTTTTTAGAGAGAGAGGTTCTCTCCTCTCTCTTCTCTCTCTTAGGATTTAGGATTAGGATTTTAATTAGGATTAGGATTTATTTCTTCTTCATCACAGGTTCAATGTTCCTTTTATTTATTTTCTCAATTTAGTTTATAAACTCTTTATGTTTGGATTGATTTTCTTAATTAATACACATTGAGGTATTTCAGACTTATGATTGCTTCCCTTTCTTTATATAAATAATTTAGATTTTTTACTATTGGCTTTGGTTGATTAATTGGTAACTCTTGAGTGTCAAACTCATCGTGATTTATAATTGTTCTCTTTGCTGATTAATTTAGATTCCTATAACTCTAGTCTTTCCACAGGAGTTGACTAGGACTTTAGGTGTTAAATTAATTTGTCCACTTAACTAACCTTCATAGTTAGAGGTTGACTTAGTGGTAGCAAAAATATAATTCTCATCACGATTGATAAGGATAACTAGGATTGGACTTCCAGTTCTCATACCTTGCCAAGAGATTTTCTAATTATTAATTTATTTTTCTTATCAATTAAATTATTTGTTCAAACCTTTTCAAAACCCCAATATACCTTTGCATAACCAATAATAAATCATACCTCCCTGCAATTCCTTGAGAAGACGACCCGAGGTTTGAATACTTCCGTTTATAAATTTTATTGTGTTTGTTACTTGTGACAACCAAACGTTTGTACGAAAGGATTTTCTGTTGGTTTAGAAGCTATACTTACAACGCGATTATATTTGTGAATTTCTTTACCGATAGAAAATCCGATCGTCAACCATTCGATGCCGTGATTCGTGTGTTAAGTGTTTCAGGCTTCATAGGGTAGAAATGGCTTAGAGAATGGAGAGGAAGCTTGCAAAAATGGAAGGAACACAACAAATTAAAGAGATGACCAGCGAGAAGCAATGCGGACGCATGGCTCAAGCCACCGCGCGAAATGGAGGAAATTGCAGTAACGCGAGCGCGTGCCTGATGCGCACGCGTGGCAAGGAAAAACACTTAATGACGCGTACGCATGATCGACGCGTACGCGTGACATGCGCGATCTGCACAAAATTCAGGAAACGCTGGGGACGATTTTAGGCCACATTTTGACCCAGTTTTCGGCCCAAAAACACAGAATAAAGTCAGGGAACATGCAGAGACTCAATGGATACTGAGCATAAGATCATACAGACAATTTTAGGTTTAGATGTAGTTTTTAGAGAGAGAGGTTCTCTCCTCACTCTTAGGATTTAGGATTAGGATTCCTCTTAAAGGAATTAGGGTTTCATCTTCTTCAATCACAGGTTCAACGTTCCTTTTATTTATTTTCTCAATTTAGTGTATGAACTTTTCATGTTAGGATTTTCTTAATTAATATAATTTGAGGTATTTCAGATTTATGATTACTTTATTCTATTTATGATGTTTTCAATTTAATTTAGAATTTTCCCTTTTGGCTTTGGTTAAGTAATTGGTGACGCTTGAGTTATCAAACTCGAGGTGTTGACTGAAAATTGGAATTCCTTGCTAATTAATTTGGATTCCACTAACTCTAGCCTTTCCAAGGGAAAGACTAGGACTTGAGGATTCATATTGATTTATCCACCTGACTTACCTTCGTAGTTAGAGGTTGACTAAGTGGGAGCAAAATCCAATTCTCATCACACCTGCTAAGGATAACAAGGATAGGATTTCTAAGTCTCATACCTTGCAAAAAGATTTTTATAATTATTAATTTATTTTCCTTGCCATTCAAATTACTTATTCCTTATTTCAAAAATCCAAAAATATATCTTCTTACATAACCAATAATAAATCATACTTCCTGATGAGCAGATATTTTATACGCTTTTTGGGGGTAATTTCATGTAGTTTTTAGTATGTTTTAGTTAGTTTTTAGTATATTTTTATTAGTTTTTAGGCAAAATTCATATTTCTGGACTTTACTATGAGTTTGTGTGTTTTTCTGTGATTTCAGGTATTTTTTGGCTGAAATTGAGGGAGCTGAGCAAAAATCTGATTCAGGCTAAAAAAGGACTGCTGATGTTGTTGGATTCTGACCTCCCTGCACTCGGAATGGATTTTTTGGAGCTACAGGAATCCAATTGGCACGCTCTTAATTTGGTTGGAAAGTAGACATCCAGAGCTTTTCAGAAATATATAATAGTCTATACTTTGCTCGAAGATAAGTGACGTAAACTGGCATTAAACGCTAGTTTGATGTTGCATTCTGGCGTTGAACCCCAGAAATAGGTTGCAAGTTAGAGTTAAATGCCAGAAACAGGTTACAACCTGACGTTCAACTCCTGAAAATGTCCAAGCACGTGAGAAGCTCAATTCTCAGCCCTAGCACACACCAAGTGAACCCCAGGAGTGGATTTCTGCTCTATCTATCTTAATTTACTCATTTTCTGTAAACCTAGGTTACTAGTTTAGTATTTAAAACAACATTTAGAGACTTATTTGGTATCTCATGACATTTTTAGATCTGAACTTTGTACTCTTTGACGGCATGAGTCTCTAAACTCCATTGTTGGGGGTGAGGAGCTCTGCAGCGTCTCGATGAATTAATGCAATTATTTCTGTTTTCTATTCAAACACGCTTGTTTCTATCCAAGATATTCATTTGCACTTCAATATGAAGAAGGTGATGATCCGTGACACTCATCACCATTCTCAACCTATGAACGCGTGCCTGACAACCACCTCCATTCTACATTTGATTGAATGAGTATCTCTTGGATTCCTTAATTAGAGTCTTCGTAGTATAAGCTAGAATCCATTGGCAGCATCCTTGAGAATCTGGAAAGTCTAAACCTTGTATGTGGTATTCCGAGTAGGATTCAGGGATTGGATAACTGTGACGAGCTTAAAACTCGCGAGTGTTGGGCATAGTGACAGACGCAAAAGGATCAATGGATCCTATTCCAGCATGAGTGAGAACCGACAGATGATTAGTCGTACGGTGACAGCGCACCTAGACCATTTTCACTGAGAGGATGGATGGTAGCTATTGACAACGGTGATCCACTAACACACAGCTTGCCATAGAAGGAACCTTGCGTGCGTGAAGAAGATGACAGTAGGAAAGCAGAGATTCAGAAGATAAAGCATCTCCAAAACTCCAACACATTCTCCATTACTGCGTAACAATTACTAATTTCATGCTCTTTTACTTTTTACAATTGGAACTAAAGAACCCTATTGGTATCCTGACTAAGAATAATAAGATAACCATAGCTTGCTTCAAGCCAACAATCTCCGTGGGATCGACCCTTACTCACGTAAGGTATTACTTGGATGACCTAGTGCACTTGCTGGTTAGTTGTGCAGAATTACATAGTGTGAGTGTAATTTTCGTGCACCATGTTTTTGGCACCGTTGCCGGGGATTGTTTGAGTTTGAACAACTAACTGTGAATCTTGTTGCTTAGATTAGGAAAATTTTGTCTTTTGGGTCAGAGTCTTTTATTCTCTTTTCAAAAATTTTTCAAAAATATTATTTTTCTTTATTAAATTTTAGTTTTTATGTGAGTTTAGTGTCATGTTTTAAGTTTGGTGTCAATTGCATGCTTTTTTTTTGTCTTTCAATTTTCAAATTGCATGTTCCTTGTTCATCTTTGACCTTCAAGTTGTTCTTGTCTATTTTCCTTGTTTGATGTTTAGTTTGTCTTGTTTTGTGTCTTTTCTTGTTTTTCTTGTGCTTTTTCAAACTATCAGTTTTCAAAAAATTTTTATTTATTAAAAACACCTCTTTAAAACACGTTACATTTATAGCTCAATTGGCTAGAGTGTGGGCTTGTGTTCTTAGCAATTGGGTATCATCCTTTTAAAACTTTTCCAAAAATAATTTTTCTTTGATTAAATCTTGTGCCAAACTTTAAGTTTGGTGTTCTCTTGTTAAATTTTTCTTTAGTTTTCGAAAATTTTATTTTGGTTTTCTAAAAATTTTAAGTTTGGTGTTCTTTCTTTTGTTCTTAGTGTTCTTGAGTCTTCTTTGTGTTTTGATCTTAAAATTTTTAAGTTTGGTGTGTGTTCCGAGGGTTACCTGAAACTAGAGGTCGATCTCGGATGAGATCTTCTATGCTGGTCGGAGCTACAGAGTCCGATCTTGATGATGGTGATCAGAGTCGCTGTGTCTGACTCGTTGAACTTGGTGATGTTGCTGATCCTTCGTCCTCGGAGGTTGGGGGGTACCTGCAAGGGACTCCGATGCTTAAGTTAGCAAGGGTATTAAGCAGGTATTGAGTAGAATCAGAGTATGAGTTATACCTGGGTGCTCCAGTGTATATATAATGGTGTAGAATGACCTTCTTAGATAAGATAAGTTAGTTATCTTATCTTATCTTTATCTTCAAGTGAGGTCATCTTATCTTCAAGGGAACCGCCTTTATCGCTACGGGCTTGGGCTGCCCTTGGATTTGGGACGTGTTCCTCTATTTGGGCTCTTAGTTGGGCTTTCCTGTGACTTGGTCGAGCTCTTTGAGAAGAGGTCGGGTCATCCTGACCTGAAGAGGTCGGTCGCTTTGCCTGAAGAACATCCCGGGTCGGAGAGCTCGACCCAAAGTATGAACAGTGTCCCTGCTCGAGCTCGGTCTTTATTTGGAGGTAGAGTCTTAGTTTTTAGGACTTCGAACCTTCAGGTGAAGCCGAACTCGAGCATTTTGTCGATTTTGCTTTTGTAGGTTCTCCTTTGAATACATAACGTTTTGTTTTTCCTTAAAAGCGCGCGCTTTTTGTATTAGCGCTCTGGCTTCGGGAATGTGCGAGGGTTTTAATTCCCTCATTAATTGATTTTAAGGCCCCGTTTCTCTTGGCCTTTCTGTTTTTGAATTTCACACTTAAAAAACGATTTCTCTTCTCCGTAACTTTTCTTTTCTTTCTCTCTTTCTGTTTTCTGAAGTTTGCAGTTTTCTCATTTCCTCCTGTGACGTTGTTTGGCGATCTTTTGGCATTTTCTTTGCTTCTGGAGGGCGATTCTTGATTTTCTTCTTTCTGAAGCTCCTTCTTTTCTCTAGGTTGGTTCTTTTTTCTGCTTCTTTGTTCGCTTTGGATGTGATTCTTCGATAGAGTTTTGATTTTGCCTGAGTTTATGTTGGAAAGCTTGAATTTTTTCATATTACCATGCTTGACTGTAGCTGTGATGTATGTTTTCTGGTCTTCTTTTCGTCTTTCTGTATGCTTTCGGATGGATTTCCTGGTAGTTTAGTGCCTTTAGGGCTTCGCATGTTGCCGCTGCTTGAAAAAAGGTTGCTCCTTTAATGGCTTTTGTTCTGCCTCTAGTTTTTCTTTTGATTTCTTGATGATTTCTGTTCCGGGTGTTGTTTCTGGTTACAAAGAAAAGGGTCGTTGCTGGGGTGTGAACTTGTACTTGCAGACCTCTCAAGTATTTGCTTGCTCAGTTGGTCTACTAGCACTTCTAACTTTTTAATGGAGGCTCTGGTTTCCTACATAACTTGTGCTTCTGTACTTGCCACTTGTCCACTTATCACGGAGATAGCCTTGCATTCCTCTCTTGGATTTGGAATTGTGTTACTAGGAAGGCTATTAGTGGTCCTCTGATCAATTTCATTAATTCTGGTGGCTATTTGACCCATTTGAATCTCCAGGTTCTTGATGGATGCTCTGGTTTCCTATCTAAAACCTGTCAATATTGCTTCCAAATCATTGTTCTGTTGGAAACCACCCTGAGAATTATTGTTGAAGTTTTGAGGTCTCTGAGGTTGATCCCTCTATCAAAAATTTGGGTGATTTCTCCATCCCTGGTTGTATGTCTTAGAATATGGGTCATTGTTGGGATTCCTAGGACCACTCCCCATGTAATTCACCTGTTCAAAAGAAGGTTGAGCATAATCATAATTATCATTTTGCATAGAGTTACCTGCCATGTCATATGAGACTTCCTGTGGTGGATTTTATGTGTTGATAGCTGATATTTGCATGCCACCCATCTGGTGAGTAAGTAGATTTATTTGCTGAGACATCAGCTTATTCTGAGCGAGAAGAGCATTAATAGCTTCTACTTCCAACACGCCTCTCTTCTGAGGGGTTTCAGAATTCACAGGATTCCTGTTAGAGGAGTATAAATATTGGTTGCTTGCAACCAATTCAATCAGCTCAATGGTCTCCTCCGATGTCTTCTTCTTGTGCAATGAACCTCCTGTAGAATTGTCTAACCACATTTTGGATATTTCACCCAAGCCTTCTTAAAAGTTATCCAGTTGGGTCCATTTGGGGAATATGTCCGGAGGGCATTGCCTAGTTAGTAGCTTGTATCTCTCCCAAGCTTCATATAGAGTCTCACCATCCTTCTGCCTGAAGGTCTGAACCTCCATCCTAAGCTTAGTCAGCTTCTTTGGTGGGAAAAATTTAGTGAGAAACTCAGTAACCACCTTGTTCCAAGTGTCTAAACTCTCGTTGGGTTGGGAATCTAGCCATAGCTTTGCTCCATCCCTCAGAGCAAACGGGAAGAGCATGAGTTTGTACACATCAGGATTTACTCCATTTGTCTTCACAGTATCACAAATTTGCAGAAAACTAGAGATAAATTAATTTGGGTCTTCATGGGGAAGACCGTGATACTGGCAGTTTTGTTGTACTAGAGTGACCAGTTGAGGCTTCAACTCAAAATTGTTCGCAGTAATAGGAGGCACCACAGTGCTCTTTCCATACAGATTTGCAGTAGAAGCAGAGAAAGAGCCAAGTACTCTCCTTTGTTCATTCCCATTCGGGTTTGTCGCATTGGCATTATCAGTATTATTCGGATCCATAGTGTATTCTGCAGCCTTATAAAGTCTTGCTTGTTGTAAACGCTGCCTGAAAGTCCTTTCAGTTTCAGGATCAAAGCCTAAGAGATGTTCGTTGTCTCTGTTCCTGTGCATTAACAAACAGAAAACAAGAAAGAATGGGAATCTCTACGTCAGAGTGCAGAGAATTCCCAGTGAGGTAACCTGTGTAAAGAAATAAAAATAATACTAAATAAATAAATAAATAAATAGAACAAATAACCAGGTAACACCAAACTTAATTTCAGAAATTAAGAAAGATATTAGTGCTATTTATTTATTTAAAAATTTATTTTTTTTCGAAATTTTTTTTGAAAATTTAAAATTTAATTAAAATATATATTTTTTTGAAAATGAAGTAATAAAAGAAAAAAATTAAAACGAAACAGGGGAGGGGGGTTCACGTAGAATAAGAGAAAAAATATTTTGTTAAAAAAATAGATTTTAATAAAATTAAAAATAACGCGCCTAATATAAGCAATCAAACAACTAATAGTTGTTAATCACGATCAATTAACTGCCAATTCCTTGGTCAATTAATTCCAATTAGAGGGTGATGATCAATTTCTAGTTTATATGCCAAAAGAATCCTAATTATCCAGAAATAAGGGAATTATATGTCACGTATCCATTAAATACAAACAATTAGAAATTCAGCATAATATGTTTTCAGGATGTTGTTCAAGTAAAGAGCTTTTCCAAGTTTTACAAGAACTCAATTAGAACATGGGTCATACTTCGGTTCCACCCATATTCATAAAATAAAGAACGAAAACAATTATTGAAAATATAAATCAAGACAAGAATTAAATTAAAGAGATCAAACAAATCAATCCATGAAAATAGACAGAGCTCCTAACCTTAACAATGGAAAATTATTTGCTCATGGAATGTTAGATGTAAATTCGTATAGAATTCCCTAATGGAATGTACCTAATAGAAGAGAAGTCTCCCCTTTTTATAACTAATCCTAATTAATTTAAAATCTAATATTTAAAATTAAGATAATATCTTTTCCTTTTTTAAAATCAAATTTGAATTTAAATCAGAATTAACTAACTACTCCGCGTGTTGTAACGTGGGGACCACTTGGCTTCACTGGATCCGCACCTAACTGGGGTACTAAAATGAGGCTCAGAAATCACCCCTCAGCATTTTCTGCATTTTCTGCACGTAGCGCATGTCACGCGTACGCGTCAGTTACGCGTACACGTCGATGGTCTTTTCTGCGAGTCACGCAGACGTGTCGGTCACACGGACGCGTCGCTGAGCAAATCTTCAATTCACGCGTACGCGTCGGTCACGCGGACGCGTCACCATGGATACCTCGCCAAAAACTTGATGCAGTTTTCTTTACCTACAAACTAACCGGCAAGTGTACCGGGTCGTACCAAGTAATACCTTACGTGAGTAAGGGTCGATCCCACGAGGATTTATGGATTAAGCAACAATAGCGTTTGATAGGATTAGTTAGGCAAGCAGAAAATGGTTGAGATATTCAAAAAGCTTAAATTTAGACTCAGAATATAAAAAGGGTAGACAAATAAATAAGTGGGGAATAAAATATGGAGAAAACAGTTAAGATTTCAGAGTTATCTATTTTTTGGATTAACTTTTATTACTAATTAATTTAATCATGCAAGATTTAATTTCATGGCAAACTATATGTGACTAGACCCTAATTCATTAGACCTTCATAGTTCCTCTAAAATTCATTAACTGCCAATTCCTTGGTCAATTAATTCCAATTAGAGGGTGATGATCAATTTCTAGTTTATATGCCAAAAGAATCCTAATTATCCAGAAATAAGGGGATTATATAATATGTTTTCAAGATGTTGTTCAAGTAAAGAGCTTTTCCAAGTTTTACAAGAACTCAATTAGAACATGGGTCATACTTCGGTTCCACCCATATTCATAAAATAAAGAACGAAAACAATTATTGAAAATATAAATCAAGACAAGAATTAAATTAAAAAGATCAAACAAATCAATCCATGAAAATAGACAGAGCTCCTAACCTTAACAATGGAAAATTAGTTGCTCATGGAATGTTAGATGTAAATTCGTATAGAATTCCCTAATGGAATGTACCTAATAGAAGAGAAGTCTCCCCTTTTTATAACTAATCCTAATTAATTTAAAATCTAATATTTAAAATTAAGATAATATCTTTTCCTTTTTTAAAATCAAATTTGAATTTAAATCAGAATTAACTAACTACTCCGCGTGTTGTAACGTGGGGACCACTTGGCTTCACTGGATCCGCACCTAACTTGGGTACTAAAATGAGGCCCAGAAATCACCCCTCAGCATTTTCTGCGTTTTCTGCATGTAGCGCATGTCACGCGTACGCGTCAGTTACGCGTACACGTCGATGGTCTTTTCTGCGAGTCACGCAGACGTGTCGGTCACACGGACGCGTCGCTGAGCAAATCTTCAATTCACGCGTACGCGTCGGTCACGCGGACGCGTCACCATGGATACCTCGCCAAAAACTTGATGCAGTTTTCTTTACCTACAAACTAACCGGCAAGTGTACCGGGTCGTACCAAGTAATACCTTACGTGAGTAAGGGTCGATCCCACGAGGATTTATGGATTAAGCAACAATAGCGTTTGATAGGATTAGTTAGGCAAGCAGAAAATGGTTGAGATATTCAAAAAGCTTAAATTTAGACTCAGAATATAAAAAGGGTAGACAAATAAATAAGTGGGGAATAAAATATGGAGAAAACGGTTAAGATTTCAGAGTTATCTATTTTTCGGATTAACTTTTATTACTAATTAATTTAATCATGCAAGATTTAATTTCATGGCAAACTATATGTGACTAGACCCTAATTCATTAGACCTTCATAGTTCCTCTAAAATTCATTAACTGCCAATTCCTTGGTCAATTAATTCCAATTAGAGGGTGATGATCAATTTCTAGTTTATATGCCAAAAGAATCCTAATTATCCAGAAATAAGGGGATTATATAATATGTTTTCAAGATGTTGTTCAAGTAAAGAGCTTTTCCAAGTTTTACAAGAACTCAATTAGAACATGGGTCATACTTCCGTTCCACCCATATTCATAAAATAAAGAACGAAAACAATTATTGAAAATATAAATCAAGACTTGAATTAAATTAAAAAGATCAAACGAATCAATCCCTGAAAATAGACAGAGCTCCTAACCTTAACAATGGAGGATTAGTTGCTCATGGAATGTTAGATGTAAATTTGTATAGAATTCCCTAATGGAATCCCCCTAATGGAATGTACCTAATAGAAGAGAAGTCTCCCCTTTTTATAACTAATCCTAATTAATTTAAAATCTAATATTTAAAATTAAGATAATATCTTTTCCTTTTTTAAAATCAAATTTGAATTTAAATCAGAATTAACTAACTACTCCGCGTCTTGTAACGTGGGGACTACTTGGCTTCACTGGATCCGCGCCTAACTTGGGTGCTAAAATGGGGCCCAAAAATCACCCCTCAGCATTTTCTGTGTTTTCTGCACGTAGCGCATGTCACGCATACGGGTTAGTCACGCGTGCACGTCGATGGTCTTTTCTACAAGTCACGCGGACGTGTCGGTCAAGCGGACGCGTCGCTGAGCAAATCTTCAATTCACGCGTACGCGTCGGTCACGCACACGCGTCTCCATGGATACCTCCAATTCACGCGCACGCGTCAGACACGCGTGCGCGTCGCTCCTCGCAGCCATCTCCTTTGATTCTTGTGTTGCAGAAACTTCATCAAATCCAGCCGAATGCTACCTAAAATAAATAAAATTGCACAAAACTCAAAATAGCATCCATAGTGGCTAAAATATAATTAATTCTTAATTAAACTCAACAAATTAGATGCAAATTCACTAGGAAAATATAGAAAAGATGCTCACACATCAGGGACAAGCAACAGTTTAAGGTTGATGTTGTGATGAGCGGATGTTTTATACGCTTTTTGGGGGTAATTTCATGTTGTTTTTAGTATGTTTTAGATATTTTTTAGTATATTTTTATTAGTTTTTAGGCAAAATTCATATTTTTGGACTTTACTATGAGTTTGTGTGTTTTTCTGTGATTTCAGGTAATTTCTAGATGAAATTGTGGGAGCTGAGCAAAAATCTGATTCAGGCTGAAAAAGGACTACTGATGCTGTTGGATTCTGAACTCCCTGCACTCAGAATGACTTTTTTGGAGCTACAGGAATCCAATTGGCACGTTCTCAATTGTCTTGGAAAGTAGACATCTAGGTCTTTCCAGCAATATATAATAGTCCATACTTTGCTCGAAGATAAATGACGTAAACAGGTTGCAAGTTGGAGTTAAACGCCAGAAACAGGTTACAACCTGACGTTCAACTCCAGAAACAGCCCAGGCACGTGAGAAGCTCAAGTCTCAGCCCCAGCACACACCAAGTGGGCCCCAGAAGTGGATTTCTGCACTATCTATCTTAGTTTACTCATTTTCTGTAAACCTAGGTTACTAGTTTAGTATTTAGAGACTTATTTAGTATCTCATGACATTTTTAGATCTGAACTTTGTACTCTTTGACGGTATGAGTCTCTAAACTCCATTGTTGGGGTGAGGATCTTTGCAGCGTCTCGATGAATTACTGCAATTATTTCTGTTTTCTATTCAAACACGCTTGTTTCTATCCAAGATATTCATTTTCACTTCAATATGAAGAAGGTGATGATCCGTGACACTCATCACCATTCTCAACCTATGAACGCGTTCCTGACAACCACCTTCGTTCTACATTAGATTGAAAAAGTATCTCTTGGATTCCTTAATCAAAGTTTTCGTGGTATAAGCTAGAATCCATTGGCAGCATCCTTGAGAATCCGGAAAGTCTAAACCTTGTCTGTGGTATTTCGAGTAGGATTTAGGGATTTGATGACTGTCACGAGCTTCAAACTCGCGAGTGTTGGGCGTAGTGACAGACGCAAAAGGATCAATGGATCCTATTCCAGCATGAGTGAGAACCAACAGATGATTAGCCGTGCGGTGACAGCGCACCTGGACCATTTTCATTGAGAGGACAAATGGTAGCCATTGACAACGGTGATCCACCAACACACAGCTTGCCATAGAAGGAACCTTGCGTGCGTGAAGAAGATGACAGTAGGAAAGCAGAGATTCAGAAGACAAAGCATCTTCAAAACTCCAACACATTCTCCATTACTGCGTAACAATTACTAATTTCATGCTCTTTTACTTTTTACAATTAAACTAAAGAACCCTATTGGTATCCTGACTAAGAATAATAAGATAACCATAGCTTGCTTCAAGCCAACAATCTCCGTGGGATCGACCCTTACTCACGTAAGGTATTACTTGGATGACCCAGTGCACTTGCTAGTTAGTTGTGCGGAATTACATAGTGTGAGTGTAATTTTCGTGCACCACTTCTCTGCAATTCCTTGAGAAGATGACCCGAGGTTTAAATACTTCGGTTATCAATTTTATTGGGTTTGCTTAAGTGACAAACAAAACTTTTGCACGAAAGGGATTCCTTGCCGGTTTAGAAGCTATACTTGCAACGAGGATTTATTTTGTGAAAATTCAAGACCACGCAGTAATTCCGATCGTCATAGAAACTTAGTCACACTTTTAGCATTGAACAATTTAGGTATGTAATAAAATTAACTTTCACTAAATGTACTAGATAAGCCACCTTTCCGATTCCAGTGACATTAGGAAAAAAGACTAAAATATCTCATTTTCAACTTCTAACTCTTGTGCCATGACACAGATAGATGCTGGTATACTTGCAGTTTGACGAATATGTAGTTACCCACCTTGAATAGCACAACATTATTCACAAGTTCATTATTTTGGAATCTATAGAAGAAAGTGGCACCCGAAAAATTTATAACGTAGAGAAGGACAAAGCGGGCATTGATGCGGGAGGATGTTGATAACGCTGTGGTGGCAAAGCATCAATAACATCTAGTGAGGTTAGACAGAAAAGTGATGCAATACTTGTGCTAAAGTCAAATAAAATTAAGCCAAGCGGTGAATATTCCCCTTCCCTGAACAAAAAAAAATATTTTTTACATATTTTTTTTAATATTGTATGATATTTACTCATTGAACAAATGAACAATAAAAAAATATTTTTTTTAATACTGTATGATATTTACTCATTGAACAAATGAACAATAATATGATGGGTATAAATGATACACAATAATGTGGCTTAATTTGTTGTTACAGCGCCGTGAGTGTAAGGTAGAGATGGAACTCAATCACACTTTAAGAATTGAACAATTTAGGTATGTAATGAAATTAATTTACACTAAATGCAGTAGACAAGCCACGTTCCGAATTCTAGTGACAACAAAAAAAAGACCAAAATATCTCATTCCCAGCTTCTGACTCTTGCGCCATGCCACTGATTGCTACTGGTGTGGCTGTAGTTTGAGGAATACATAGTTACCCACCTTGAATAGCACAACATTATTCGCAAGTTCTTTCTTTTACCAGCCATATAAGAAAGTGGCACCTGAAAAAGTTTCAACAGGGAGACAGGCAAAGTGGACATTGATGCGGGAGGCTGTTGATAATGTTGTGGCAGCAAAGCATCAATAACATCTGGTGAGATTGGCTGGAAAGTGATGCAATACCTGTGGTGAATTCAGATGAAATGAAGCCAGGCGGTGAAAACTCTCCTTCCCTAAAGAAAAAAATATTTTTCACTTATTTTTTTCAATACTGTATGAAAAACTCTCCTTCCCTGAAATATGCATTTCTGGGAGAAGGTGACACTTTTCCTGTAATAATAAGCTCTACCTTAGAGCCACAGGAAGAAGAAGCACTAATTCAAGTGCTAAGGACACACAAGACAGCTCTTGGGTGGTCCATCAGTGATCTTAAGGGCATTAGCCCAGCCAGATGCATGCACATGATCCTATTGGAGGATGACGCTAAGCCAGTGGTTCAACCATAGAGGCGGCTGAATCCAGCCATGAAGGAGGTGGTGCAGAAGGAGGTCACTAAATTACTAGAGGCTGGGATTATTTATCCTATTTTTGATAGCCCCTGGCTAAGCCCTGTCCAAGTCATCCCTAAAAGGGGTGGCATGACAGTGGTTCATAATGAAAAAAATGAACTGGTTCCTACAAGAACAGTTACAGGGTGGTGTATGTATATTGATTACAGAAGGCTCAATACAGCTACCAGAAAGTATCATTTTCCTTTACCATTCATAGACCAGATGCTAGAAAGATTAGCAGGTCATGAATATTATTGCTTCCTGGATGGATATTCAGGTTATAATCAAATTGCAGTAGATCCCCAGGATCAAGAAAAAATAGCATTCACATGTCCATCCAGAGTATTTGCATACAGAAGGATGTCATTTGGTCTGTGCAATGCACCTGCAACTTTTCAAAGGTGCATGCTCTCTATTTTCTCTGATATGGTGGAAAAATTTCTGGAAGTCTTCATGGATGACTTTTCAGTATTTGGAGACTCATTCAGCTCCGATCTTGACCATCTAGCACTTGTTCTAAACAGGTGGCAAGAGACTAACCTGATTTTAAACTGGGGGAAATGTCACTTTATGGTGACTGAAGGAATTGTCCTTGGGCACAAAATTTCGAACAAGGGAATAGAGGTGGATCAAGCTAAGGTAGAGGTAATTAAAAATTACCACCACCTACCAATGTTAAGGCAATCAGAAGCTTTCTGGGACATGCAGGATTCTATAGGAGGTTTATAAAAGATTTTTTAAAAATTACAAAACTTCTGAGTAATCTGCTAGCTGCTGACACGCCATTTATCTTTGATAAGGAGTGTCTGCAGGCGTTTGAGACTCTGAAAGCTAAGCTGGTCACAGCACCAGTCATTTCTGCACCAGACTGGACATTACCATTTGAACTAATGTGTGATGCCAGTGACCATGCCATTGGTGCAGTGTTGGGACAAAGGCATGATAAGCTTCTGCACGTCATTTATTATGCCAGTCATGTTTTAAATGACGCACAGAAAAACTACACAACCACAGAAAAAGATTTACTTGCAGTGGTTTACGCCATTGACAAGTTCAGATCTTATTTAGTAGGATCAAAAGTGATTGTGTACACTAACCATGCTACTCTTAAATATCTACTCACAAAGCAGGATTCAAAACCCAGACTCATAAGATGGGTGTTGCTTCTGCAAGAGTTTGATATAGAAATAAGAGACAGAAAAGGGACAGAGAACCAAGTAGCAGATCACCTGTCCCGAATAGAACCATTAGAAGGAGCGTCCCTCTCTCTTACTGAGATCTCTGAAAACTTTTCGGATGAGCAACTTTTTGCTATCCAGGAAGTACCATGGTTTACAGACATTGTAAACTACAAGGTTGTGAGATTCAGACCCAAAGAGTATAGTAGGCAGCAATCAAAGAAATTGATCACAGATGCAAAGTACTATCTTTGGGATGAACTATATCTCTTCAAGAGATGTACGGACGGAGTAATCTGTAGATGTGTGCCTAAAGAAGAAGCACAGAAGATCCTATGGCATTGCCATGGATCACAATATGGAGGACATTTTGGAAGTGAGCGAACAGCCATAAGAGTCCTCCAATGTGGCTTCTATTGGCCTATTCTCCATAAAGACTCCCGAGAGTTTGTACTTAATTGTGATAGTTGCCAAAGATCTGGCAATTTGCCTCACAGTTATGCCATGCCTCAACAAGGGATCTTAGAGATTGAGTTGTTTGATGTATGGGGTATTGACTTCATGGGGCCTTTCCCACCATCAAACTCAAACACTTATATTCTGGTGGCAGTGGATTATGTATCCAAATGGGTGGAAGCTATTGCAACACCCACTAATGATACTAAGACAGTGCTGAAATTCCTCCAGAAATATATCTTCAGCAGATTTGGTGTCCCTAGAGTATTAATCAGTGATGGGGGGCGCTCATTTCTGTAATAAACAGCTTTACTCTGCTATGGTTCGATATGGAGTTAGCCACAGGGTGGCAACTCCATATCATCCACAGACAAATGGGCAAGCTGAAGTCTCTAGTAGAGAACTTAAAAGAATCATGGAATGGACTTTGATTAACCGTAGAAGGGATTGGGCAAGAAGCTTGGATGACGCTCTGTGGGCATACAGAACAGCATTCAAGACTCCTATAGGGACCTCTCCATACAAGCTTGTGTATGGAAAAGCCTGTCACTTGCCAGTGGAACTGGAACATAAGGCCTACTGGGCAACCAGATTCCTAAACCTTGATGCCAAGTTAGCTGGAGAAAAACGATTGCTCCAGTTAAATGAGCTAGAGGAATTCAGACTCAATGCTTTCGAAAATGCAAAAATTTACAAAGAGAAAGCAAAAAGATGGCATGATAAGAAGCTGTCAACCAGAGTCTTTGAGCCAGGGCAGAAAGTTCTGCTGTTTAATTCTAGGCTCAGATTATTCCCCGGGAAATTGAAATCCTGATGGAGAGGACCATATGTGATTACAGGTGTGTCACCATATGGATACATAGAGCTTCAGAATAATGATTCTAACAAAAAGTTCATTGTTAATGGACAGAGAGTCAAACATTATCCTGAAAGCAATTTTGAGCAAGAATGCTCAAAACTGAGACTTGATTAAAGCTCAGTAATAGTCTAGCTAAAGACAATAAAGAAGCGCTTCCTGGGAGGCTACCCAGCCATTTTGTTAATTAATTGAAGTTTACAGGTTCATGCTAATTATCTTCAAGGTAAAATAGCAATTGCATGAGTTCACAGAGTTACAGAAGGATTCAGAGGATAAAACAGCAAAAAGAAGCTCACTGGTGCGAAAAAGCCAATAAGAGCTGTTTTGGGCGTTAAACGCCCAAAAGGAGCATCTACTGGGTGTTTAACGCCAGTAGAGATAGCCATCTGGGCGTTAAATACCAGAAAGAAACAACTTCTGGGCGTTTAACGCCAGATTTGCAGCATCCTGGACGTTTAGAAAAACGCCCAGTGATAAAGGATTTTCTGGCGTTTAACGCCAGCCAGATGCTACAGCTGGGCGTTAAACACCCAGGAGAAGCTACAAATGGGCGTTAAACGCCCAAAACATGCAGCGTTTGGGCGTTTAACGCCAGGATTGTGGGGATGAGGTAAATTCGTTTTTCACTTCAAATTTTTTCCATTTTTCATGTTTCAATTCATGATTTCTTGCATAAACATGTTACAAACTCTCATCTTTCAACTTCAATTCCAAAAATTTTTAATCCTAAACATGTTTCTTAATTTTTCTTCAAAATCTTTTAAAAACCGTTTTCAAAACTCAATTATCTTTTTGAATTCCTTTCAAATCTTTTTAAATTCTTCTCAAATCTTTTTTAAACTCATCATATCTTCTTTTCAAAATTCAGATTTATCTTTTTCAAATATCTTTCATAACTTTTAAATTTTAAATTACATCTTTTTTCTCATACTTATCTTTTACAAATCATATCTTCTATCTTATCTTTTTTCAAAATTTTCGAAAATCCACCCCTCCCCTTTAAATCCACATTAGGCCTCCCTCCTCTCATCCACAATTCAAAATTGGCTCTCCTTCTATTCCTCTCCTTTCCTTTCTTTTGCTTGAGGACAAGCAAACCTCTAAGTTTGGTGTGTTTATCTGTGATTGCTAAACCAATACCCACTAAGATCATGGCTCCTAAGGGAAAACAAACGACTCCAAGAGGCAAGAAAGAGAATATTCCAAAACCAGGTTAGAATCAAGGGAAGTTCTTAACCAAAGAACATTCAGACCATTACTACAAAATAATGGGTCTAAGGTCAGTGATCCCGGAAGTTAAATTCGATCTGAAAGAAGACGAATATCCAGAGATCCAAGAGCAAATTCGAAACAGGAGCTGGGAAATCCTAGCTAATCCTGAAACAAAGGTGGGAAGAAACATGGTTCAGGAATTCAACTCTAATCCGTGGCAAACAGACGGGCAGAGAATAGCTGGAACCACCTTCTATGACTATTGGACTTTGGTCAGAAGGAAGATTGTTCACTTCCACCCTGACAAAATCAGGGAGATCTTTAAGCTACCTCAGCTGAAAGATGACCCAGATTCCTTTAATAGGAAAATGATGAGAACAAATAAGGGCTTGGACGAAATTCTAGAGGACATATACCTCCCTGGAACCAAGTGGACAACCAGCACAAAGGGTGTCCCAAATCAACTCAAGAGAGAAGATCTCAAACCAGTCGCCAGAGGCTGGCTGGACTTAATTGAGCATTCTATACTGCCCACTAGCAACCGCTCTGAAGTCACCATCAAAAGAGCAGTAATGATCCATTGCATTATGTTGGGAAAAGAAGTGGAAGTTCATCAGCTAATTTCTTGTGAACTTTACACAATTACAAATAAGAACTCCAAAGATGCCAAATTGGCTTATCCAAGCTTAATCTCTATGCTATGTAAAGATGCTGGGGTGAAGATGGGAGTAACTGAGTATATCTCAGTTGAGCGACCAATCACCAAAAAGTCAATGGAAGGACAACAAGTGCAGGACGACCCCATCAAGAGGAAAGCACAGGAGTTCCTCCCGAAAATCCCTCAAATTGAATACTGGGAGCGTCTTGAAGCATCTATCACCAAGTTGCAAGAAGCTATGGAGCAACTAAAGGAAGAACAGAAAAATCAAAATAGCATGCTTTGCAAACTGCTTAGGGAACAAGAAGAGCAAGGGCGTGAACTGAAGCAACTGAAACGTCAGAAGCTGTCTCTTGAAGGGCCAAGCACCCCATAGATTAAAGGAGCATCCACCTTCCAAAATAAAGGTTGTTGAATCCTAATCTTAGCCTTAACTCTGTGATAGTTGTTCTTATTAGGAATTTACCTTAGAAGTTATATATGAGTAGTAGTAATTAGTATATCTATTTTGATTTTATCTCCAATTAAGCTATAATTTATTTTTCTCATCATCATCAAACATAAATAAAATAGCAGATTTTTAGAATAACGAGGCAATATTTTTTCGAGTTTTTAATAAGGAAAATTCTAATTATTTATATGTGGTGGCAATACTTTTTGTCTTCTGAATGAATGTCTGAACAGTGCATATTTTTTATATTGAATTTTATGAATGTTAAAATTGTTGGCTCTTGAAAGAATGATGAACAAGAGAAATGTTATTGATGATCTGAAAAATCATGAAATTGATTCTTGAAGCAAGGAAAAGCAGTGAAAAAAAAAGAAGAAGAGAATGAGCAGTAGAAAAAGCCAATAGCCCTTTAAACCAAAAGGCAAGGGTAAAAAGGATCCAAGGCTTTGAGCATCAATGGATAGGAGGGCCCAAGGAAATAAATCCAGGCCTAAACGGCTAAATCAAGCTGTTCCTAACCATGTGCTTGTGGCATGCAGGTCCAAGTGAAAAGCTTGAGACTGAATGGTTAAAGTCGTGATCCAAAGCAAAAGAGTGTGCTTAAGAACTCTGGACACCTCTAATTGGGGACTTTAGCAAAGCTAAATCACAATCTGAAAAGGTTCACCCAGTTATGTCTCTGTGGCATTTATGTATCTGGTGGTAATACTGGAAAACAAAGTGCTTAGGGCCACGGCCAAGACTCATAAAGTAGCTGTGTTCAAGAATCAACATACTAAACTAGGAGAATCAATAATACTGTCTGAATTCTAAGTTCCTATGGATGCCAATCATTCTGAATTTCAAAGGATAAAGTGAGATGCCAAAACTGTTCGGAAGCAAAAAGCTACTAGCCCCACTCATCTAATTAGAATTTGAGCATCACTTAAAACTCTGAGATACTATTGCTTCTTAATTTCTTTTTATCCTATTTTATTTATCTAGTTGCTTGGGGACTGACGCGGTTTTTTTTTTACCCACAAACTAACCGGCAAGTGTACCGGGTCGTACTAAGTAATACCTTATGTGAGTAAGGGTCGATCCCACGAGGATTGATGGATTAAGAAACAATAGCGTTTGATAGGATTAGTTAGGCAAGCAGAAAATGGTTTTGAGATATTCAAAAAGTTTAAATTCAAACTCATAATATAAAAAGGGTAGACAAATGAATAAGTTGGGAATAAAATATGGAGAAAACAGTTAAGGTTTCAGAGTTATCTATTTTTCGGATTAACTTTTATTACTAATTAATTTAATCATGCAAGATTTAATTTCATGGCAAACTATATGTGACTAGACCCTAATTCCTTAAACCTTCCTAGTCTCCTCTAAAATTCATTAACTGCCAATTCCTTGGTCAATTAATTCCAATTAGAGGGTGATAATCAATTTCTAGTTTATATGCCAAAAGAATCCTAATTATCCAAAAATAAAGGGATTATATGTCACGTATCCCATTAAATACAAACAATTAGAAATTCAGTATAATATGTTTTCAAGCTGTTGTTCAAGTAAAGAGCTTTTCCAAGTTTTACAAGAACTCAATTAGAACATGGGTCATACTTCCGTTCCACCCATATTCATAAAATAAAGTACGAAAACAATTATTGAAAATATAAATCAAGATATAAATTAAATTAAAAAGATCAAACGAATTAATCCATGAAAATAGACAGAGCTCCTAACCTTAACAATGGAGGATTAGTTGCTCATGGAATGTTAGATGTAAATTTGTATAGAATTCCCTAATGGAATCCCCCTAATGGAATGTACCTAATAGAAGAGAAGTCTCCCCTTTTTATAACTAATCCTAATTAATTTAAAATCTAATATTTAAAATTAAGATAATATCTTTTCCTTTTTTAAAATCAAATTTGAATTTAAATCAGAATTAACTAACTACTCTGCGTCTTGTAACGTGGGGACCACTTGGCTTCATTGGATCCGCGCCTAACTTGGGTGCTAAAATGGGCGCAGAAATCACCCCTCAGCATTTTCTGCATTTTTTGCACGTAGCGCATGTCACGCGTACGGGTTAGTCACGCGTACGCATCAATGGTCTTTTCTGCGAGTCACGCGGACGTGTCGGTCACGCGGACGCGTCGCTAAGCAAATCTTCAATTCACGCGTACGCGTCGGTCACGCGCACGCGTCACCATGGATACCTCCAATTCACGAGCACGCGTCAGGCACGCGTGCGCGTCGCTCCTCGCAGCCATCTCCTTTGATTCTTATGTTGCAGAAACTCTAACAAATCCAGCCGAATGCTACCTAAAATAAATAAAATTGCACAAAACTCAAAATAGCATCCATAGTGGCTAAAGTATAATTAATTCTTAATTAAACTCAACAAATTAGATGTAAATTCACTAGGAAAAGATAGAAAAGATGCTCACACATCACAACACCAAACTTAAACTGTTGCTTGTCCTCAAGCAACCAAAACTAATATAAGCTTAGGATGTGAATTTGCATGAGAATGAGAGTTCGATTAAGCTCATGTCTCTTTGAATCAGGAGGATGTCATTGTCATTCAGAATTAGAATCCGGATAATATTGTGAATTCTCTGATCTTTATATTTCAGTTTAATCCTTGAACACAGCAAAATTTAGTTTCATTTATTTTTCTTTGGTGCTTTGCACCTTGAGCCTAGCCGTGACTTTAAATGTTTTGTCTCAAGGATTATTTGATACAGAAACACCACAAGCACTTAACTGGGGAACTCTCTTTGAGTTCTGGTTTTTCTTTCAGTTACTCCCAGACAGTGGTGCTCGAAGCCTTTGGCATACTCTGTAAAACGCACTTCGTCTCGACTCTAAGTGTTTTGTCTCAAGGATTACTTGACACAATTTCACCACAAGCATATGACTAGGGAAACAACTCTTTGAGCTTTTAATCATGTCTGACCTCCCTAGTCATTGATGCTCAGAGCTTTGGACCTTGCTTTTATTATTATTATATTTTTTTATTTATATATATATTTTTTCTTTTGCTGTTTCTTTTCCTTCAAGGATTAAATTTTTCTAATTTTCAGAGAAGTCATAATAATTCTCTAAATTTCTGTTTCTTATACATCAACATCCCTTGATTCAAATTCAAATATGCAGTGTTCATATCATGCATTCAAAAATCACAGAAGATACCACCACCTTTAAGTAAATCAGATTATTCTTAAAATTAACTCAATTTCTCATGCAATACATCACTTCTTTTCTTTTCTCTTTAGATTCAAGTTCATTGAGTGGTACATGAAACATCTTTTCAGCATTAAAGCAATTAAAAAAAAAAACTAACTAGTCCTAGGATTCTAACTAATAAAAGATCATGCAACAAACAAAGAAAAATAGCATAAAGCCAGAACATAACATAGAAAAAAGAGGGGAGGAATAAAAAATGAAAGGAACTCAACCACCTTAGTTATCCTAGCGGTCGCTTTATTCTTCAGGTTGTGCTCCTTAATGAAGATGATTCGCTTCCCTTTTGTGCCAGAAAACCAATAAGCGCAGCGTCCAACAACACCAAACTTAAAGGTTTGCTTGTCCTCAAGCAATGAAGAACTGAAAATTGAAGAGATGAATATTATGAAGAAAGAAAAATAAAAGGATAAAAGAATGAGAGAGAATTAGGATTGGGAGAGAGAGAAAAAGAGAACTAGGCGGCGCAAGCGACGCGTACGCGTATGGCACCCGTATGCGTGGGTCGCGCATTCTTCATAATGACGCGTTAGCGTCAGGCACGCATCCGCGTGCCCTGAATTTTGTGCGATTCGCACGAAGCCAGCCGAGCACCCGCGTGACTCTCTGTTCGCATGGCTTGGGAGTCAAATTTTTCAAACGACGCATTCGCGTCATGCATGCACTCGCGTGGATGGCCATATGTACAACTGATGCGGACGCGTTAGTCACGCGTCCGTGTGGCCAAATTTGTGCTTTTAGCACACTTCCTGCCCCAAGCCAGCGCAACTCTCTGTCAAACACTCCTTTACGTCGATTTTGCAGGTCACACGTACGCGTCAGTGACGTGCCCGCATGAATGGAAAAAATCACAAACGACGCAAATGCGTGGGGTACGCGAACGCGTGGGATCGTTTGTGCGAAAGGCTCCATTCTGGCGCCACTCCTGCGCAACTCTCTGTCAAATTTATTTTTCACACACATCCATCTGACGCGTACGCGTCATGTGCTCTTTTCTCCTTTTTTTTGAGGTGTTCGGTTCCTGGAGTAACATAGCTGCATGATCAGAAAATTAGTAAGAACTCAAATAAAAAATAAATAAGAGAACTACTACTACGAAAAATAAAAATAGCTAAGGATACGAAATTATCGGGTTGCCTCCCGACAAGCGCTTCTTTATCGTCACTAGCTTGACGGTCAGCTCCTCTAAGGAGGAGGATCATAGGGGCTCAGCTCTTCACCCCTTACTTTGAACTTCTTTCCTGTGTCTCCATAACGTAGCTCAATATGTTCTAGAGAAAGAATTTTGATTACTGTATAAACCCATGCTGGATTGCTGGTCAACACCACCTTCATTCCTAGGGAGAAATCTTCAGTGGGGATCATTTTGTTTCTCCATCCTCTAGGTACTTTCTTTTGTTTGGGAACCTCTTCCTTGGTAGATGATGCATTCCCAACCCCAAACTTAGCTTTGATGTCAGGAGGAATTTTATTGACTGTTACCAACGGAGGTTTGAGCTGCAGATTCTACTGTGTATCATCAGGCAGTTTTTGAAGGTTTAGATCAATAAGCTCAGCCTGCATGCACCTCTCTTCTTCACCTGTTGGATGTATATTGAAGAACTGAAGATTGATCGTTTAGAAGTTATAGTAAACTCTCGTTGTAAATATAGTTACTAAACCAAGCAATCAACCTTTCTTACAAACGTTTTGGTTGTCCCAAGTAACAAACCCCTACATAAATTAATAACCGAAGTATTTAAACCTCGGGTCGTCTTATCAAGGAATTGCAGGGAGGTGTTCTTATTATTGGTTATGAGTTTTGTAAATTGGGGGTTTTGGAATTTGGGCAATGGGCACAGATATAAAGGAAAATAAATTAATAATTATAAATCTCTTGGCAAGGTATGAGAAATTGGAAGTCCTATCCCAGTTATTCTTATCAATTGTGATGATAATTGGATTTTTCTCCCACTATGTTAACCTCTAACTATGAAGGTAAGTTAAGTGGATGAATTAATTCGAATCCTCAAATTCCAGTCTTTCCTTGGGAAAAGTTAGAGTTATTGGATCTCGAATTAATTCTTGAAGAATTCCAATTTTCAGTCAACACCTCGAGTTTGATAACTCAAGCGTCACCAATTATTTAACCCAAGCCAAAAGGGAAAATTCTAAATTAAATTAAAAGCATTCATGTAAATAAAGCAATCATAAATCTGACACATATCAAATTACGTCTAAACATAAATTCATGTCATAACATGGAAAGGTTCATAAGCCAATTGGGCAACATAATTCAAATACAAATAAAAGTATTAGAGTAAATAAAAGTAGAAAATAAATATTGAAAGAACATAGAACCTGGAATGAAGATGAATTGAACTAAACTAATAGAAATCCTAAAATCTTAAATCCTAAGAGAGAGGAGAGAACCTCTCTCTAGAACCTACATCTAAATCCTAAGAATTACGAATTATGACAGCATGATTATGAATGGATGCATTCTCCCACTTTATAGCCTCTAATCTGTGTGTTCTGGGCTGAAAAATGGGTCAAAAATAGCCCAGACAGCGATTTCTGTTACGTTCAGGTCGCGGAAAAGTGACACGGAGGCGTCGTCCACGCGTTCGCGCGGGATGCAATTCGCAGATGCGACGTGGGCGCGTCATTCACGCGTTTGCGTCACCTATCTTCGGGGCAGCTATGGCAAATTACATATCGTTGCAAAGCCCCGGATGTTAGCTTTCCAATGCAACTAGAACCACATAATTTGGACTTCTGTAGCTCAAGTTATGACCATTTGAGTGCGAAGAGGTCAGGCTAGACAACTTAGCAATTTCTTCAACTTCTTGTATTCCTTCCACTTTTTCATGCTCCCTTTCCATCCTCCAAGTCATTCCTGCCCTGTAATCTCTGAAATCACTTAACACACATATCAAGGCATCGAATGGTAAAAGAGAGGATTAATATTAGCAAATATAAGTCCAAAGAAACATGTTTTCAATCATAGAACAAAATCAGGAAGGAGAACGTAAAACCATGCAAATAGTATGAATAAGTGGGTAAAGAGTTGATAAAATTCACTCAATTAAGCACAAGATAACCCATAAAATAGTGATTTATCTACCTCCCCACACTTAAAGAATAGCATGTCCTCATGCTAAGCTCAAGAGAAGCTATAAAAGTGAATGAGGAAAGTAAGAGAGTATGAAATGCAACCTATCTTATATGAATGCAACTACATGCAAAATGTTTCTACCTACTTGGTTAAAAGTAAATAAATCTTCCAAGAACATATATGAATTGGATTTCACTAATTCAAACTACAAAATAGAGTACAAGTAAACTTGTAAGAAGATAGCTTATGATAGCAGGGAACATAGAATCAAGCATTGAACCCTTACTGGTAGTGTATATCATTCTAACTCTCAAGTGTCTAGGCTCAATTCTCTCAATTCTCTACTAATCTTGCTTTCTATAGCTTGCTCTTTATCTAACAATCAACAAAAATTTAATGCACCAATACACAAATCAAGAGGTCTTTTAAGGGTTGTAATGGGGTTAGGGTCAAGGTAGGATTGTATTTGGCCAAGTGGACTAAAATCTGAATCCTTAATTAACTTAAACTTTCCACCTAACTTAGGACAATCCATGTAATCATAATATAAAATCAATAACTACCCATTAACTGCGTTTACTACATATTTATGCATTCCAAGTTTTGAGTACAGTACATATGCATTGCTATCACCATTTACTTTGGGGCATTTTGTCCCCTTTTTATTTTTCTGCTCTTTCTTTTTTTTTTCTTTTCTTAATAATATTTTTTTTTCAATGCATTATGATTAAGGTATTGAATGCATAAACATGTTCTTAACATTTTTTCACAATTTCACACAAAGTCTAACATACTCAATTCCCAAACCAAACGTTTCCAAACCTACTTTCCCCATACTTAATTCATGAGCACTCTCACTAGTCTAAGCTAATCAAGGATTCAAATTAAGGACATTATTATTTTCCGCTTAGAGTTAGTGATGAGCTAAAGTAAAGAATAAGGGGTAAAATAGGCTCAATATTGGTTTGCAAAGGATAATGAAAGGGTAAGGTCATATGGGTATGTAAGCTCAATGAAATAAGGTCTCAATCATATAAGTGTATGCATACATTAAACAATGGAAATATAGAATCAAGCAAGACAAGGATCACAATCTTAGAGAGAATAACACACACCAAAAATAAAATATTGGTTGATAAAATACAACCAATCAAATAGGCTCAAAATCTCACTGGTTTTGTGTGTTCGAGCTCTAAACCATGTTTCAAAATAATATTTCTTCATACAAGTTTTTCAAAAAGTTTTTTTTTGTATTTTAAATTAGTGAAATACTATAAAAGGTTTTCTTGAAAAAGAAAATATTACTTCAACCAAGTGGTAAAATATGCACAAAATCAAATAAACATGCAAATGCAATAACTAACAAGGAAGATAAACCATCGGTGTTGAGATAAAAGGGTAACTAACCCATGGAGATCGGTACTGACCTCCCCACACTTAAAGATTGCACTGTCCTCGGTGCATGCTAAGATGTGCAAGTGGATGGGGGTTGTGGTTTCTCAGCTGGGGCTCTTTTTGTTCCTTTCCTTGCCAGTAGTTTGGGAGTAGCTTTCTTTTTATCCTTCTTGGTGGCCATCCTGATAAGGGAAAAAGAAAGTAACTTTGAAAGCTAAGGGTTAGAGCAAGGAAGAGAGCGGGAAAGGTGGTAATCAATGCACAATAAAGAAGAATGACGTTAACATATGGTCATGACTACATGTGAAAAGTTCATCAATGGAAATATAGCAAGTGCATGTAATAACAATTAAATGCAAGATGTTTATTGGCGTGCTGGTAACGGCATGATTAGCATAGATCAAGCATTCAATGTCCAAGTTAAAGTACTAAGTCTTTCAAACTAGCAACATGTTTGTAATGATAATTATATTGAATGAATATGATATGAAAAAGGGTTTCGTGAAAAGCAAGCATCCAGAGTAGTAGGATAAAAGATACTGAAAAATAGTGTCTAATGCCATACGGGCATTTTCACAAACTCTTAGCATGCATGGTAAATAAGTTATTGAATGCATTAAATTGAACATGCAAGCAACCCTTTAAAAAGTAATATATAATTGTCAAACAATTCACAAAAATATAGAAAATAATGACCCAAATAAATTTCTAACACCAATGAAAATAATGCAATGAATGAAAGTATGCAAATAAATTAAATAAAATGAAAGATAAGAAGAATGAGAAGTGAAAGAAAGGAAGAAGAGGTAAGTAAGAAAGAGGGAAGGAAAAATTAGGATTGGGGGAGAAAAGATAAAATTTTTGGCGTTGATCTGGATAAGCTGTGCGGCGCAAGCGACGCGGACGCGTGAGGGACGCGTTCGTGCGACTTGCGCATTAAGTTAATCAACACGGTCGCATCGGTCACGCGGACGCGTGACTCGTTTTATGCGACTGGCGCAAGGGCAGCCTCGCGCTCGCACAACTCTCTGTTCAAAAATCTTATTTTGCCAAAATATGGGTGACGCAATCGCGTGGGTCATGCGATCGCGTGAGTGGCCAATATTGGGATATGACGCGGACGCGTGGGGCACGCGTTCGCGTGGTAGGGATTGTGCGTCTAGCACTAATCCAGCACCACTCCAGCATAACTTTTGGCTATGCACCCTTTTCACGTCGATTACCAGGTCACGCGGCTGCGTGGGTGACGCGGACGCGTGGGAGGCATGTTTCCCATGTGACGCGGACGCGTCAGTGACGCAGTTGTGTGGGGTGATTTGTGCCACGAGCATGCCTCCAGCCACGCTCTTGCGTGACTCTCTGTTCGATTTATCATTCTCTCTGAGCCATCTACGACGCGGTCGCGTTGGCGACGCTGTCGCGTCGCGGCTCCGCCCTTTTTTTATATATATGCAGAATGCAGAATGCAATGCTAATATGAATGTGATGCAAAACTCCAGGTTCAATACAATAAAATAAAATAAAACTTGAAAACAAATAAAACTAAATAAAAATGAAAAAGGAACGATCATACCATGGTGGGTTGTCTCCCACCTAGCACTTTTAGTTAAAGTCCTTAAGTTGGACATTTGGTGAGCTCCCTGTTATGGTGGCTTGTGCTTGAACTCATCCAGGAATCTCCACCAATGTTTGTATATCCAGTAACCTCCAGGGTCCCAAACTAAGCATGTAAAACCCTTAAGAAGCTTCAAACAGATTCTTAGGCTCCTGGGGTGACAAAAGTCAGAGCAGATTCCAGGATCCCAAATCTTGTATTTACACCCATTTTTGTTGGGATCTGTATTTTTCCAGCTGGGTGATAAGTAATTTGAATTCTCACTGCAGCCACCAAATAGCTTCCTAGACCTATTCAATTGAGCTCTACACCAACCTTTGCGTTTAAACTTAAAGCTTCCAACCATAATGAACCTTGCAGGACAATTCATACCACTGTCCATCTTCCTCTTACTCTTTATGCCACAAAGAGCTCTAAGTTGACCATCCATCTCCAGTAGCCCATATTCAAGTGGAATTAGAAAGCTAAGGGATATGAATTTTACCCACTTGAATGTTGTAAAGGATGATGGCAACTTAGGGGGAGGGGTCTCCAATAACTTTGGCAAGCTGATTTCAAGCGCCACTCCCTTGTGCTCTTTGACAACGTCCACCTCTTTGCAAACTTCTTTAGTACCAACCTCTTCCTCCTGGTAGCTTTCTTCCGATTCAATCTTTTCTTCATTGCTCAGCAAGGGCATGGGAGGCTGTGCTTCTTCTTCTTTAATCTCCATCTCTTGATCAACCTCTTCCATGTCTTCAACCATGACATGCCTTGGAGGTTGTTGATAAGCGGATAATTTATACGCTTTTTGGCATTGTTTTTAGTATGTTTTTAGTATGTTTTAGTTAGTTTTTATTATATTTTTATTAGTTTTTAGTTAAAATTCACTTTTCTGGACTTTACTACGAGTTTGTGTGTTTTCCTGTGATTTCAGGTATTTTCTGGCTGAAATTGAGGGACCTAAGCAAAAATCTGATTCAGAGGCTGAAAAGGACTACAGATGCTATTGGATTCTGACCTCCCTTCACTCGAAGTGGATTTTCTGGAGCTACAGAAGCTCAATTGGCGTGCTCTCAATTGTGTTGGAAAGTATACATGCTGGGCTTTCTAGCAATGTATAATAGTCTATACTTTGCCCTGGCGTTGTTGCTGGCGTGTTTGCCAACAACTTGGGCAACAACGCCCAGGCAGCTCAACATTACCCTCTTCAATGGCTTGTATCTTGAGCTAGAGAACTCCAAATGAGATGATTCTAGTGGCATTGGAAAGTAGAAATCAAGAGCTTTCCAAGCATATATGGCACTACATGGTGGACACTAAATTTGATGGAGGAAACTTGCCCCGAAAGTACATAGATGAACATGGTATCAACCTGTAGTAAGGCCAGCTGACCTCTTCACCTTCCATGGAGTATATCTTGAGCTTTAGAGCTTCAAATGGTGCACTCTCAACGGCATTGAAAAGTAGACATCAAGAGCTTTTCAACCATATATCATAGTATGGGATTGGAGTTCATTTGAAGGTTCAAAAGCCAGCTTCATTTAGAGCCTCAGACATTGAAAGCGTTGTCACTGGCGTGTTCACCAAGTTGCCAACGCCCAACCAAGTTGCCAACGCCCAACCAAGGCTGCCTGACCATACCTTCTTCAAAGGAGTATAACTTGAGCTATAGAGATCCAATTTAGGTGCTTCCAGTTGCGTTGGAAAGCTGACACTCAGAGCTTTCCAACCATGTATAATAGTCTATAGTGAAGCACAAAATTGAAGCTCAAACCAGAGGCAACTTTGGGCATCAAAACTGAGTCAAAGCCCAAGCCTGGTGCCCAGGAAATTAAATAGCACGTTGCCAACGTGCTGTGAACTGGCGTGTTTGCAAGTAACACCCAGTTGGGCCAGAATTGATGGAAACTTGCTCTGCTCTATACTCTCTTCAAAGGGGAATACTTCCTCCATTGGACCAAGAATTCAACAAGGAAAAAGCCCACATTGCTAATCCAATTGAAGACCTCCAAATGAGTTTTAGGAGTAGTATAAATAGAGTAGAGTTTGTACTTGAAAAGGGGGATGGGGGGGCTTGGAGGCTCTGAAACTTTTCACACTTAGATTTTTATTTTTACACTTTTTATTTTTTTTTTTAGGAACTTTTAGGTAGTTTTTGTAGAAGTTACTTTTCGGAAGCAATTTTTTTGAATTAGAGTTTTCTAAGAACTTCTTCTTCTTCACTCTTCAATTTCTTCTCTACTCAATTTAATGATTACTCTTGCAATTGTTGTTGAATTTAGAGCTATGATTCACTAAACCCCATCTTCATTAGGGGGAGGAGCTCTGTTTATTTGAATGGGTTGACAACAACTCTTCTCTTTCTCAATTCAAGTGGTTCATCCAAGAGGAAACTCTTATTCTTCACAGATTCAATTACATTCGAGAGAAGGATTGAATCTATATGAATTGTATGGTGAACTTGAGAAAGAATCCATAGAATTCAGTTTAGAGTTATCCTTTCATGATTTCTTTGATCAATACACTTTGGGTTGGTATGTGAGATGTAACCTCCCTTAGTTGAGATCCTGGAAGTTGTGTGGCTTTGGATTAGAAATTGAACTTCACATCTTCTCATGACCAATTAGATCACGAGAGTGGCAATTGATTGTGTTGAGAGAAATTGAATTGCCAAGAGATTGGGATTCAATTATTCACAATCCGCCATGGATCTATACCCATGATTGAGAAGTTGATGAGCAAAGTCAATTCATGACAATTTACATCTCTGATCCCTAATGATCTCTCCATCATTAATTCTCATCTCTTTTGTTCTTTAGTTATTTTGATTACCCATTGACGATTGGATTTTTGATGGTTTAGAATTTCACAAATGAATTCTCGTTGCAAGTATAGTCTCTAAACCAATCGCTAATCCTTTCATACAAAAAGTTGTTTGTCACTAAAACAAACCCCTAAATTTATAAACCGAAGTATTCAAACCTCGGGTCGTTCTCCCTAGGAATTACAATAGAGTGTCTTGTTATTGGTTGTGAGTTATAATTGAGGTTTTTAAGATTTTTGGACAAGAAACATAAATGGCAAAGAAAATAAACTAACAACTAACAAAGCTCTTGGCAAGATATGAGAATTAGAAGTCCTATCCTAGTTATCCTTCTCAATTGTGATGAGAATTGTTCATTATTACCACTTAGTTAACCCTTACTAAAGAAAGGAAAGTCAAGTGGATGAATTGACTTGAGCCACAAATCCTAGCCAACTCCCAAGGAAAGACTAGCTTTAGTGCACTCCAAACCAATTAGCAATCTCTCCAATTACCAATCAACAAAGGAATTAGATAACTCAAGTGTCACTAATTACTCTACCTAGGCCAAGAGGAACAAAATCTACACTAAAACTAAAAGAGACATTTTAACAAACACATAAAGTGCAATAGAAGTAAACAACATAAATTGCAAGAATTAAAGAGAGATCTAACTACAAAGACAAGAGATCAACAATGGAAAAGCAAAGAAGAACAATTATTATGAATTACCTCTTATTGAATTGAAAGAATGTAGAAGGAACAATACTAGATCTACAACAAAATGTAAGAACAACATAAAGGAAATTACAACAAAAGAATAGAAGAAGATTGAATGTAGCAACATAGAATTGAAATGTAGAAGTAGGAGAAAGCAAAGATTAAAACCTAGATCTAAGAACTAAACCTAATCCTAATCCTAATTCTAGAGAGAAGAGAGAGCTTCTCTCTCTAGAAACTAACTCTAAACTAATCCTAATGAGTGTGTATGAACTAATGAGTTGGAATCCCCTTTTCTCTTCAATCCTTGGCTTTAAATAGCATCTTTGGCGCCAAAGTTGGTTAGGATTGGGCCCCACAACCCTCCAGAATTCGTTGGCCACGTTTTCATTAAAAAATCATAAACCAACACCGACGCGTACGCGCACATCACGCGTACGCGTCCATGGGGTACTTCGCAGGTGCGCGCAAGCGCCAGGTGTGCGCGCGCGTCCATGGGCGAGTTCAACTTCTTTGACTTTTCATGATTTCTCCACTTTGCATGCTTTCCCTCTTCACTCCTTTGATCCATTCCTAGCCCTTTTCAATCTGAAATTACTAACAAACACATCAAGGCATCTAGTGGAATCAAAGGGAGATTAAAACCATCAAATTAAGGGTTGAAAAGCGTGTTTTCACATCTAAACACAAATAAGGAGACAATCACAAAACTATGCTATTTCAATGGATAAATGAGGGTAAAAGGTATTAAAATCTCTTAGAATCAATGCAAGACAAACCGTCAAAATGGGGTTTGTCACCCATCACCCAACTCCCTTCTACATCCTTGCAATTTATCATTCTGTTATTTAATTTCTGCACTTTAAATTTCTGCAATCTTTACTTTCTTGCAATTTATTTTCCATGTCATTTAAATTTCTTGCACTTATGTTCAAAAATCACAATTCTCATGAAATCAAAACCATGTCTGCTTGACTAAATTTACCATTTAACTAAAGTTGCTTAATCTACCAATCTCCGTGGGATCGACCTCACTCTTAGTGAGTTTTATTACTTGATACGACCCGGTATACTTGCCGGTAATTACGTGAATCTTAATTTTTAAGTATCACTGGCCTCACGGTCATGCCTAGACCTTGTTCTTATGTATTTTTAACGGTGGAGTTTCTACACACCATAGATTAAGGTGTGGAGCTCTGCTGTGCCTCGAGTATTAATGCAATTACTATTGTTCTTCTATTCAATTCAGCTTATTCTTGTTCTAAGATATTCATTCGTACTCAAGAACATGATGAATGTGATGATTATGTGACGCTCATCATCATTCTCACTTATGAACGCGTGCCTGACAACCACTTCCGTTCTACAAGCAAACAAGGCTTGAATGTTTATCTCTTGGATTCCTTAATCAGAATCTTCATGGTATAAGCTAGAATTGATGGCGGCATTCAAGAGAATCCGGAAGGTCTAAACCTTGTCTATGGTATTCTGAGTAGGATTCAAGGATTGAATGACTGTGATGAGCTTCAAACTCCTGAAGGCTGGGCGTTAGTGACAGACGTAAAAGAATCACTGGATTCTATTCCAACCTGATTGAGAACCGACAGATGATTAGCCGTGCTGTGACAGAATGCGTTGAACATTTTCACTGAGAGGACGGGACTGTAGCCACTGACAACGGTAATGCCCAACATACAGCTTGCCATGGAAAGGAGTAAGAAGGATTGGATGAAGACAGTAGGAAAGCAGAGAGACGGAAGGGACAAAGCATCTCCATATGCTTATCTGAAATTCTCACCAATGAATTACAAAAGTATCTCTATCCTCATTTTATGTTTTATTCATATATCATCCATAACCATTTGAATCTGCCTGACTGAGATTTACAAGATGACCATAGCTTGCTTCATACCAACAATCTCCGTGGGATCGACCCTTACTCGCGTAAGGTTTATTACTTGGACGACCCAGTGCACTTGCTGGTTAGTTGTGCGAAGTTGTGATAAAGAGTTGAGATTGCAATTGAGCGTACCATGTTGATGGCGCCATTGATGATCACAATTTCGTGCACCAAGTTTTTGGCGCCGTTGCCGGGGATTGTTTGAGTTTGGACAACTGACGGTTCATCTTGTTGCTTAGATTAGGTATTTTTCTTCAGAGTTCTTAAGAATGAATTCTAGTGTTTCAAGGTGATGTTCTTATCATCACCAAAGCTGATTGATTCTCATCAATTTAGCTCTTGAATGTAATGTCCTGCTGAAGCTTGGCTAGCCATGTCTAATTTTTTTAGACTAAAGCTTTAGACTAACATTGCATGATTCCTGGAATTCTCATTAAGAATTTTGATATCCTTATTTTCTTTCAATTTTCGAAAAAAAATCCAAAAAAATTACAAAATCATAAAAACCAAAAATATTTTATGCTTTTTGTTGAGTCTAGTGTCTCATTTTAAGTTTGGTGTCAATTGCATGTTTCTATTCTTCTTGCATTTTTCGAATTCATTCATGTGTCTTAACTGATCTTCAAGTTGTTCTTGATGATTTCCTTGTTATGATCTTCAAATTCTCTTGTCTTGAATGTTTTGTTGTTTCTCATATGCATTCTCATTTTGTTAGTGTTAATAGTATACAAACTTCTAAGTTTGGTGTCTTGCATGCATTGTTTATTTGATCCTAGTTTCATTTTAATTATTTCTCATTATTAAAAATCCAAAAAAATTTTTATGTGTGTCTTTTCAAGTCAATAATACAGAGAATTGAAGATTCAGAACATTCAGCAGAGGAATTACACAGAAAAAGCTAGGCGTTCAAAACGCCCAGTGAGGAAGGAAAACTGGCGTTTAAACGCCAGCCAGGGTGCCTGGCTGGGCGTTTAACGCCCAAAAGGGGTGAGTTTTGGGCGTTAAACGCCAGAATGGATACCATTCTGGGTGTTTAACGCTAGGATGGCACAAGAGGGAAGATTCTATTTTTAATTCAAATTATTTTTCAAGTTTTCAAAATTTTTCAAAATCAAATCTTTTTCAAATCATATCTTTTTAATCATATATTTTCAAAATCAATTTCTTTCCATTTTTCAAAAAATACTTGCTAACAATTAATGATTTGATTCAACATTTCAATTATGTTGCCTTTTCTGTTGAGAAAGGTTTAATGTCTGAATCATATCTTTTAAATTTCTTGTTAGCCAAGTCATTAATTTTCAAAATCAAATCTTTTTAAATTGTTTTTCAAATCATATCTTCTCAATCATATCTTTTTAAAACTATATCTTTTCAATCATATCTTTTAATCACATCTTTTTCAAAATAGTTTTCAATCATATCTTTTTTATTTCTACTTTCAAAGTCTTTTTCAAAAATCACTTTATTTCTTTCCCAATCATATTTTTCGAAAATCATTCTTCAATTTTTCAAAATGTTTTTAAAATCTTTTTAATTTATTTTCAAAAATTTCTTCCCCTCTTCTCACATCCTTCTATTTAAGGACTAACATTCCTCCTCAATGCACAATTCGAACTCTATCTTTCTTGATAAGTTCGAATTCTTCTACCTCTTCCTTCTATTTTTCTCTTCCTCTGACACCTCAAGGAATTTCTATACTGTGACATAGAGGATTCCATATTTTCTTGTTCTCTTCTCTTTCATATGAGCAGGAACAAAGACAAAAGCATTCTTGTTGAGGCTGACCCTGAACCTGAAAGGACCTTGAAGCGAAAGCTAAGAGAAGCTAAAGCACAACTCTCTGTAGAGGACCTAACAGAAATCTTCAAAGAAGAAGAACCCATGGCAACCGAAAACAACAATAATGACAACAATGCAAGGAAGGTGCTGGGTGACTTTACTGCACCTACTCCCGACTTCTATGGGAGAAGCATCTCTATCCCTGCCATTGGAGCAAACAACTTTGAGCTTAAGCCTCAATTAGTTTCTCTAATGCAACAGAATTGCAAGTTCCGTGGACTTCCATTGGAAGATCCTCATCAGTTTTTAGCTGAGTTCTTGCAAATCTGTGACACTGTCAAGACTAATGGGGTTGACCCTGAGGTCTACAGACTTATGCTATTCCCTTTTGCTGTAAGAGACAGAGCTAGGATATGGCTGGACTCACAACCTAAAGAAAGCCTGAACTCTTGGGAAAAGCTAGTCAATGCCTTCTTGGCAAAGTTCTTTCCACCTCAAAAATTGAGTAAGCTTAGAGTGGAAGTCCAAACCTTCAGACAGAAGGAAGGTGAATCCCTCTATGAAGCTTGGGAAAGATACAAACAATTGATCAGAAAGTGTCCCTCTGACATGCTTTCTGAATGGAGCATCATAGGTATCTTCTATAATGGTCTGTCTGAACTGTCCAAAATGTCATTGGACAGCTCTGCTGGAGGATCTCTTCATCTGAAGAAGACGCCTGCAGAAGCTCAAGAACTCATTAAGATGGTTGCAAATAACCAATTCATGTACACTTCTGAAAGGAATCCTGTGAACAATGGGACGAATCAGAAGAAAGGAGTTCTTGAGATTGATACTCTGAATGCCATATTGGCTTAGAACAAAATATTGACTCAGCAAGTCAATTTGATTTCTCAAAGTCTGTCTGGAATACAAGCTGTACCAGGCAGTACTAAGGACGCTTCATCTGAAGAAGAAGCTTATGATCCTAAGAACCCTTCAATGGAAGAGGTGAATTACATGGGAGAACCCTATGGAAACACCTATAATCCTTCATGGAGAAATCATCCAAATCTCTCATGGAAGGATCAACAGAGACCTCAATAAGGTTTCAACAACAATAATGGTGGAAGAAACAGGTTTAGCAATGGCAAGCCTTTTCCATCATCTTCTCAGCAACAGACAGAGAATTCTAAGCAGAGCCACTCTGACTTAGCAACCATGGTCTCTGATCTAATTAAAACCACTCAAAGTTTCATGAATGAAACAAGGTCCTCTATTAGGAATTTGGAGGCACAAGTGGGACAGCTGAGCAAGAAAGTTACTGAACTCCCTCCTAGTACTCTTCCAAGCAATACAGAAGAGAATCCAAAAGGAGAATGCAAGGCCATTAACATGACCCACATGGCCGAACTTGGAGAGGAGGAATAGGCAGTGATCGCCATTGAGAAAGACCTCAATGGACGTCCACTGGCCTCCAATGAGTTCCCTAATGAGGAACTAGGGGAATCTGAGGCTCATAATGAGACCATAGAGATTCTATTGGATTTACTTCTGCCATTCATGAGTTCTGATGAGTATTCTTCCTCTGAAGAGGATGAAGATGTCACTGAAGAGCAAGTTGCTAAATACCTTGGAGCAATCATGAAGCTAAATGACAAGTTATTTGGTAATGAGACTTGGGAGGATGAACCCCCTTTGCTCACCAAAGAACTGGATGACTTGACTAGGCAGAGATTACCTCAAAAGAGACAGGACCCTGGGAAGTTCTCAATACCTTGTACCATAGGCACCATGACCTTTGAGAAGGCTCTGTGTGACTTAGGGTCAAGTATAAACCTCATGCCTCTCTCTGTAATGGAGAAGTTAGGGTCTTTGAGGTACGAGCTGCAAGAATCTCAATAGAGATGGCAGACAACTCAAGAAAACAAGCTTATGGACTTGTAGAGGATGTTCTGGTAAAGATTGGAGACCATTACATCCTTGCTGATTTCATAGTCCTAGAGATTGGGAAGTGCATGGATGAATCCATCATCCTTGGCAGACCCTTCCTAGCCACAACAAAGGCTGTGATTGATGTGGACAGAGGAAAATTGATCATTCAAGTGAATGAAGAATCCTTTGTGTTTAAGGCTCAAGGATATCCTTCTGTCACCATGGAGAGGAAGCATGAAGAGCTTCTCTCAAAACAGAGTCAAACAGAGCCCCCACAGTCAAACTCTAAGTTTGGTGTTGGGAGGCCACAACCAACTTCTAAGTTTGGTGTTGAAACCCCACATTCAAACTCTAAGTTTGGTGTTGGGAGGTTCCAACATTGCTCTGAGCATCTGTGAGGCTCCATGAGAGCCCACTGTCAAGCTATTGACATTAAAGAAGCGCTTGTTGGGAGGCAACCCAATGTTATATTTATCTAATTTCCTTTGTTATTTTATGATTTCTATAGGTTGATGATCATGGGAAGTCACAAAATCAATTGAAAAAGCAAAAACAGAATGAAAAGCAGAAAGAAAAATAGCACACCCTGGAGGAAAACCTTACTGGCGTTTAAACGCCAATAAGGGCAGCAAATGGGCGTTTAACGCCTAGTCTGGCACCATTCTGGGCGTTTAACGCCAGAAAGGGGCACCAGACTGGCGTTTAACGCTAGGAATGGGCATCAAGCTGGCGTTAAACGCCAGAAATGGGCACCAGCCCGGCGTTCAACGCCAGGATTGGCAAAAAGAGCATTTTTGCTCGCCACTTGGTGCAGGGATGAATTATCCTTGACACCTCAGGATCTGTGGACCCCACAGGATCCCCACCTATCCCACCACTCTCTCTCTTCTTCTTCTCCATTCACCAATCACCTCAACACCTCTTCCCCAAAAACCCCTCACCTATCAAATCCCACCATTCTCTTCACCACTCACATCCATCCTTCATAAAACCCTACCTACCCTACCATTCAAATTCAAACCACTTTCCCTCCCAAACCCACCCATAATGGCCAAACCATACACCCCCTCTCCACCCCTATATAAACCCATCTTCACCCCCTCATTTTTACCAACCTAAACACTACTTCTCCCCCTGGGCCGAACCACAAAGCCCCCTCCATCTCCTCTATTTCTTCTTCTTCTACTCTCTTCTTTCTTCTTTTGCTCGAGGACGAGCAAACCTTCTAAGTTTGGTGTGGTAAAAGCATTGCTTTTTGTTTTTCCATAACCATTTATGGCATCTAAGGCCGGAGAAACCTCTAGAAAGAGAAAAGGAAAGGCAAAAGCTTCCACCTCCGAGTCATGAGAGATGGAGAGATTCATCTCAAGGGTGCATCAAGACCACTTCTATGAAGTTGTGGCCATGAAGAAGGTGATCCCCGAGGTTCCTTTCAAACTCAGAAAGAGTGAATATCCGGAGATCCGACATGAGATTCAAAGAAGAAGTTGGGAAGTTCTTACCAATCCCATTCAACAAGTCGGAATCTTAATGGTTCAAGAGTTCTATGCCAATGCATGGATCACCAAGAACCCAAAGAATTGGCTTACAATGGTTCGGGGGAAATACTTAGATTTTAGTCTGGAAAATGTAAGGTTGGCATTCAACTTGCCCATGATGCAAGGAGATGAACACCCTTACACTAGAAGGGTCAACTTTGATCAAAGGTTGGACCAAGTCCTCATAGACATTTGTGAAGAGGGCGCTCAATGGAAGAGAGATTCAAGAGGGAAGCTGGTTCAACTGAGAAGGCATGACCTCAAGCCCGTGGCTAGGGGATGGTTGGAGTTTATCCAACGCTCAATCATTCCCACTAGCAACCGGTCCGAAGTTACTATAGACTGGGCTATTGATGACAAGTCATGTTAGCCTAGTTTCATTAGCCTTTTTCTTTTGTTTTCAATTGAATTATGCACTTTCTTGAGCCAAAAGCAAGCCAGTTGGGTAGATTTTCATGTTTCCTTTGATTTAATCAACCATGTATGAATTCATGCTATTTCATGAGGTTTTATGTTATAATTGTCACATATTATGAAAGAATGAATATCTCATGATTTTGAGCATAGCTTTGATGTGTTTGGTTGATTAATGATAGGTGAAGAAAGCTTGGAGAAAGGTTGAAGCAAGAAGGAATGGCTAGGAGTAAAAAGAGGACAGTGGAATAAGTAAAATTGAACCAGGAAGCAAAAAGCTGGACCTAAAGTTAGCCTCAAACTTTTGCACAAACTTTTGGGTGAAAAGTTAGCTCCAACGTTAGACCCCTAACTTTTGGGCTAACGTTGGAACTTGAAAATCACTCCCTGGGCACCAAAAGTTTGCGCCAACGTTAGACCCCTAACTTTTGGGCTAACGTTGGCACATGAAAATCACCCCTGGGCACCAAAAGTTTGCGCCAACGTTAGACCCCTAACTTTTGGGCTAACGTTGGCACATGAAAATACCCCTGACCACCAAAAGTTTGCGCCAACGTTAGACCCATAACTTTTGGGCTAACATTGGCACATGGGAAATACAAAGGGGGAGCAAAAGTTTGCGCCAACGTTAGACCCCTAACTTTTGGGCTAACGTTGGCGCCATAAATGCACAAGGTAAAGCCAACGTTGGAGCAAAAGTTAGACCCCTAACTTTGGCACCAACGTTGGTATCAGCAGATTATGGTAGCTGATATGAAAAGTTGGAGCAAAAGTTAGACCACTAACTTTTGCTCAAACTTTTACTCCAACTTTTGCAAAACTCCAACCCGGTTCAATTGGTTCACTTTAGTTCCTCTCCAAACTTCAAGAGCAATCAACCAAGGCCTCTCTCAACCCAATTCCACCAAGAGCAAAGGCCTAACTCAAGGCTTGAAGATCATTTGAAGAAAGTGTATAAATAGGATAGAACTCAAGTTAGTCGTGGAGCTCTTCTTTTTAGTTTTCCCTTTAGTTTTGCTTAGTAGTTTTCGGAGACCTTTTGGTATTGAGTGAATTTTAGTTTCTTAGTTTCGGGGAAGGAGAATTCCATTCTCTTTCTCTTAGTTTTATTGCTTTCAATTTCAATTACTTTGTCTTGGATCTTGGGTTGGAGAATTGAAGAAATTCTGTTTCAATCTCATCCTTGGATCTCTCTGTTTCTCTACTGCATAATTGAATTTAAATTTCTGTTAATTGCTCTTCATCTACTTTCTTTGCAATTTACAATTTCTTTGCAAGTGTTCTTGTTGGATCTAGGAAGGCATTGAGATCTAGACTCGGTTATCTAGTCTCTTGGGTCCTGAGATCTGAATTTCCAATTTCCAATTCTCTGTTCATTGCTTTTCATGTTCATTTACTCTTCTGTTTCAGATCCAATCCCAAGCCCCTTTTACTCTTCTGTTTGATGCAAATTTACTTTGCCTTGTTTAATTTCTGCAAATCAAATTCCCATTTCCCTTTACAATTCAAGCCATTTACATTTCTTGCAATTTAAGATTCTGCAATTTACATTTCTTGTGTTCTAAGTTTCTGCCATTTAATTTCTTGCTCTTTAAGATTCAGTACTTTAAATTTCAATTCTCCTCTTTAAATTCATGCAATTTACCCATTTCCTCTACTTTCCATGCAATTTAAATTCTGCAAATTACAAATCACTCAACCAAATCTTGATTCGCTTGACTAAATCAACCACTAAACTAAAATTGCTCAATCCTTTAATCCCTGTGGGATCGACCTCACTCCCGTGAGTTTTTATTACTTGATGCGACCCGGTGCACTTGCCGGTGAGTTTTGTGTTGGATCGTTTTCCGCACATCAAGTTTTTGGCGCCGTTGCCGGGGATTGAAATAGATTGACAATGATTAAGTGAAGTGGAGATCTAGATCAAGCATTTTTTCTTTTCTGTTTCTTTAACTTTTGACTAACACGCTAACTGTTTGAATTTTTGCCTAAGCTAACTAATATTTCACTTCAGCCATGGATTGAAGTGTTATTGCTTTTCTGGTATTATGTGATTCTTGTGTTTTGCTTGTATGTCAGATACAAGAAGAGAGATCCCTACCTTTCATGAAACTGACAAAAGAATCCTCCAAAGGCTAAGAAGAGAAGCAAGAGAAAAAAATATTGCTGGAGAGGAAGAATTAGATGAAGAATATCATGAATTGGAGGAACACTCAACAAATCCAACAAATCCACCAGTGAGAATGGCCAACAACAATGGTCAACCCCAGAGGAGAGTCTTGGCTTCATATACATTTGCTAATCCAAGGCATTGTGGGAGTAGCATCCTTACCCCAAATGTCGATGCAAATAACTTTGAATTGAAGCCCCAACTCATCACCTTGGTGCAGAACAACTGTTCTTATGGAGGAGGCCCCTTGGAAGATCCAAACCAGCACCTATCCACCTTCCTGAGGATTTGTAACACTGTCAAAACCAATGGTGTGCCTCCTGACAGCTACAAGCTATTGCTATTCCCATTTTCTCTCAGAGACAAGGCCACTCAATGGTTGGAATCATTTCCAAGAGACAGCATCAACAATTGGGATGATTTGGTAACCAAGTTCCTTGCCAAATTTTACCCACCTCAAAGGATCATAAGGTTGAAGACTGAGGTACAAACATTTACACAAATGGAGTCTGAACCCATCCTTGAGGCTTGGGAGAGATACAAGGCTCTAATCAGGAAATGTCCTCCTGAAATGTTCACTGAGTGGGATAAGCTGCAGAATTTCTATGAAGGCTTAACATTGAAATCCCAGGAAGCTTTGGATCATTCAGCTGGAGGTTCTTTACAACTCATGAAAACTGCAGAGGAAGCTCAAAATCTCATCGATATGGTGGCCAACAACCAATACTTCTTCGCTCATCAAAGAAACCGCCAACCATCACAAAGGAGAGGAGTAATGGAGCTAGAAGGAGTTGACACCCTCCTAGCTCAAAACAAGATAATGCAGGAGCAGATTCAACAACAATTTGAGCAGATGGCTAAAAAGATTGATAGCCTACAAGTTACAGCAGTGAATACAAGCCAACCATCAACCAAATGGGGGCAAAATGAAGAAAACCAAGAAGATCAGCAGCAGGAACAACCTCAATATGTGCATAACCAAAGCTCCGGCCAAAATGAAGTCTATGGTGACATCTACAATCCATCCTGGAAGAACCATCCAAACATAAGATGGGGAGATAACTACACTCAAAATCAGCAACCATGGCAACGAAATTCAAACCAAAACAACTCAAGAAACAACCAAAATCACAACCAGCAAAACACTAACCCCAATCCATATAGAAAACCCCAAAACAACCACTCAAATTCTAGCTACTGTCCACCCAATAACCAAACCACTAACCAAAATACCCACCATCAACCTTCAACACCACATAACCAGCCACAAACATCACAAGACACTCAAAGGATCTCCAACTTGGAGACATTGATAGAAAAGATGATGAAGCACCAAGAGACAATGATGGAGAAACTCATGAAAAATCAAGAGATGGCAAGACAAGATCAAGAAGCAGCAAGAAAAGATCAAGCCACAACAAGCAAAAACCAAGAAGCTTCAATCAAAAATCTCGAGAGGCATATGGAACAAATGGCTAAACGAATTACAGATGCATCCCCAAGTGCCACTCAAGACCACCCAAAGGACAAAGGAAAAGCTACAAAGTGGGAGGAGTGTAAAGCAATCATAGTGGAAAGTGAGAAGAAAGCCATCAATCAGGAAGAACACAACAGAGAAGTTCCACAAGAAGAGACAGAAGAGAGAAGTGAAGAGGATCAGAAAATCAAGAATGCAAAAAGCTCAAAGAGAGATAAGGACATTCTTGAAACACAACTACAAGAGAAGAAGGAAAGGGTGAAGCCACATATCCCCAAACTTCCATACCCTCAGAGGTTCAAAAAAGAGAATGAGGATAAGCAATACTCAAAGTTCCTGGACATATTCAAGACCCTCAGCATCAATATTCCTTTCTTAGAAGCACTTGAACAGATGCCAGTGTATGCCAAATTTATGAAGGAAGTGCTAACAAAGAAAAAGTCCCTAAAAGAAGGACAAATTGTTGAGATGACAAAGGAATGTAGTGCTATTCTCCAAAGAGAGTTACCAGAGAAGAAAGATGATCCTGGGAGTTTTTATATACCTTGCACTATAGGAGACATAACAATTGAAAAGTCATTCTGTGACCTTGGTGCAAGCATAAACTTGATGCCTTTGTCTCTAATGAGGAAACTTCGAATTTGTGAGCTGAAATCCACACGAATACTCCTTCAAATGGCTGATAAATCCATCCAGCAAGCAGTTGGAGTTGTAGAGAATGTGCTGGTAAAAGTGGGAAAATTTCTTCTCCCAGCTGATTTTGTCATTCTGGATATGGAGGAGGACCCTAACACTCCCATCATCCTAGGGAGGCCTTTTCTTGCTACGGGCAGAGCACTGATAGATGTTGAAAAAGGGGAATTATTGCTGAGAGTGCATGATGAGCACCTAGCATTCCATGTGTTTAAAACCCCACATGAGCCCACTCAAGAAGAAGAGTGTACGGAGGATACGGCCAGAGATCAAAGTTTGAAGGAGGTAGTCAATGAGTTAGCTCCAAGACTTCCAAATCCATGCTTGAAAGAAGTAGAGATGGTGCAACAGACCAAAGAAATCAAGGAGGAACTAGATCCAAAACCTCCAGATGAGAAATTCAACATCTCAGATAAGGAACCACCAAGGCAGGGAGTATCTTTTGAGAAAGAAAAGAAGAAGAGGCCAAGAGGGTGGAGAAACAAGAAGATCCCTACTGAAGGCTTTTCACCAGGGGATAAAGTAGTGTTAAACACCCAACCAATGAAGGTGTCCCCACAATCATCCGAATACTACACTGTAAACCGGGTCCTTTCAATTGAACACCTAGAGATCATCAAAAAGGAGACCGGAAGGAAGTTCACAGTAAGAGGAGAAAAGCTGAGGCACTATGATCTTCAACCCCCATGATCTAAGTGGATTGATGTCAAGCTAATGACAATAAAGAAGCGCTTGTTGGGAGGCAACCCAACCTGAGGTAGTTCACTTTTCATAGCTATTTCAATAAAAGGGTTAATTAGACTTATCTATATTGCAAGGAGCTAAGTTTGGTGTTGCACACCAAAATAAATTAAGAGAGAACGAAAGATTCTAAGTTTGGTGTTTCACCAAATTCTCATTTAAAAGCACATTCTCACCTTCTGCATACATGGATGCTAGCTCCGAGTAATCAGATAAACTAATTAACCAATTGTTTACTTTTTAGTTTTTCTAGTTTTTATTGTCTTTAACAAAGATAGGAGGATTTCACATATAGTTATTTTGATGCATGAGAAAGGTGGCAAGGAACTAAGTTTGGTGTTCACACACCAAAGTAAGTTCAAAAGCCTACAAGAAAATTCTGCACACTAACAAGTTACCTAAGGGCTTGAGAAAGAAGCAACTTCCATGAACTTTATAGGAATTCAATCACTCTCTTGGAAGGGTTACATACCATCAGCTGAGAGTAAGAAGAAGAAGCCACCAAGAGGTTGTATTGTCACTTAATTCTATCAGCATTTAACTGTTCTAATTTGGAAGTTTGAGTGTTACCATTGCAACAGTAACTGTTAGTTCAGTCATTTTGCATCTTGAGTGTTCTAGTTGAAATAAGTATGCTAGTTTAAGTATGTTCTTGTGTGATTACTTTCACTTAACAAAAAGCATGCTTTGTCCGCTGCATTTTCAATTCAATAAAAGAAATGTTTGAATGTGAAGTGAGATAGTCCTCTGTTAGACAGAAGTACAATAAAAGTAAGTGGTGGTATGTATGTGTGATTGTATGATAGCTCACTTTTAGTGAATAAGAGAACTAGGATGTCTACTTCTAAGTAGAAAGTGGCCTACTGTCTATGAATCTCAATCAAATAAAAGTCCTTGGTTGGAAAGAAAAACAAAAAGAAAGGAAAAAAAGGGAGAAAAAGAAATAGCCAAAGAGTGGCAGTAGAACAAAAGAAAACAAAAAGAAACAAAGCTGGACACCAATAGCTTGAACCTTAGAATATATGCCTGTGGTGTCTTTGTATTAGGATCTGCTTGGATTATTAAGCTCTTTGGAGTGCATCAACACTCGGTGACTTGGGTTAACTAACCCGGGATCATCAGCTGAAAGTCCACTATCAAGAGCAACCTAACTACAAGGCATTTAGTAGCCCAAAGAGGTGCTGGGCATCAATGTTCTAAGAAGGAATGTGAGCCAAGTGTCTATAGTGAATAATGTGTCAAGTATAAAGAAAAGGAAATGAACTTGCTATACATGACACTCAAATAAAGCTTATGAACAAACTAATAGCCAAGGATAAAGAAATAATGAGAGGTCATAGCAGTATGTTACTTGAAGCTTGAAGGAGACTTTCTAGGCTTAAGAGTCAATAAGAGGTGAGTCTTTACATATCCACATAAAGCCCCATGAACTACCAATAACACTCTACTAGCATGAACATCCTCTTCCATTTCATTCTTTCTTCTCAATAAATCATTCCTTGCTTGGGGACAAGCAAGCTTTAAGTTTGGTGTTGTGATGACAAGTCATCTTAGCCTAGTTTCACTAGCCTTTTTCTTTTGTTTTCAATTGAATTATGCACTTTCTTGAGCCACAAGCAAGCCAATTGGGTAGATTTTCATGTTTCCTTTGATTTAATCAACCATGTATGAATTCATGCTATTTCATGAGGTTTTATGCTATAATTGTCACATATTATGAAAGAATGAATATCTCATGATTTTGAGCATAGCTTTGATGTGTTTGGTTGATTAATGATAGGTGAAGAAAGCTTGGAGAAAGGTTGAAGCAAGAAGGAATGGCTAGGAGTAAAGAGAGGACAATGGAATAAGTGAAATTGAACCAGGAAGCAAAAAGCTGGACCTAAAGTTAGCCTCAAACTTTTGCACAAACTTTTGGGTGAAAAGTTAGCCCCAACGTTAGCCCCTAACTTTTGGGCTAACGTTGGAACTTGAAAATCACTCCCTGGGCACCAAAAGTTTGCGCCAACGTTAGCCCCCTAACTTTGGGGCTAACGTTGGCACATGAAAATCACCCCTGGGCACCAAAAGTTTGCGCCAACGTTAGACCCCTAACTTTGGGGCTAACGTTGGCACATGAAAATACCCCTGACCACCAAAAGTTTGCGCCAACGTTAGACCCCTAACTTTTGGGCTAACGTTGGCACATGGGAAATACAAAGGGGGAGCAAAAGTTTGCGCCAACGTTAGACCCCTAACTTTTGGGCTAACGTTGGCGCCATAAGTGCACAAGGTAAAGCCAACGTTGGAGCAAAAGTTAGACCCCTAACTTTGGCACCAACGTTGGTATCAGCAGATTAATGTAGCTGATATGAAAAGTTTAACTTTTGCTCAAACTTTTACTCCAACTTTTGCAAAACTCCAACCCGGTTCAATTGGTTCACTTTGGTTCCTCTCCAAACTTCATGAGCAATCAACCAAGGCCTCTCTCAACCCAATTCCACCAAGAGCAAAGGCCCAACTCAAGGCTTGAAGATCATTTGAAGAAAGTGTATAAATAGGATAGAATTCAAGTTAGTCGTGGAGCTCTTCTTTTTAGTTTTCCCTTTAGTTTTGCTTAGTAGTTTTCGGAGAGCTTTTGGTATTGAGTGAATTTTAGTTTCTTAGTTTCGGGGAAGGAGAATTCCATTCTCTTTCTCTTAGTTTTATTGCTTTCAATTTCAATTACTTTGTCTTGGATCTTGGGTTGGAGAATTGAAGAAATTTTGTATCAATCTCATCCTTGGATCTCTCTGTTTCTCTACTGCATAATTGAATTTAAATTTCTGTTAATTGCTCTTCATCTACTTTCTTTGCAATTTACAATTTCTTTGCAAGTGTTCTTGTTGGATCTAGGAAGGCATTGAGATCTAGACTCGGTTATCTAGTCTCTTGGGTCCTGAGATCTGAATTTCCAATTTCCAATTCTCTGTTCATTGCTTTTCATGTTCATTTACTCTTCTGTTTCAGATCCAATCCCAAGCCCCTTTTACTCTTCTGTTTGATGCAAATTTACTTTGCCTTGTTTAATTTCTGCAAATCAAATTCCCATTTCCCTTTACAATTCAAGCCATTTACATTTCTTGCAATTTAAGATTCTGCAATTTACATTTCTTGTGTTCTAAGTTTCTGCCATTTAATTTCTTGCTCTTTAAGATTCAGTACTTTAAATTTCAATTCTCCTCTTTAAATTCATGCAATTTACCCATTTCCTCTACTTTTCATGCAATTTAAATTCTGCAAATTACAAATCACTCAACCAAATCTTGATTCGCTTGACTAAATCAACCACTAAACTAAAATTGCTCAATCCTTCAATCCCTGTGGGATCGACCTCACTCCCGTGAGTTTTTATTACTTGATGCGACCCGGTGCACTTGCCGGGTAGTTTTGTGTCGGATCATTTTTCGCACATCATCTATCATGATTCATAGCATCATGATTGGAGAGGAAGTAGAAGTTCATGAGGTTATAGCCCAAGAACTTTATAAGGTGGCGGACAAGTCCTCTACCTTGGCAAGGTTAGCCTTTCCTCATCTCATTTGTCACCTCTGTTATTCAGTTGGAATTGACATAGAGGGAGACATCCTCATTGATGAGGACAAGCCCATCACTAAGAAAAGGATGGAGCAAACAAGAGATCCCACTCATCATGAAATCCCTGAGATGCCTCAAGGGATGCACTTTCCTCCACAAAATTATTGGGAGCAAATCAATACCTCCCTAGGAGAATTAAGTTCCAACATGGGACAACTAAGGGTGGAGCACCAAGAACATTCCATCCTCCTCCATGAAATTAGAGAAGATCAAAGAATCATGAGAGATGAGCAACAAAGGCAAGGAAGAGACATTGAGGAGCTCAAGTACTCCATAAGATCTTCAAGAGGAAGAATAAGCCGCCATCACTAAGGTGGACCCATTCTTTGATCTCCTTGCTCTTTATTTTTCTGTTTTTCGAAAAATCATGCTTATGTTTATCTATGTTTGTGTCTTATGATCATTAGTGTCTTAGTGTCTATGCCTTAAAGTTATGAATGTCCTATGAATCCATCACCTTTCTTAAATGAAAAATGTTTTTAATTGAAAAAGAGAAGAATTGCATGAATTTTGAATTTTATAACAGATTAATTATTTTGATGTGGTGGCAATACTTTTGGTTTTTGAATGTATGCTTGAACAGTGCATATGTCTTTTGAATTTGTTGTTCAATGAATGTTGGCTCTTGAAAGAATGATGAAAAGGAGACATGTTACTGACGATCTGAAAAATCATAAAAATGATTCTTGAAGCAAAAAAAAGCAGTGAATTCAAAAAAAATATATTATATATATATATAATAAAGTCGTGATCCAAGGCAAAAAAGAGTGTGCTTAAGAACCCTGGACACCTCTAATTGGGGACTCTAGCAAAGCTGAGTCATAATCTGAAAAGGTTCACCCAGTTATGTGTCTGTGGCATGTATGTATCCGGTGGTAATACTGGAAGACAGAGTGCTTTGGGCCACGGCCAAGACTCATAAAGTAGCTGTGTTCAAGAATCATCATACTTAACTAGGAAAGTCAATAACACTATCTGGATTCTGAGTTCCTATAGAAGCCAATAATTCTGAATTTCAAAGGATAAAGTGAGATGCCAAAACTGTTCAGAGGCAAAAAGCTAAAAACCCCGCTCATCTAATTAATACTGATCTTCATAGATGTTTTTGGAATTCATTGCATATTCTCTTCTTTTTATCTTATTTGATTTTCAGTTGCTTGGGGACAAGCAACAATTTAAGTTTGGTGTTGTGATGAGCGGATAATTTATACGTTTTTTGGCATTGTTTTTAGTATGTTTTTAGTATGTTTTAGTTAGTTTTTTTTATATTTTTATTAGTTTTTAGTTAAAATTCACTTTTTTGGACTTTACTATGAGTTTGTGTATTTTTATGTGATTTCAGGTATTTTCTGGCTGAAATTGAGGGACCTGAGCAAAAATCTGATTCAGAGGCTGAAAAGGACTGCAGATGCTGTTGGATTCTGACCTCCCTGCACTCGAAGTGGATTTTCTAGAGCTACAGAAACCCAATTGGCGCGCTCTCAATTGCGTTGGAAGGTAGACATCCTGGGCTATCTAGCAATGTTTAATAGTCTATACTTTGCTCGAGATTTAATGGCCCAAACAGGCGTTCCAAGTCAGCTCAAGAATTCTGGCGTAAAACGCCGGAACTGGCACAAGAATGGGAGTTAAACGCCCAAACTGGCACAAAAGCTGGCGTTTAACTCCAAGAAAAGTCTCTACACATAGAAGCTTCAATGCTCAGCCCAAGCACACACCAAGTGGACCCGGAAGTGGATTTTTATGTTATTTACTCATCTTTGTAAACTCTAAGCTACTAGTTCTCAACAAATAGGACCTTTTGCTATTGTATTTTCATTTTTGGATCTTTGATCATCTTTTGATCATTTTAGATCTTTTGATCATCTTTGGATGTCTAGTTCTTAGATTATGGGGGCTGGCCTCACGGCCATGCCTAGACCTTGTTCTTATGTATTTTCAACGGTGGAGTTTCTACACACCATAGATTAAGGTGTGGAGCTCTGCTGTACCTCGAGTATTAATGCAATTACTATTGTTCTTCTATTCAATTCAGCTTATTCTTGTTCTAAGATATTCATTCGTACTCAAGAACATGATGAATGTGATGATTATGTGATGCTCATCATCATTCTCACTTATGAACGCGTGCCTGACAACCACTTCCGTTCTACAAGCAAACAAGGCTTGAATGTTTATCTCTTGGATTCCTTAATCAGAATCTTCATGGTATAAGCTAGAATTGATGGCGGCATTCAAGAGAATCCGGAAGGTCTAAACCTTGTCTATGGTATTCTGAGTAGGATTCAAGGATTGAATGACTGTGACGTGCTTCAAACTCCTGAAGGCTGGGCGTTAGTGACAGACGCAAAAGAATCACTGGATTCTATTCCAACCTGATTGAGAACCGACAGATGATTAGCCGTGCTGTGACAGAGCGCGTTGAACATTTTCACTGAGAGGACGGGACTGTAGCCACTGACAACGGTGATGCCCAACATACAGCTTGCCATGGAAAGGAGTAAGAAGGATTGGATGAAGACAGTAGAAAAGCAGAGAGACGGAAGGGACAAAGCATCTCCATACGCTTATCTGAAATTCTCACCAATGAATTACATAAGTATCTCTATCCTCATTTTATGTTTTATTCATATATCATCCATAACCATTTGAATCTGCCTGACTGAGATTTACAAGATGACCATAGCTTGCTTCATACCAACAATCTCCGTGGGATCGACCCTTACTCGCGTAAGGTTTATTACTTGGACGACCCAGTGCACTTGCTGGTTAGTTGTGCGAAGTTGTGATAAAGAGTTGAGATTGCAATTGAGCGTACCATGTTGATGGCGCCATTGATGATCACAATTTCGTGCACCAGTTGTACACCCTCCTCAACATTAATTTCAAGCATCTTGGAAGGAGGCTTTATGAATGGACTTTCCAATGGGGGTTCAGCATCTCCTAAGTCTTCAACCACTTTTTCTTCTTCAATAATTCCGGCTTCCTCCACTTGTTCCAGTACAAATTCATGCTCTTTACTGTCCACCGGAGTTTCTAATGTCTCCTTCATGCTACGTTCTTCATTAGATTGTCCACATGAAGCCATGGGGGTTCCTTGAGTGTCTGAATGTCGGGAAGCTAATTGATTTATTGCTTGATTCAATTGATGAAAGGTTGCCTGAAATTGATCCACTATTTCCTTGAGACGATCCGTTGAATCTTGCTGCGCTTGGCTATCATAAGTAGGATCATAGTGCTCTTGGATTGATGGATATGGAGATGGCAAATATTGAGGTAGTGGTTCTTGGGAGTAATTGGGTTGGAATTGGGGTGGTTCTATATATGGTTCATATGGCTCATAAAGAGGTTGGTATGGTGGTTGAGGGTTAGGGTTATATGGAGGTGAGTGGTGGAAAGGGGCTTGTGAGTATGGTGATCCAAAGTCATGTTGAGGAAAGGGTTCATAGGCATATGGTGGTGATTGTTGATAATCAAAAGAGCGCTCACCATAGCTATTGTCTTGATATGCATCATAGAACGGTTGTTGATAGTCCATTGGAGGGGGTTGTTGCCATGAGGGTTGATCAAATCCTTGTGGCTCCTCCCATCTTTGATTTTTCCAACCTTGATGCCTGTTCTCATTATAATCTCCTCTTTCTGCAACATAATTGTAACCAGACTCATAGCCAAAGGGGTGAGAGTTCATAGTAGTAGAAAAAAACAATAAAAACAAAAACTAACAAAAAGAAAATATTTTGAAAAAGATATGATTTTTGAAAAAAGATAAGATAAGATTTTGAAAAAGATATGATTTTTTTTTAAAAAGATTTGAATTTTGAAATTTGAAACTAAGATAAGATAAGATAAAAATTTTAAAATAAAAATCCAAAAAAATTTTTTTTTTTGAAAAATATTTACAATAACCAATAATAAGGCACACGTTTGCAATTCCCTAGCAACGGCGCCATATTGAGGAACTGAAGATTGATGGTTTAGAAGTTATAGTAAAATCTCGTTATAAATATAGTTACTAAACCAAGCAATCAACCTTTCTTACAAACGTTTTGGTTGTCACAAGTAACAAATCCCTACATAAATTGATAACCGAAGTATTTAAACCTCGGGTCGTCTTCTCAAGGAATTGTAGGGAGGTGTTCTTATTATTGGTTATGAGTTTTGTAAATTGGGAGTTTTGGAATTTGGGCAATGGGCACAAATATAAAGGAAAATAAATTAATAATTATAAAATCTCTTGGCAAGGTATGAGAAATTGGAAGTCCTATCCCAGTTATCCTTATCAATTGTGATGAGAATTGGATTTTTCTCCCACTATGTTAACCTCTAACTATGAAAGTAAGTTAAGTGGATGAATTAATTCGAATCCTCAAATTCTAGTCTTTCCTTGGGAAAAGTTAGAGTTATTGGATCTCGAATTAATTCTTGAAGAATTCCAATTTTCAGTCAACACCTCGAGTTTGATAACTCAAGCGTCACTAATTATTTAACCCAAGCCAAAAGAGAAAATTCTAAATTAAATTAAAAGCATTCATGTAAATAAAGCAATCATAAATCTGACATATATCAAATTACGTCTAAACATAAATTCAAGTCATAACATGGAAAGGTTCATAAGCCAATTGGGCAACATAATTCAAATACAAATAAAAGTATTAGAGTAAATAAAAGTAGAAAATAAATATTGAAGGAACATAGAACCTGGAATGAAGATGAATTAAACTAAACTAATAGAAATCCTAAAATCCTAAATCCTAAGAGAGAGGAGAGAACCTCTCTCTCTACAACCTACATCTAAATCAATCCTAAGAATTATGAATTATGAGAGCATGATTATGAATGGATGCATTCTCCCACTTTATAGCCTCTAATCTGTGTGTTCTGGGCTGACAACTGGGTCAAAAATAGCCCCAAAAAATGCTCCCAGCGATTTCTGTTACGTTCAGGTCGTGGGAAAGTGACGCGGAGGCGTCGTCCACGCGTTCGCGCGGGATGCAATTCACAGATGAGACGCGGGCGCGTCATTCACGCGCTCGCGTCACCTAACTTTGGGGCAGCTATGGCAAATTATATATAGTTGTGAAGCCCCGGATGTTAGCTTTCCAATCCAACTGAAACTACATCATTTGGACCTCTGTAGCTCAAGTTATGATCGTTTGAGTGCGAAGAAGTCAGGTTGGACAACTTAGCAATTTCTTCAACTTCTTGTATTTCTTCCACTTTTGCATGCTCCTTTTCCATTCTCCAAGTCATTCCTGCCTTGTAATCTCTGAAATCACTTAACACACATATCAAGGCATCGAATGGTAATAAGAGAGGATTAATATTAGCAAATATAAGTCCAAAGAAACATGTTTTCAATCATTGCACAAAATCAGGAAGGAGAACGTAAAACCATGCAAATAGTATGAATAAGTGGGTAAAGAGTTGATAAAATCCACTCAATTAAGCACAAGATAAACCATAAAATAGTGGTTTATCATATATCTTTGAAGACATGAAAGACCAGTTGCTCATTATACACTCTAAGCACTAATTCACCTACTTCTACATCAATCAGAGCTCTTCCAGTGGCTAGAAATGGTCTTCCTAGAATTATAGAGGCATTCTCATCCTTCCCTGTGTCCAGAATCACAAAGTCTGCTAGGAGGAAGAACTTACCCACTTTGACCAGGATATTCTCCACTAATCCGTATGCAGGCTTCATAGATTTGTCTGCCATCTGTAATGCTATCTTTGTGGGTTGTGCCTCTTGGATTTACAGCTTCTTCATCACATATAAGGGCATTAGATTTATGCTTGCCCCCAAATCACATACGGCTTTCTCAAAGGTTGTGCTCCCAATGGTGCATGGAATTTGAAAGCTCCCTGGATCTGGCATCTTCCATGGCAAGTTATTCTGAATGACAGCACTACATTCCTTAGTCAGGACTACTGTCTCATCTCCCTTTAAACGCTTTTTCTTTGACAACAGCTCCTTCATGAATTTGACATAGATAGGCATTTGCTCCAAAACCTCAGCAAAAGGAATATCGATTTGTAACTTTCTAAAGATTTCTAAGAACTTTGAGAACTGCTTGTGCTTGGTCTCCTTTTGAAGTCTCTGAGGATACGACATCTTAGGCTTATACTCAGGAGCCTTTGGTAGTGTAGGATAAGTGTCAAGAGAGTTTGGGAATGGGTTGTCTGCATGCTTTGGAGGGGCGTGCTCTACTTCTTCCTTCTTCTCTTCTGGAGCTTCTTTTTCAACTAACTCTTCATTGACCTTGGTCTCAGAGCCAGCTACTTTACCACTTCTCACCTTACTATCTTCTCCTGGGTTCACCACTGTATCACCTTGAAATGTACTTGCAGACCTCTCAAGTATTTGCTTGCTCAGTTGGTCTACTAGCACTTCTAACTTTTTAATGGAGGCTTTGGTTTCCTACATAACTTGTGCTTCCGTACTTGCCACTTGTCCACTTATCACGGAGATAGCCTTGCATTCCTCTCTTGGATTTGGAATTGTGTTACTAGGAAGGCTATTAGTGGTCCTCTGATTAATTTCATTAATTCTGGTGGCTATTTGACCCATTTGAATCTCCAGGTTCTTGATGGATGCTCTGGTTTCCTGTCTAAAACCTGTCAATATTGCTTCCAAATCATTGTTCTGTTGGAAACCACCCTGAGAATTATTGTTGAAGTTTTGAGGTCTCTGAGGTTGATCCCTCTATAAAAAATTTGGGTGATTTCTCCATCCCTGGTTGTATGTCTTAGAATATGGGTCATTGTTGGGATTCCTAGGACCACTCCCCATGTAATTCACCTGTTCAAAAGAAGGTTGAGCATAATCGTAATTATCATTTTACATAGAGTTACCTGCCATGTCATATGAGACTTCCTGTGGTGGATTTTGTGTGTTGATAGCTGATATTTGCATGCCACCCATCTAGTGAGTAAGTAGATTTATTTGCTGAGACATCAGCTTATTCTGAGCGAGAAGAGCATTAATAGCTTCTACTTCCAACACGCCTCTCTTCTGAGGGGTTCAGAATTCACAGGATTCCTGTTAGAGGAGTATAAATATTGGTTGCTTGCAACCAATTCAATCAGCTCAATGGTCTCCTCCGATGTCTTCTTCTTGTGCAATGAACCTCCTGCAGAATTGTCTAACCATATTTTGGATATTTCACCCAAGCCTTCTTAAAAGTTATCCAATTGGGTCCATTTGGGGAACATGTCCGGAGGGCATTGCCTAGTTAGTAGCTTGTATCTCTCCCAAACTTCATACAGAGTCTCACCATCCTTCTGCCTGAAGGTCTGAACCTCCATCCTAAGCTTAGTCAGCTTCTTTGGTGGGAAAAATTTAGTGAGAAACTCAGTAACCACCTTGTTCCAAGTGTCTAAACTCTCCTTGGGTTGGGAATCTAGCCATAGCTTTGCTCCATCCCTAAGAGCAAACGGGAAAAGCATGAGTTTGTACACATCAGGATTTACTCCATTTATCTTCACAGTATCACAAATTTGCAGAAAACTAGAGATAAATTAATTTCGGTCTTTGTGGGGAAGACCGTGATACTGGCAGTTTTGTTGTACTAGAGTGACCAGTTGAGGCCTCAACTCAAAATTGTTCGTAGCAATAGGAGGCACCACAATGCTCTTTCCATACAGATCTGCAGTAGGAGCAGAGAAAGAGCCAAGTACTCTCCTTTGTTCATTCCCATTCGGGTTTGTCGCATTGGCATTATCAGTATTATTCGGATCCATAGTGTATTCTGCAGCCTTATAAAGTCTTGCTTGTTGTAAACGCCGCCTGAAAGTCCTTTCAGGTTCAGGATCAAAGCCTAAGAGATGTTCGTTGTCTCTGTTCCTGTGCATAAACAAACAGAAAACAAGAAAGAATGGGAATCTCTACGTCAGAGTGCATAGAATTCCCAGTGAGGTAACCTGTGTAAAGAAATAAAAATAATACTAAATAAATAAATAAATAAATAGAACAAATAACCAGGTAACACCAAACTTAATTTCAAAAATTAAGAAAGTTATTAGTGCTATTTATTTATTTAAAAATTTATTTTTTTTCGAAATTTTTTTTTGAAATTTAAAATTTAATTAAAATATATTTTTTTTTGAAAATCAAGTAATAAAAGAAAAAATTAAAACGAAACAGGGGGAGGGGGTTCACGTAGAATAAGAGAAAAAATATTTTTTTAAAAAAATAGATTTTAATAAAATTAAAAATAACGCGCATAATCTAAGCAATCAAACAACTAATAGTTGTTAATCACGATCAATCCCCAGCAACGGCGCCAAAAACTTGATGCGGTTTTTTTTACCCACAAACTAACCGGCAAGTGTACCGGGTCGTACCAAGTAATACCTTACGTGAGTAAGGGTCGATCCCACGAGGATTGATGGATTAAGCAACAATAGCGTTTGATAGGATTAGTAGGCAAGCAGAAAATGGTTTTGAGATATTCAAAAAGTTTAAATTTGAACTCAGAATATAAAAAGGGTAAACAAATAAATAAGTTGGCAATAAAATATGGAGAAAACAGTTAAGGTTTCAGAGTTATCTATTTTTCGGATTAACTTTTATTACTAATTAATTTAATCATGCAAAATTTAATTTCATGGCAAACTATATGTGACTAGACCCTAATTCCTTAGACCTTCCTAGTCTCCTCTAAAATTCATTAACTGCCAATTTCTTGGTCAATTAATTCCAATTAGAGGGTGATGATCAATTTCTAGTTTATATGCCAAAAGAATCCTAATTATCCAGAAATAAGGGGATTATATGTCACGTATCCCATTAAATACAAACAATTAGAAATTCAGCATAATATGTTTTCAGGATGTTGTTCAAGTAAAGAGCTTTTCCAAGTTTTACAAGAACTCAATTAGAACATGGGTCATACTTCCGTTCCACCCATATTCATAAAATAAAGAACGAAAACAATTATTGAAAATATAAATCAAGACATGAATTAAATTAAAAAGATCAAACAAATCAATCCATGAAAATAGACAGAGCTCCTAACCTTAACAATGGAGGATTAGTTGCTCATGGAATGTTAGATGTAAATTTGTATAGAATTCCCTAATGGAATATACCTAATAGAAGAGAAGTCTCCCCTTTTTATAACTAATCCTAATTAATTTAAAATCTAATATTTAAAATTAAGATAATATCTTTTCCTTTTTTAAAATCAAATTTGAATTTAAATCAGAATTAACTAACTACTCCGCGTGTTGTAACGTGGGGACCACTTGGCTTCGCTGGATCCGCACCTAACTTGGGTACTAAAATGAGGCCCAGAAATCACCCCTCAGCATTTTCTGCATTTTCTGCACGTAGCGCATGTCACACGTACTCGTCAGTTACGCGTACACGTCGATGGTCTTTTCTGCGAGTCACGCAGATGTGTCGGTCACACGGACGCGTCGCTGAGCAAATCTTCAATTCACGCATACGCGTCGGTCACCCGGACGCGTCGCCATGGATACCTTGCCAAAAACTTGATGCGGTTTTTTTACCCACAAACTAACCGGCAAGTGTACCGGGTCGTACCAAGTAATACCTTATGTGAGTAAGGGTCGATCCCACTAGGATTTATGGATTAAGCAGTAATAGCGTTTGATAGGATTAGTTAGGCAAGCAGAAAATGGTTGAGATATTCAAAAAGTTTAAATTTAGACTCAGAATATAAAAAGGGTAGACAAATAAATAAGTCGGGAATAAAATATGGAGAAAACAGTTAAGGTTTCAAAGTTATCTATTTTTCGGATTAACTTTTATTACTAATTAATTTAATCATGCAAGATTTAATTTCATGGAAAACTATATGTGACTAGACCCTAATTCATTAGACCTTCATAGTTCCTCTAAAAGTCATTAACTACCAATTCCTTGGTCAATTAATTCCAATTAGAGGGTGGTGATCAATTTCTAGTTTATATGCCTAAAGAATCCTAATTATCCAGAAATAAGGGGATTATATGTCACGTATCCCATTAAATACAAACAATTAGAAATTCAGCATAATATGTTTTCAGGATGTTGTTCAAGTAAAGAGCTTTTCCAAGTTTTACAAGAACTCAATTAGAACATGGGTCATACTTCCGTTCCACCCATATTCATAAAATAAAGAACGAAAACAATTATTGAAAATATAAATCAAGACATGAATTAAATTAAAAAGATCAAACAAATCAATCCATGAAAATAGACAGAGCTCCTAACCTTAACAATGGAGGATTAGTTGCTCATGGAATGTTAGATGTAAATTTGTATAGAATTCCCTAATGGAATATACCTAATAGAAGAGAAGTCTCCCCTTTTTATAACTAATCCTAATTAATTTAAAATCTAATATTTAAAATTAAGATAATATCTTTTCCTTTTTTAAAATCAAATTTGAATTTAAATCAGAATTAACTAACTACTCCGCGTGTTGTAACGTGGGGACCACTTGGCTTCGCTGGATCCGCACCTAACTTGGGTACTAAAATGAGGCCCAGAAATCACCCCTCAGCATTTTCTGCATTTTCTGCACGTAGCGCATGTCACACGTACTCGTCAGTTACGCGTACACGTCGATGGTCTTTTCTGCGAGTCACGCAGATGTGTCGGTCACACGGACGCGTCGCTGAGCAAATCTTCAATTCACGCATACGCGTCGGTCACCCGGACGCGTCGCCATGGATACCTTGCCAAAAACTTGATGCGGTTTTTTTTACCCACAAACTAACCGGCAAGTGTACCGGGTCGTACCAAGTAATACCTTATGTGAGTAAGGGTCGATCCCACTAGGATTTATGGATTAAGCAGTAATAGCGTTTGATAGGATTAGTTAGGCAAGCAGAAAATGGTTGAGATATTCAAAAAGTTTAAATTTAGACTCAGAATATAAAAAGGGTAGACAAATAAATAAGTCGGGAATAAAATATGGAGAAAACAGTTAAGGTTTCAAAGTTATCTATTTTTCGGATTAACTTTTATTACTAATTAATTTAATCATGCAAGATTTAATTTCATGGAAAACTATATGTGACTAGACCCTAATTCATTAGACCTTCATAGTTCCTCTAAAATTCATTAACTACCAATTCCTTGGTCAATTAATTCCAATTAGAGGGTGGTGATCAATTTCTAGTTTATATGCCTAAAGAATCCTAATTATCCAGAAATAAGGGGATTATATGTCACGTATCCCATTAAATACAAACAATTAGAAATTCAGTATAATATGTTTTCAAGATGTTGTTCAAGTAAAGAGCTTTTCCAAGTTTTACAAGAACTCAATTAGAACATGGGTCATACTTCTGTTCCACCCATATTCATAAAATAAAGAATGAAAAAAATTATTGAAAATAAAAATCAAGACTTGAATTAAATTAAAAAGATCAAACGAATCAATCCATGAAAATAGACAGAGCTCCTAACCTTAACAATAGAGGATTAGTTGCTCATGGAATGTTAGATGTAAATTTGTATAGAATTCCCTAATGGAATCCCCCTAATGGAATGTACCTAATAGAAGAGAAGTCTCCCCTTTTTGTAACTAATCCTAATTAATTTAAAATCTAATACTTAAAATTAAGATAATATCTTTTCCTATTTTAAAATCAAGTTTGAATTTAAATCAGAATTAACTAACTACTCCGCGTCTTATAACGTGGGGACTACTTGGCTTCACTGGATCCGCGCCTAACTTGGGTGCTAAAATGGGGCACAAAAATCACCCCTCAGCATTTTCTGTGTTTTCTGCACGTAGCGCATGTCACGCATACGCGTTAGTCACGCGTACGCGTCGATTGTCTTTTCTACGAGTCACGCGGACGTGTCGGTCACGCGGACGCGTTGCTGAGCAAATCTTCAATTCACGCGTACCCATCGGTGACGCGCACGCGTCGCCATGGATACCTCCAATTCACGCACACGTGTCAGGCACGCGTGCGCGTCGCTCCTCGCAGCCATCTCCTTTGATTCTTGTGTTGCAGAAACTCCATCAAATCCAGTCGAATGCTACCTAAAATAAATAAAATTGCACGATACTCAAAATAGCATCCATAGTGGCTAAAATATAATTAATTCTTAACTAAACTCAACAAATTAGATGCAAATTTACTAGGAAAATATAGAAAATATGCTCACACATCAGGGACAAGCAACAGTTTAAGGTTGATGTTGTGATGAGCGGATGTTTTATACGCTTTTTGGGGGTAATTTCATGTTGTTTTTAGTATATTTTTATTAGTTTTTAGGCAAAATTCATATTTTTGGACTTTACTATGAGTTTGTGTATTTTTCCGTGATTTCAGATATTTTCTAGATGAAATTGTGGGAGCTGAGCAAAAATCTGATTCAGGCTGAAGAAGGACTACTGATGCTGTTGGATTCTGACCTCCCTGCACTCGGAATGACGTTTTTAGAGCTACATGAGTCCAATTGGTACGTTCTCAATTGGCTTGGAAAGTAGACATCTAGGGCTTTCCAGCAATATATAATAGTCCATACTTTGCTCGAAGATAAACGACGTAAATTGGCGTTTAACGGCAGTTCCATGTTGCATTCTGGCGTTGGTTGCAAGTTGGAGTTAAACGCTAGAAACAGGTTGCAAGTTGGAGTTAAACTCCATAAACAGGTTACAACCTGACGTTCAACTCCAGAAACAGCCCAGACACGTGAGAAGCTCAAGTCTCAGCCCCAGCACACACCAAGTGGGCCCCAGAAGTGGATTTCTGCATTATCTATCTTAGTTTACACATTTTCTGTAAACCTAGGTTACTAGTTTAGTATTTAGAGACTTATTTAGTATCTCATGACATTTTTAGATCTGAACTTTGTACTCTTTGACGGCATGAGTCTCTAAACTCCATTCTTGGGGTGAGGATCTTTGCAGCGTCTCGATGAATTACAGCAATTATTTCTGTTTTCTATTCAAACACGCTTGTTTCTATCCAAGATATTCATTTTCACTTCAATATGAAGAAGGTGATGATCCGTGACACTCATCACCATTCTCAACCTATGAACGCGTTCCTGACAACCACCTCCGTTCTACATTAGATTGAAAAAGTATCTCTTGGATTCCTTAATCAGATTTTTCGTGGTATAAGCTAGAATCCATTGGCAGCATCCTTGAGAATCCGAAAAGTCTAAACCTTGTCTGTGGTATTTCGAGTAGGATTCAGGGATTTGATGACTGTCACGAGCTTCAAACTCGCGAGTGTTGGGCGTAGTGACAGACGCAAAAGGATCAATGGATCCTATTCCAGCATGAGTGAGAACCAACAGATGATTAGCCGTGCGGTGACAGCGCACCTGGACCATTTTCATTGAGAGGACAAATGGTAGCCATTGACAACGGTGATCCACCAACATACAGCTTGCCATAGAAGGAACCTTGCGTGCGTGAAGAAGATGACAGTAGGAAAGCAGAGATTCAGAAGACAAAGCATCTTCAAAACTCCAACACATTCTCCATTACTGCGTAACAATTACTAATTTCATGCACTTTTACTTTTTACAATTAAACTAAAGAACCCTATTGGTATCCTGACTAAGAATAATAAGATAACCATAGCTTGCTTCAAGCCAACAATCTCCGTGGGATCAACCCTTACTCACGTAAGGTATTACTTGGACGACCCAGTGCACTTGCTGGTTAGTTGTGCGGAATTACATAGTGTGAGTGTAATTTTCGTGCACCACGTCCCTGCAATTCCTTGAGAAGATGACCCGAGGTTTAAATACTTCAGTTATCAATTTTATTGGGTTTGCTTAAGTGACAAACAAAAATTTTGCACGAAAGGGATTCCTTGCCGGTTTAGAAGCTATACTTGCAACGAGGATTTATTTTGTGAAAATTCAAGACCACGCAGGAATTCCGATCGTCATAGAAACTTAGTCACACTTTTAGCATTGAACAATTTAGGTATGTAATAAAATTAACTTTCACTAGATGTACTAGATAAGCCACCTTTCCGATTCCGGTGACATTAGGAAAAAAGACTAAAATATCTCATTTCCAACTTCTAACTCTTGTGCCATGACACAGATTGCTGCTGGTATACTTGCAGTTTGACGAATATATAGTTACCCACCTTGAATAGCACAATATTATTCACAAGTTCATTATTTTGGAATCTATAGAAGAAAGTGGCACCCGAAAAATTTATAACGGGGAGAAGGACAAGGCGGGCATTGATGCGGGAGGATGTTGATAACGCTGTGGTGGCAAAGCATTAATAACATCTAGTGAGGTTGGACAGAAAGTGATGCAATACTTGTGCTAAAGTCAAATAAAATTAAGCCAGGCGGTGAATATTCCCCTTCCCTGAACAAAAAAAAATATTTTTTACATATTTTTTTAATACTGTATGATATTTACTCATTAAACAAATGAACAGTAATATGATGGGTATAAATGATACACAATAATATGGCTTAATTTGTTGTTACAGCGCCGTGAGTGTAAGGTAGAGATGGAACTCAATCACACTTTAAGCATTGAATAATTTAGGTATGTAATCAAATTAATTTACACTAAATGCAGTAGACAAGCCACCTTCCGGATTCTAGTGACAACAGAAAAAAAGACCAAAATATCTCATCCCCAGCTTCTGACTCTTGCGCCATGCCACTGATTGCTACTGGTGTGGCTGTAGTTTGAGGAATACATAGTTACCCACCTTGAATAGCACAACATTATTCGCAAGTTCTTCCTTTTACCAGCCATATAAGAAAGTGGCACCTGAAAAAGTTTCAACAGGGAGACAGGCAAAGTGGACATTGATGAGGGAGGCTGTTGATAATGCTGTGGCAGCAAAGCATCAATAACATCTGGTGAAATTTGCTGGAAAGTGATGCAATACCTGTGGTGAATTCAAACGAAATGAAGCCAGGCGGTGAAAACTCTCCTTCCCTAAAGGAGAAAATATTTTTCACTTATTTTTTTCAATACTGTATGATATTTACTCATTAAACTAATGTACCATAATATGATGGGTATAAATGATAGACACTAAAGTAGCTTGATATGTTGTTACTATTGCCATGAGTATAAGGAAGTGTAGAAACTTAGTCACACTTTTAGCATTGAACAATTTAGGTATGTAATAAAATTAACTTTCACTAAATGTAGTAGATAAGCCACCTTTCCGATTCCGGTGACATTAGGAAAAAAGACTAAAATATCTCATTTCCAACTTCTAACTCTTGTGCCATGACACAGATTGCTGCTGGTATACTTGCAGTTTGACGAATATATAGTTACCCGCCTTGAATAGCACAATATTATTCACAAGTTCATTATTTTGGAATCTATAGAAGAAAGTGGCACCCGAAAAATTTATAACGGGGAGAAGGACAAGGCGGGCATTGATGCGGGAGGATGTTGATAACGCTGTGGTGGCAAAGCATCAATAAGATCTAGTGAGGTTGGACAGAAAGTGATGCAATACTTGTGCTAAAGTCAAATAAAATTAAGCCAGGCGGTGAATATTCCCCTTCCCTGAACAAAAAAAAATACATTTTACATATTTTTTTAATATTGTATGATATTTACTCGTTGAACAAATGAACAGTAATATGATGGGTATAAATGATACAAAATAATGTGGCTTAATTTGTTGTTACAGCGCCGTGAGTGTAAGGTAAAGATGGAACTCAATCACACTTTAAGCATTGAACAATTTAGGTATGTAATCAAATTAATTTACACTAAATGCAGTAGACAAGCCACCTTCCGGATTCTAGTGACAACAGAAAAAAAGACCAAAATATCTCATCCCCAGCTTCTGACTCTTGCGCCATGCCACTGATTGCTACTGGTGTGGCTGTAGTTTGAGGAATACATAGTTACCCACCTTGAATAGCACACCATTATTCGCAAGTTCTTCCTTTTACCAGCCATATAAGAAAGTGGCACCTGAAAAAGTTTCAACAGGGAGACAGGCAAAGTGGACATTGATGCGGGAGGCTGTTGATAATGCTGTGGCAGCAAAGCATCAATAACATCTGGTGAGATTGGCTGGAAAGTGATGCAATACCTGTGGTGAATTCAGATGAAATGAAGCCAGGCGGTGAAAACTCTCCTTCCCTAAAGGAAAAAATATTTTTCACTTATTTTTTTCAATACTGTATGATATTTACTCATTAAACTAATGTACCATAATATGATGGGTATAAATGATAGACAATAATGTAGCTTGATATGTTGTTACTATTGCCATGAGTATAAGGTAGTGTAGAAACTTAGTCACACTTTTAGCATTGAACAATTTAGGTATGTAATAAAATTAACTTTCACTAAATGTAGTAGATAAGCCACCTTTCCGATTCCGGTGACATTAGGAAAAAAGACTAAAATATCTCATTTTCAACTTCTAACTCTTGTGCCATGACACAGATTGCTACTAGTATACTTGCAGTTTGACGAATATATAGTTACCCGCCTTGAATAGCACAATATTATTCCCAAGTTCATTATTTTGGAATCTATAGAAGAAAGTGGAACCCGAAAAATTTATAACGGGGAGAAGGACAAGGCGGGCATTGATGCGGGAGGATGTTGATAACGCTGTGGTGGCAAAGCATCAATAACATCTAGTGAGGTTGGACAGAAAGTGATGCAATACTTGTGCTAAAGTCAAATAAAATTAAGCCAGGCGGTGAATATTCCCCTTCCTTGAACAAAAAAAAATACATTTTACATATTTTTTTAATATTGTATGATATTTACTCGTTGAACAAATGAACAGTAATATGATGGGTATAAATGATACAAAATAATGTGGCTTAATTTGTTGTTACAGCGCCGTGAGTGTAAGGTAAAGATGGAACTCAATCACACTTTAAGCATTGAACAATTTAGGTATGTAATCAAATTAATTTACACTAAATGCAGTAGACAAGCCACCTTCCAGATTCTAGTGACAACAGAAAAAAAGACCAAAATATCTCATCCCCAGCTTCTGACTCTTGCGCCATGCCACTGATTGCTACTGGTGTGGCTGTAGTTTGAGGAATACATAGTTACCCACCTTGAATAGCACAACATTATTCCCAAGTTCTACCTTTTACCAGCCATATAAGAAAGTGGCACTTGAAAAAATTTCAACAGGGAGACAGGCAAAGTGGACATTGATGCGGGAGGCTGTTGATAATGCTGTGGTAGCAAAGCATCAATAACATCTGGTGAGATTGGCTGGAAAGTGATGCAATACCTGTGGTGAATTCAGATGAAATGAAGCCAGGCGGTGAAAACTCTCCTTCCCTAAAGGAAAAAATATTTTTCACTTATTTTTTTCAATACTGTATGATATTTACTCATTAAACTAATGTACCATAATATGATGGGTATAAATGATAGACAATAATGTAGCTTGATATGTTGTTACTATTGCCATGAGTATAAGGTAGTGTAGAAACTTAGTCACACTTTTAGCATTGAACAATTTAGGTATGTAATAAAATTAACTTTCACTAAATGTAGTAGATAAGCCACCTTTCCGATTCCGGTGACATTAGGAAAAAAGACTAAAATATCTCATTTCCAACTTCTAACTCTTGTGCCATGACACAGATTGCTGCTGGTATACTTGCAGTTTGATGAATATATAGTTACCCGCCTTGAATAGCACAATATTATTCACAAGTTCATTATTTTGGAATCTATAGAAGAAAGTGGCACCCGAAAAATTTATAACGGGGAGAAGGACAAGGCGGGCATTGATGCGGGAGGATGTTGATAACGCTGTGGTGGCAAAGCATCAATAAGATCTAATGAGGTTGGACAGAAAGTGATGCAATACTTGTGCTAAAGTCAAATAAAATTAAGCCAGGCGGTGAATATTCCCCTTCCCTGAACAAAAAAAAAATACATTTTACATATTTTTTTAATATTGCATGATATTTACTCGTTGAACAAATGAACAGTAATATGATGGGTATAAATGATACAAAATAATGTGGCTTAATTTGTTGTTACAGCGCCGTGAGTGTAAGGTAAAGATGGAACTCAATCACACTTTAAGCATTGAACAATTTAGGTATGTAATCAAATTAATTTACACTAAATGCAGTAGACAAGCCACCTTCCGGATTCTAGTGACAACAGAAAAAAGACCAAAATATCTCATCCCCAGCTTCTGACTCTTGCGCCATGCCACTGATTGCTACTGGTGTGGCTGTAGTTTGAGGAATACATAGTTACCCACCTTGAATAGCACAACATTATTCGCAAGTTCTTCCTTTTACCAGCCATATAAGAAAGTGGCACCTGAAAAAGTTTCAACAGGGAGACAGGCAAAGTGGACATTGATGCGGGAGGCTGTTGATAATGCTGTGGCAGCAAAGCATCAATAACATCTGGTGAGATTGGCTGGAAAGTGATGCAATACCTGTGGTGAATTCAGATGAAATGAAGCCAGGCGGTGAAAACTCTCCTTCCCTAAAGGAAAAAATATTTTTCACTTATTTTTTTCAATACTGTATGATATTTACTCATTAAACTAATGTACCATAATATGATGGGTATAAATGATAGACAATAATGTAGCTTGATATGTTGTTACTATTGCCATGAGTATAAGGTAGTGTAGAAACTTAGTCACACTTTTAGCATTGAACAATTTAGGTATGTAATAAAATTAACTTTCACTAAATGTAGTAGATAAGCCACCTTTCCGATTCCGGTGACATTAGGAAAAAAGACTAAAATATCTCATTTCCAACTTCTAACTCTTGTGCCATGACACAGATTGCTACTGGTATACTTGCAGTTTGACGAATATATAGTTACCCGCCTTGAATAGCACAATATTATTCCCAAGTTCATTATTTTGGAATCTATAGAAGAAAGTGGAACCCGAAAAATTTATAACGGGGAGAAGGACAAGGCGGGCATTGATGCGGGAGGATGTTGATAACGCTGTGGTGGCAAAGCATCAATAACATCTAGTGAGGTTGGACAGAAAGTGATGCAATACTTGTGCTAAAGTCAAATAAAATTAAGCCAGGCGGTGAATATTCCCCTTCCCTGAACAAAAAAAATACATTTTACATATTTTTTTAATATTGTATGATATTTACTCGTTGAACAAATGAACAGTAATATGATGGGTATAAATGATACAAAATAATGTGGCTTAATTTGTTGTTACAGCGCCGTGAGTGTAAGGTAAAGATGGAACTCAATCACACTTTAAGCATTGAACAATTTAGGTATGTAATCAAATTAATTTACACTAAATGCAGTAGACAAGCCACCTTCCGGATTCTAGTGACAACAGAAAAAAAGACCAAAATATCTCATCCCCAGCTTCTGACTCTTGCGCCATGCCACTGATTGCTACTGGTGTGGCTGTAGTTTGAGGAATACATAGTTACCCACCTTGAATAGCACAACATTATTCGCAAGTTCTACCTTTTACCAGCCATATAAGAAAGTGGCACTTGAAAAAATTTCAACAGGGAGACAGGCAAAGTGGACATTGATGCGGGAGGCTGTTGATAATGCTGTGGTAGCAAAGCATCAATAACATCTGGTAAGATTGGCTGGAAAGTGATGCAATACCTGTGGTGAATTCAGATGAAATGAAGCCAGGCGGTGAAAACTCCCCTTCCCTAAAGGAAAAAATATTTTTCACTTATTTTTTTCAATACTGTATGATATTTACTCATTAAACTAATGTACCATAATATGATGGGTATAAATGATAGACAATAATGTAGCTTGATATGTTGTTACTATTGCCATGAGTATAAGGTAGTGTAGAAACTTAGTCACACTTTTAGCATTGAACAATTTAGGTATGTAATAAAATTAACTTTCACTAAATGTAGTAGATAAGCCACCTTTCCGATTCCGGTGACATTAGGAAAAAAGACTAAAATATCTCATTTCCAACTTCTAACTCTTGTGCCATGACACAGATTGCTGCTGGTATACTTGCAGTTTGACGAATATATAGTTACCCACCTTGAATAGCACAATATTATTCACAAGTTCATTATTTTGGAATCTATAGAAGAAAGTGGCACCCGAAAAATTTATAACGGGGAGAAGGACAAGGCGGGCATTGATGCGGGAGGATGTTGATAACGCTGTGGTGGCAAAGCATTAATAACATCTAGTGAGGTTGGACAGAAAGTGATGCAATACTTGTGCTAAAGTCAAATAAAATTAAGCCAGGCGGTGAATATTCCCCTTCCCTGAACAAAAAAAAATATTTTTTACATATTTTTTTAATACTGTATGATATTTACTCATTAAACAAATGAACAGTAATATGATGGGTATAAATGATACACAATAATATGGCTTAATTTGTTGTTACAGCGCCGTGAGTGTAAGGTAGAGATGGAACTCAATCACACTTTAAGCATTGAATAATTTAGGTATGTAATCAAATTAATTTACACTAAATGCAGTAGACAAGCCACCTTCCGGATTCTAGTGACAACAGAAAAAAAGACCAAAATATCTCATCCCCAGCTTCTGACTCTTGCGCCATGCCACTGATTGCTACTGGTGTGGCTGTAGTTTGAGGAATACATAGTTACCCACCTTGAATAGCACAACATTATTCGCAAGTTCTTCCTTTTACCAGCCATATAAAGTGCCACCTGAAAAAGTTTCAACAGGGAGACAGGCAAAGTGGACATTGATGCGGGAGGCTGTTGATAATGCTGTGGCAGCAAAGCATCAATAACATCTGGTGAAATTTGCTGGAAAGTGATGCAATACCTGTGGTGAATTCAGACGAAATGAAGCCAGGCGGTGAAAACTCTCCTTCCCTAAAGGAGAAAATATTTTTCACTTATTTTTTTCAATACTGTATGATATTTACTCATTAAACTAATGTACCATAATATGATGGGTATAAATGATAGACACTAAAGTAGCTTGATATGTTGTTACCATTGCCATGAGTATAAGGAAGTGTAGAAACTTAGTCACACTTTTAGCATTGAACAATTTAGGTATGTAATAAAATTAACTTTCACTAAATGTAGTAGATAAGCCACCTTTCCGATTCCGGTGACATTAGGAAAAAAGACTAAAATATCTCATTTCCAACTTCTAACTCTTGTGCCATGACACAGATTGCTGCTGGTATACTTGCAGTTTGACGAATATATAGTTACCCGCCTTGAATAGCACAATATTATTCACAAGTTCATTATTTTGGAATCTATAGAAGAAAGTGGCACCCGGAAAATTTATAACGGGGAGAAGGACAAGGCGGGCATTGATGCGGGAGGATGTTGATAACGCTGTGGTGGCAAAGCATCAATAACATCTAGTGAGGTTGGACAGAAAGTGATGCAATACTTGTGCTAAAGTCAAATAAAATTAAGCCAGGTGGTGAATATTCCCCTTCCCTGAACAAAAAAAAATACATTTTACATATTTTTTTAATATTGTATGATATTTACTCGTTGAACAAATGAACAGTAATATGATGGGTATAAATGATACACAATAATGTGGCTTAATTTGTTGTTACAGCGCCGTGAGTGTAAGGTAAAGATGGAACTCAATCACACTTTAAGCATTGAACAATTTAGGTATGTAATCAAATTAATTTACACTAAATGCAGTAGACAAGCCACCTTCCGGATTCTAGTGACAACAGAAAAAAAGACCAAAATATCTCATCCCCAGCTTCTGACTCTTGCGCCATGCCACTGATTGCTACTGGTGTGGCTGTAGTTTGAGGAATACATAGTTACCCACCTTGAATAGCACAACATTATTCGCAAGTTCTTCCTTTTACCAGCCATATAAGAAAGTGGCACCTGAAAAAAGTTTCAACAGGGAGACAGGCAAAGTGGACATTGATGCGGGAGGCTATTGATAATGCTGTGGCAGCAAAGCATCAATAACATCTGGTGAGATTGGCTGGAAAGTGATGCAATACCTGTGGTGAATTCAGATGAAATGAAGCCAGGCGGTGAAAACTCTCCTTCCCTAAAGGAAAAAATATTTTTCACTTATTTTTTTCAATACTGTATGATATTTACTCATTAAACTAATGTACCATAATATGATGGGTATAAATGATAGACAATAAAGTAGATTGATATGTTGTTACTATTGCCATGAGTATAAGGTAGTGTAGAAACTTAGTCACACTTTTAGCATTGAACAATTTAGGTATGTAATAAAATTAACTTTCACTAAATGTAGTAGATAAGCCACCTTTCCGATTCCGGTGACATTAGGAAAAAAGACTAAAATATCTCATTTCCAACTTCTAACTCTTGTGCCATGACATAGATTGCTGCTGGTATACTTGTAGTTTGACGAATATATAGTTACCCGCCTTGAATAGCACAATATTATTCACAAGTTCATTATTTTGGAATCTATAGAAGAAAGTGGCACCCGAAAAATTTATAACGGGGAGAAGGACAAGGCGGGCGTTGATGCGGGAGGATGTTGATAACGCTGTGGTGGCAAAGCATCAATAACATCTAGTGAGGTTGGACAGAAAGTGATGCAATACTTGTGCTAAAGTCAAATAAAATTAAGCCAGGCAGTGAATATTCCCCTTCTCTGAACAAAAAAAAATATTTTTTACATATTTTTTTAATACTGTATGATATTTACTCATTAAACTAATGAACAGTAATATGATGGGTATAAATGATACCCAATAATGTCGCTTAATTTGTTGTTACAGCGCCGTGAGTGTAAGGTAGAGATGGAACACAATCACACTTTAAGCATTGAACAATTTGGGTATGTAATCTAATTAATTTACACTAAATGCAGTAGAAAAGCCACCTTCCGTATTCTAGTGATAGCAGAGAAAAAGACCAAAATATCTCATCCCCAGCTTCTGACTCTTGCGCCATGCCACTGATTGCTACTGGTGTGGCTGTAGTTTGAGGAATACATAGCTACCCACCTTGAATAACACAACATTATTCGCAAGTTCTTCCTTTTACCAGCCATATAAGAAAGTGGCACATGAAAAAGTTTCAACAGGGAGACAGGCAAAGTGGACATTGATGCGGGAGGCTGTTGATAATGCTGTGGCAGCAAAGCATCAATAACATCTGGTGAGATTGGCTGGAAAGTGATGCAATACCTGTGGTGAATATAGATGAAATGAAGCCAGGCGGTGAAAACTCTCCTTCCCTTAAGGAAAAAATATTTTTCACTTATTTTTTCAATACTGTATGATATTTACTCATTAAACTAATGTACCATAATATGATGGGTATAAATGATAGACAATAAAGTAGCTTGATATGTTGTTACTATTGCCATGAGTATAAGGTAGTGTAGAAACTTAGTCACACTTTTAGCATTGAACAATTTAGGTATGTAATAAAATTAACTTTCACTAAATGTAGTAGATAAGCCACCTTTCCGATTCCGGTGACATTAGGAAAAAAGACTAAAATATCTCATTTCCAACATCTAACTCTTGTGCCATGACACAGATTGCTGCTGGTATACTTGTAGTTTGACGAATATATAGTTACCCGCCTTGAATAGCACAATATTATTCACAAGTTCATTATTTTGGAATCTATAGAAGAAAGTGGCACCCGAAAAATTTATAACGGGGAGAAGGACAAGGCGGGCATTGATGCGGGAGGATGTTGATAACGCTGTGGCGGCAAAGCATCAATAACATCTAGTGAGGTTGGACAGAAAGTGATGCAATACTTATGCTAAAGTCAAATAAAATTAAGCCAGGCGGTGAATATTCCCCTTCCCTGAACAAAAAAAATAATTTTTACATATTTTTTTAATACTGTATGATATTTACTCATTAAACTAATGAACAGTAATATGATGGGTATAAATGATACCCAATAATGTGGCTTAATTTGTTGTTACAGTGCCGTGAGTGTAATGTAGAGATGGAACTCAATCACACTTTAAGCATTGAACAATTTGGGTATGTAATCAAATTAATTTACACTAAATGCAGTAGACAAGCCACCTTCCGTATTCTAGTGACAGCAGAAAAAAAGACCAAAATATCTCATCCCCAGCTTCTGACTCTTGCGCCATGCCACTGATTGCTACTGGTGTTGCTGTAGTTTGAGGAATACATAGTTACCCACCTTGAATAACACAACATTATTCGCAAGTTCTTCCTTTTACCAGCCATATAAGAAAGTGGCACCTGAAAAAGTTTCAACAGGGAGACAGGCAAAGTGGACATTGATGCGGGAGGCTGTTGATAATGCTGTGGCAGCAAAGCATCAATAACATCTGGTGAGATTGGCTGAAAGTGATGCAATACCTGTGGTGAATTCAGATGAAATGAAGCCAGGCAGTGAAAACTCTCCTTCCCTAAAGGAAAAATTTTTTTCACTTATTTTTTTCAATACTGTATGATATTTACTCATTAAACTAATGTACCATAATATGATGGGTATAAATGATAGACAATAATGTAGCTTGATATGTTATTTCTATTGCCATGAGTATAAGGTAGTGTAGAAACTTAGTCACACTTTTAGCATTGAACAATTTAGGTATGTAATAAAATTAACTTTCACTAAATGTAGTAGATAAGCCACCTTTCCGATTCCGGTGACATTAGGAAAAAAGACTAAAATATATCATTTCCAACTTCTAACTCTTGTTCCATGACACAGATTGCTGCTGATATACTTGCAGTTTGACGAATATATAGTTACCCACCTTGAATAGCACAATATTATTCACAAGTTCATTATTTTGGAATCTATAGAAGAAAGTGGCACCCGAAAAATTTATAACGGGGAGAAGGACAAGGCGGGCATTGATGCGGGAGGATGTTGATAACGCTGTGGCGGCAAAGCATCAATAACATCTAGTGAGGTTGGACAGAAAGTGATGCAATACTTGTGCTAAAGTCAAATAAAATTAAGCCAGGCAGTGAATATTCCCCTTCTCTGAACAAAAAAAAATATTTTTTACATATTTTTTTAATACTGTATGATATTTACTCATTAAACTAATGAACAGTAATATGATGGGTATAAATGATACCCAATAATGTCGCTTAATTTGTTGTTACAGCGCCGTGAGTGTAAGGTAGAGATGGAACACAATCACACTTTAAGCATTGAACAATTTGGGTATGTAATCTAATTAATTTACACTAAATGCAGTAGAAAATCCACCTTCCGTATTCTAGTGATAGCAGAGAAAAAGACCAAAATATCTCATCCCCAGCTTCTGACTCTTGCGCCATGCCACTGATTGCTACTGGTGTGGCTGTAGTTTGAGGAATACATAGCTACCCACCTTGAATAACACAACATTATTCGCAAGTTCTTCCTTTTACCAGCCATATAAGAAAGTGGCACATGAAAAAGTTTCAACAGGGAGACAGGCAAAGTGGACATTGATGCGGGAGGCTGTTGATAATGCTGTGGCAGCAAAGCATCAATAACATCTGGTGAGATTGGCTGGAAAGTGATGCAATACCTGTGGTGAATATAGATGAAATGAAGCCAGGCGGTGAAAACTCTCCTTCCCTTAAGGAAAAAATATTTTTCACTTATTTTTTTCAATACTGTATGATATTTACTCATTAAACTAATGTACCATAATATGATGGGTATAAATGATAGACAATAAAGTAGCTTGATATGTTGTTACTATTGCCATGAGTATAAGGTAGTGTAGAAACTTAGTCACACTTTTAGCATTGAACAATTTAGGTATGTAATAAAATTAACTTTCACTAAATGTAGTAGATAAGCCACCTTTCCGATTCCGGTGACATTAGGAAAAAAGACTAAAATATCTCATTTCCAACATCTAACTCTTGTGCCATGACACAGATTGCTGCTGGTATACTTGTAGTTTGACGAATATATAGTTACCCGCCTTGAATAGCACAATATTATTCACAAGTTCATTATTTTGGAATCTATAGAAGAAAGTGGCACCCGAAAAATTTATAACGGGGAGAAGGACAAGGCGGGCATTGATGCGGGAGGATGTTGATAACGCTGTGGCGGCAAAGCATCAATAACATCTAGTGAGGTTGGACAGAAAGTGATGCAATACTTATGCTAAAGTCAAATAAAATTAAGCCAGGCGGTGAATATTCCCCTTCCCTGAACAAAAAAAAATAATTTTTACATATTTTTTTAATACTGTATGATATTTACTCATTAAACTAATGAACAGTAATATGATGGGTATAAATGATACCCAATAATGTGGCTTAATTTGTTGTTACAGTGCCGTGAGTGTAATGTAGAGATGGAACTCAATCACACTTTAAGCATTGAACAATTTGGGTATGTAATCAAATTAATTTACACTAAATGCAGTAGACAAGCCACCTTCCGTATTCTAGTGACAGCAGAAAAAAAGACCAAAATATCTCATCCCCAGCTTCTGACTCTTGCGCCATGCCACTGATTGCTACTGGTGTTGCTGTAGTTTGAGGAATACATAGTTACCCACCTTGAATAACACAACATTATTCGCAAGTTCTTCCTTTTACCAGCCATATAAGAAAGTGGCACCTGAAAAAGTTTCAACAGGGAGACAGGCAAAGTGGACATTGATGCGGGAGGCTGTTGATAATGCTGTGGCAGCAAAGCATCAATAACATCTGGTGAGATTGGCTGAAAGTGATGCAATACCTGTGGTGAATTCAGATGAAATGAAGCCAGGCAGTGAAAACTCTCCTTCCCTAAAGGAAAAATTTTTTTTCACTTATTTTTTTCAATACTGTATGATATTTACTCATTAAACTAATGTACCATAATATGATGGGTATAAATGATAGACAATAATGTAGCTTGATATGTTATTTCTATTGCCATGAGTATAAGGTAGTGTAGAAACTTAGTCACACTTTTAGCATTGAACAATTTAGGTATGTAATAAAATTAACTTTCACTAAATGTAGTAGATAAGCCACCTTTCCGATTCCGGTGACATTAGGAAAAAAGACTAAAATATATCATTTCCAACTTCTAACTCTTGTTCCATGACACAGATTGCTGCTGATATACTTGCAGTTTGACGAATATATAGTTACCCACCTTGAATAGCACAATATTATTCACAAGTTCATTATTTTGGAATCTATAGAAGAAAGTGGCACCCGAAAAATTTATAACGGGGAGAAGGACAAGGCGGGCATTGATGCGGGAGGATGTTGATAACGCTGTGGCGGCAAAGCATCAATAACATCTAGTGAGGTTGGACAGAAAGTGATGCAATACTTGTGCTAAAGTCAAATAAAATTAAGCCAAGCGGTGAATATTCCCCTTCCCTGAACAAAAAAAAATACATTTTACATATTTTTTTAATATTGTATGATATTTACTCGTTGAACAAATGAACAGTAATATGATGGGTATAAATGATACACAATAATGTGGCTTAATTTGTTGTTACAGCGCCGTGAGTGTAAGGTAAAGATGGAACTCAATCACACTTTAAGCATTGAACAATTTAGGTATGTAATCAAATTAATTTACACTAAATGCAGTAGACAAGCCACCTTTCGGATTCTAGTGACAACAGAAAAAAAGACCAAAATATCTCATCCCCAGCTTCTGACTCTTGCGCCATGCCACTGATTGCTACTGGTGTGGCTGTAGTTTGAGGAATACATAGTTACCCACCTTGAATAGCACAACATTATTCGCAAGTTCTTCCTTTTACCAGCCATATAAGAAAGTGGCACCTGAAAAAGTTTCAACAGGGAGACAGGCAAAGTGGACATTGATGCGGGAGGCTGTTGATAATGCTGTGGCAGCAAAGCAACAATAACATCTGGTGAGATTGGCTGGAAAGTGATGCAATACCTGTGGTGAATTCAGATGAAATGAAGCCAGGCGGTGAAAACTCTCCTTCCTTAAAGGAAAAAATATTTTTCACTTATTTTTTTCAATACTGTATGATATTTACTCATTGAACTAATGTACCATAATATGATGGGTATAAATGATAGACAATAAAGTAGCTTGATATGTTGTTACTATTGCCATGAGTATAAGGTAGTGTAGAAACTTAGTCACACTTTTAGCATTGAACAATTTAGGTATGTAATAAAATTAATTTTCACTAAATGTAGTAGATAAGCCACCTTTCCGATTCCGGTGACATTAGGAAAAAAGACTAAAATATCTCATTTACAACTTCTAACTCTTGTGCCATGACACAGATAGCTGCTGGTATACTTGTAGTTTGACGAATATATAGTTACCCGCCTTGAATAGCACAATATTATTCACAAGTTCATTATTTTGGAATCTATAGAAGAAAGTGGCACCCGAAAAATTTATAACGGGGAGAAGGACAAGGCGGGCATTGATGCGGGAGGATGTTGATAACGCTGTGGTGGCAAAGCATCAATAACATCTAGTGAGGTTGAACAGAAAGTGATGCAATACTTGTGCTAAAGTCAAATAAAATTAAGCCAGGCAGTGAATATTCCCCTTCTCTGAACAAAAAAAATATTTTTTACATATTTTTTTAATACTGTATGATATTTACTCATTAAACTAATGAACAGTAATATGATGGGTATAAATGATACCCAATAATGTGGCTTAATTTGTTGTTACAACGGCGTGAGTGTAAGGTAGAGATGGAACACAATCACACTTTAAGCATTGAACAATTTGGGTATGTAATCAAATTAATTTACACTAAATGCAGTAGACAAGCCACCTTCCGTATTCTAGTGACAGCAGAAAAAAAGACCAAAATATCTCATCCCCAGCTTCTGACTCTTGCGCCATGCCACTGATTGCTACTGTGTGGCTGTTGTTTGAGGAATACATGGTTACCCACCTTGAATAACACAATATTATTCGCAAGTTCTTCCTTTTACCAGCCATATAAGAAAGTGGCACCTGAAAAAGTTTCAACAGGGAGACAGGCAAAGTGGACATTGATGCGGGAGGCTGTTGATAATGCTGTGGCAGCAAAGCATCAATAACATCTGGTGAGATTGGTTGGAAAGTGATGCAATACCTGTGGTGAATTCAGATGAAATGAAGCCAGGCGGTGAAAACTCTCCTTCCCTAAAGGAAAAAATATTTTTCACTTATTTTTTTCAATACTGTATGATATTTACTCATTAAACTAATGTACCATAATATGATGGGTATAAATGATAGACAATAAAGTAGCTTGATATGTTGTTACTATTGCCATGAGTATAAGGTAGTGTAGAAACTTAGTCACACTTTTAGCATTGAACAATTTAGGTATGTAATAAAATTAACTTTCACTAAATGTAGTAGATAAGCCACCTTTCCGATTCCGGTGACATTAGGAAAAAAGACTAAAATATCTCATTTCCAACTTCTAACTCTTGTGCCATGACACAGATTGCTGCTGGTATACTTGTAGTTTGACGAATATATAGTTACCCGCCTTGAATAGCACAATATTATTCACAAGTTCATTATTTTGGAATCTATAGAAGAAAGTGGCACCCGAAAAATTTATAACGGGGAGAAGGACAAGGCGGGCATTGATGCGGGAGGATGTTGATAACGCTGTGGTGGCAAAGCATCAATAACATCTAGTGAGGTTGGACAGAAAGTGATGCAATACTTGTGCTAAAGTCAAATAAAATTAAGCCAGGCGGTGAATATTCCCCTTCCCTGAACAAAAAAAATATTTTTTACATATTTTTTTAATACTGTATGATATTTACTCATTAAACTAATGAACAGTAATATGATGGGTATAAATGATACCCAATAATGTGGCTTAATTTGTTGTTACAGCGCCGTGAGTGTAAGGTAGAGATGGAACTCAATCACACTTTAAGCATTGAACAATTTGGGTATGTAATCAAATTAGTTTACACTAAATGCAGTAGACAAGCCACCTTCCGTATTCTAGTGACAGCAGAAAAAAAGACCAAAATATCTCATCCCCAGCTTCTGACTCTTGCGCCATGCCACTGATTGCTACTGGTGTGGCTGTAGTTTGAGGAATACATAGTTACCCACCTTGAATAACACAACATTATTCGCAAGTTCTTCCTTTTACCAGCCATATAAGAAAGTGGCACCTGAAAAAGTTTCAACAGGGAGACAGGCAAAGTGGACATTGATGCGGGAGGCTGTTGATAATGCTGTGGCAGCAAAGCATCAATAACATCTGGTGAGATTGGCTGAAAGTGATGCAATACCTGTGGTGAATTCAGATGAAATGAAGCCAGGCAGTGAAAACTCTCCTTCCTTAAAGGAAAAATTTTTTTTCACTTATTTTTTTCAATACTGTATGATATTTACTCATTAAACTAATGTACCATAATATGATGGGTATAAATGATAGACAATAATGTAGCTTGATATGTTGTTACTATTGCCATGAGTATAAGGTAGTGTAGAAACTTAGTCACACTTTTAGCATTGAACAATTTAGGTATGTAATAAAATTAACTTTCACTAAATGTAGTAGATAAGCCACCTTTCCGATTCCGGTGACATTAGGAAAAAAGACTAAAATATCTCATTTCCAACTTCTAACTCTTGTTCCATGACACAGATTGCTGCTGATATACTTGCAGTTTGACGAATATATAGTTACCCACCTTGAATAGCACAATATTATTCACAAGTTCATTATTTTGGAATCTATAGAAGAAAGTGGCACCCGAAAAATTTATAACGGGGAGAAGGACAAGTCGGGCATTGATGCGGGAGGATGTTGATAACGCTGTGGTGGCAAAGCATCAATAACATCTAGTGAGGTTGGACAGAAAGTGATGCAATACTTGTGCTAAAGTCAAAGAAAATTAAGCCAGGCGGTGAATATTCCCCTTCCCTGAACAAAAAAAAATATATTTACATATTTTTTTAATATTGTATGATATTTACTCGTTGAACAAATGAACAGTAATATGATGGGTATAAATGATACACAATAATGTGGCTTAATTTGTTGTTACAGCGCCGTGAGTGTAAGGTAAAGATGGAACTCAATCACACTTTAAGCATTGAACAATTTAGGTATGTAATCAAATTAATTTACACTAAATGCAGTAGACAAGCCACCTTCCGGATTCTAGTGACAACAGAAAAAAAGACCAAAATATCTCATCCCCAGCTTCTGACTCTTGCGCCATGCCACTGATTGCTACTGGTGTGGCTGTAGTTTGAGGAATACATAGTTACCCACCTTGAATAGCACAACATTATTCGCAAGTTCTTCCTTTTACCAGCCATATAAGAAAGTGGCACCTGAAAAAGTTTCAACAGGGAGACAGGCAAAGTGGACATTGATGCGGGAGGCTGTTGATAATGCTGTGGCAGCAAAGCATCAATAACATCTGGTGTGATTGGCTGGAAAGTGATGCAATACCTGTGGTGAATTCAGATGAAATGAAGCCAGGCGGTGAAAACTCTCCTTCCCTAAAGGAAAAATATTTTTCACTTATTTTTTTCAATACTGTATGATATTTACTCATTAAACTAATGTACCATAATATGATGGGTATAAATGATAGACAATAAAGTAGCTTGATATGTTGTTACTATTGCCATGAGTATAAGATAGTGTAGAAACTTAGTCACACTTTTAGCATTGAACAATTTAGGTATGTAATAAAATTAACTTTCACTAAATGTCGTAGATAAGCCACCTTTCCGATTCCGGTGACATTAGGAAAAAAGACTAAAATATCTCATTTCCAACTTCTAACTCTTGTGCCATGACACAGATTGCTGCTGGTATACTTGTAGTTTGACGAATATATAGTTACCCGCCTTGAATAGCACAATATTATTCACAAGTTCATTATTTTGGAATCTATAGAAGAAAGTGGCACCCGAAAAATTTATAACGGGGAGAAGGACAAGGCAGGCATTGATGCGGGAGGATGTTGATAACGCTGTGGTGGCAAAGCATCAATAACATCTAGTGAGGTTGGACAGAAAGTGATGCAATACTTGTGCTAAAGTCAAATAAAATTAAGCCAGGCGGTGAATATTCCCCTTCCCTGAACAAAAAAAAATATTTTTTACATATTTTTTTAATACTGTATGATATTTACTCATTAAACTAATGAACAGTAATATGATGGGTATAAATGATACCCAATAATGTGGCTTAATTTGTTGTTACAGCGCCGTGAGTGTAAGGTAGAGATGGAACTCAATCACACTTTAAGCATTGAACAATTTGGGTATGTAATCAAATTAGTTTACACTAAATGCAGTAGACAAGCCACCTTCCGTATTCTAGTGACAGCAGAAAAAAAGACCAAAATATCTCATCCCCAGCTTCTGACTCTTGCGCCATGCCACTGATTGCTACTGGTGTGGCTGTAGTTTGAGGAATACATAGTTACCCACCTTGAATAACACAACATTATTCGCAAGTTCTTCCTTTTACCAGCCATATAAGAAAGTGGCACCTGAAAAAGTTTCAACAGGGAGACAGGCAAAGTGGACATTGATGCGGGAGGCTGTTGATAATGCTGTGGCAGCAAAGCATCAATAACATCTGGTGAGATTGGCTGAAAGTGATGCAATACCTGTGGTGAATTCAGATGAAATGAAGCCAGGCAGTGAAAACTCTCCTTCCCTAAAGGAAAAATTTTTTTTCACTTATTTTTTTCAATACTGTATGATATTTACTCATTAAACTAATGTACCATAATATGATGGGTATAAATGATAGACAATAATGTAGCTTGATATGTTGTTACTATTGCCATGAGTATAAGGTAGTGTAGAAACTTAGTCACACTTTTAGCATTGAACAATTTAGGTATGTAATAAAATTAACTTTCACTAAATGTAGTAGATAAGCCACCTTTCCGATTCCTGTGACATTAGGAAAAAAGACTAAAATATCTCATTTCCAACTTCTAACTCTTGTTCCATGACACAGATTGCTGCTGATATACTTGCAGTTTGACGAATATATAGTTACCCACCTTGAATAGCACAATATTATTCACAAGTTCATTATTTTGGAATCTATAGAAGAAAGTGGCACCCGAAAAATTTATAACGGGGAGAAGGACAAGGCGGGCATTGATGCGGGAGGATGTTGATAACGCTGTGGTGGCAAAGCATCAATAACATCTAGTGAGGTTGGACAGAAAGTGATGCAATACTTGTGCTAAAGTCAAAGAAAATTAAGCCAGGCGGTGAATATTCCCCTTCCCTGAACAAAAAAAAATATATTTACATATTTTTTTAATATTGAATGATATTTACTCGTTGAACAAATGAACAGTAATATGATGGGTATAAATGATACACAATAATGTGGCTTAATTTGTTGTTACAGCGCCGTGAGTGTAAGGTAAAGATGGAACTCAATCACACTTTAAGCATTGAACAATTTAGGTATGTAATCAAATTAATTTACACTAAATGCAGTAGACAAGCCACCTTCCGGATTCTAGTGACAACAGAAAAAAAGACCAAAATATCTCATCCCCAGCTTCTGACTCTTGCGCCATGCCACTGATTGCTACTGGTGTGGCTGTAGTTTGAGGAATACATAGTTACCCACCTTGAATAGCACAACATTATTCGCAAGTTCTTCCTTTTACCAGCCATATAAGAAAGTGGCACCTGAAAAAGTTTCAACAGGGAGACAGGAAAAGTGGACATTGATGCGGGAGGCTGTTGATAATGCTGTGGCAGCAAAGCATCAATAACATCTGGTGAGATTGGCTGGAAAGTGATGCAATACCTGTGGTGAATTCAGATGAAATGAAGCCAGGCGGTGAAAACTCTCCTTCCCTAAAGGAAAAAATATTTTTCACTTATTTTTTTCAATACTGTATGATATTTACTCATTAAACTAATGTACCATAATATGATGGGTATAAATGATAGACAATAAAGTAGCTTGATATGTTGTTACTATTGCCATGAGTATAAGATAGTGTAGAAACTTAGTCACACTTTTAGCATTGAACAATTTAGGTATGTAATAAAATTAACTTTCACTAAATGTCGTAGATTAGCCACCTTTCCGATTCCGGTGACATTAGGAAAAAAGACTAAAATATCTCATTTCCAACTTCTAACTCTTGTGCCATGACACAGATTGCTGCTGGTATACTTGTAGTTTGACGAATATATAGTTACCCGCCTTGAATAGCACAATATTATTCACAAGTTCATTATTTTGGAATCTATAGAAGAAAGTGGCACCCGAAAAATTTATAACGGGGAGAAGGACAAGGCGGGCATTGATGCGGGAGGATGTTGATAACGCTGTGGTTGCAAAGCATCAATAACATCTAGTGAGGTTGGACAGAAAGTGATGCAATACTTGTGCTAAAGTCAAATAAAATTAAGCCAGGCGGTGAATATTCCCCTTCCCTGAACAAAAAAAAATATTTTTTACATATTTTTTTAATACTGTATGATATTTACTCATTAAACTAATGAACAGTAATATGATGGGTATAAATGATACCCAATAATGTGGCTTAATTTGTTGTTACAGCGCCGTGAGTGTAAGGTAGAGATGGAACTCAATCACACTTTAAGCATTGAACAATTTGGGTATGTAATCAAATTAGTTTACACTAAATGCAGTAGACAAGCCACCTTCCGTATTCTAGTGACAGCAGAAAAAAAGACCAAAATATCTCATCCCCAGCTTCTGACTCTTACGCCATGCCACTGATTGCTACTGGTGTGGCTGTAGTTTGAGGAATACATAGTTACCCACCTTGAATAGCACAACATTATTCGCAAGTTCTTCCTTTTACCAGCCATATAAGAAAGTGGCACCTGAAAAAGTTTCAACAGGGAGACAGGCAAAGTGGACATTGATGCGGGAGGCTGTTGATAATGCTGTGGCAGCAAAGCATCAATAACATCTGGTGAGATTGGCTGAAAGTGATGCAATACCTGTGGTGAATTTAGATGAAATGAAGCCAGGCAGTGAAAACTCTCCTTCCCTAAAGGAAAAATTTTTTTTCACTTATTTTTTTCAATACTGTATGATATTTACTCATTAAACTAATGTACCATAATATGATGGGTATAAATGATAGACAATAATGTAGCTTGATATGTTGTTACTATTGCCATGAGTATAAGGTAGTGTAGAAACTTAGTCACACTTTTAGCATTGAACAATTTAGGTATGTAATAAAATTAACTTTCACTAAATGTCGTAGATTAGCCACCTTTCCGATTCCGGTGACATTAGGAAAAAAGACTAAAATATCTCATTTCCAACTTCTAACTCTTGTTCCATGACACAGATTGCTGCTGATATACTTGCAGTTTGACGAATATATAGTTACCCACCTTGAATAGCACAATATTATTCACAAGTTCATTATTTTGGAATCTATAGAAGAAAGTGGCACCCGAAAAATTTATAACGGGGAGAAGGACAAGGCGGGCATTGATGTGGGAGGATGTTGATAACGCTGTGGTGGCAAAGCATCAATAACATCTAGTGAGGTTGGACAGAAAGTGATGCAATACTTGTGCTAAAGTCAAATAAAATTAAGCCAGGCGGTGAATATTCCCCTTCCCTGAACAAAAAAAATATATTTACATATTTTTTTAATATTGTATGATATTTACTCGTTGAACAAATGAACAGTAATATGATGGGTGTTCCGAGGGTTACCTGAAACGTGGAGCTCGGTCGTCTTGGTGAGACCCGAGGTGAGGGTTCCGTGACCCGAGCTTGATGCGCTGAGCGGCGGGTGGTTGTACCTGCAATGACACTCCGATGCTTAAGTTAGCATGGGTCCAAGCAGATATGTGTAGAATGTAGAATGTATGTTATACCTGGGTGCTCCAGTGTATTTATAGTAGTTGGCCGTGATCTTCCCTGGATAAGATATTCTTATCTTATCTTATCTTTGGGAGTCTTATCTCTATCTTTTGTGGAACCGCCTTTCCTAGGCCTTTTTCGGCCTTTAGGTTTTGGGCTTCGTTCCTTTTGATGGGCCTTCTTCTTTATTTGTCCGAGGTCCGACCTCAGGCGTGGGCCTTTGGGACGAGGTCGGACCTTCTGCGAACTTCCCGAGTTTGGAGAGCTCGGTCAGGGTATGAACAGTGCCCCTGTCCGAGTTCGTCCTTTTGAGAGGTCGAGCTCGGGCATAGTCGTTCTTTTCAAAATTTGAAAATGGCCGTTTCAGCATTTTATTGCTTTTTACCGTTTCTCCTTGATTTCCGTTCGGGCTCTGTGAAGGCATTATTTATTTGCCCCTTTCCTCATTTTCTTTGTTTATTCTGTTCCCTTTCCCTTTTCCTGGGTTTTTCGCCGCCTCTCTTTCGAGCATCTTCCTTCTTTCTCTCTGTTCTTCTTCTCTGATTCTTTCTGTGCGTTGTTTTTCGGGGTTTCTTCTGCGCCGCTGTTTTCGTTCTTCTTGCATCGGAGCTCGTTGTCTTCTTCCTTTCTCCCAGGTTTGTTTCTTGTCTTTACTTTTGCTGTGCACATATGCTGGGGTTGCCCCGAAAAGAGGCGCCGCCATTGCTTTGGTTGTTTGTATGTGGGGGGGGGGCTCTTTTCTCTTGGTACTTTGTTTTCGGGTTTACTGCATTTTTCTTCTAAAAGAACTTTTGTTTTCTTGCTTCTGCTGAATGGGTTTTTTGCTGTCTGCCTATTTATGTGATTTTTGGCTTGCTGTTGTATTCTTCTTTGTAGGCAAGATTTTTTATGTCTCGAAAGGTGTTTCAAGCAATGTCGACCAAGATTCCGAGTGGTCTTGGTTGGGTAGATCCTGTTCCTCTAAGGGTCCCTTCTGTTGTAGATTCTGAGTATCTAGTTAGGTTCCGTAGGGAGTGTAGTATTTGTGAGAACAGGGAGTCTGAACGGGATTATGAGCTAGTAGCCCCAGAGTCCGAGGAGAGAGTGTGCTTCCCGCCTTTAGAAAGTTCCGAGAAGCTATTCTTTTATGCTTACGATTGTTTTTTCTCTAAGCTGGGTGTACGACTTCCTTTTACCGACTTGGAGTCCGAGGTCCTTTGGTCTTGTAACCTTGCCCCTACGCAACTCCATCCAAATTCTTGGGCGTTTTTAAAGCTGTTTCAACTTTTGTGTCAGTTTTTGGGCGTCTCCCCTTCTGTTTCTCTTTTTTCCTATCTGTTCGCGTTGACGAAGCCGGGGTCGGGTGCTGGGAAGGTGTCTTGGGTCTCTTTTAGGGCTAACCAGGGGAAGAAGTTTTGTACCTTGTATGATGAGTCGTTTCATGATTTCAAGAACTACTATTTCAAGGTCCGGGCTGCTGGAGATGTCCGACCTTTCTTTCTAGATGAGAGTGGGGAGCCTTCTTTTCCTCTTTGTTGGCAGGAGAATGTAGTGTCGGTTAAGTATACTTTTGAGAGTCTAGATGAGGTAGAGCAGGCTTTTGCGGGTGTGTTGAGCAGTTTATGGGGTCGGGCATCTCACTTGGACACGAAGAAAATGTTGGGAGATCCAAGCCTTCTCCGTTCCGAGTTAGGTAGTTCCCGACCTTTCCGAGCTTCATCCTTTTAGTATTTTGCCTGTTTTGGTGGAATTCCTGTTTGTGATAATCCCTTTCTTTTTGTTTCTGCAGAGATGTCTTCTCAGGCGGATTCCATGAAGTTTCTTCGTCGGTCGAAGAAGTCTGCGGTTGCTCGGAATATCGAGGCTGAGGTTTCTGCCCGATCTTCTCCGCAGAAGACTACCGTGGGTGTTCAGACTCGGTCGAAGACCATTCCGACTCCTCAGTTCCGAGCTATAACTCAAGATCCTCCGACCTCCGGACCCGGTCACCTTTCCCCGTCTTCGACCTCGGGTCCTCCCCCCAAGAAACAGAAGACCTCTCAAGAGCTTGCTGGTTTCAATGATAAGGATTTTGACGCTCTTGGTTGGATTGAGCAGCACATTCTCCCCCAGACCTTTATTTCTACTGATGATGCGTCTATGGAGCATCACTTTCAGTATATGGCGCGGAGCTGTGTTCGGATGGCTAGTCTTCATGCCGCTATTGCTCGGGAGTTCAAGAAAGCTCCCTTGGGGCGACCAGCTCCCGACTTGAGAAGGCACGGTCTGAGCTTGATAAGATTAGTCAACTGAAGGCTGCCAGGATTACTGAGCTGGAGGCCTCTTTGGAGGAAGAGAAAACTAGGGCCACCGCGGCTGTGGCGGCGGCGAAGACATCTGAGGAGATGGCGAGGGTGGCGACGGAGAACTATACTAAGCTGTATGCCGAGCTTGTGGAGACGAAGGAGAAGTTGCAGTATGCTTGGGATGATTTTTACGAGCTGGAAGATAATGTGGCCAAGGGTATGGATGCTATGTTTGTGAATTTGAGGGATCAGGTCCGGGTTCTTGCTCCCGACCTGGATCTGAGCTTATTCAGTACGGAAAACATTGTTGTGGAGGGAAAGATTGTTCCTGCTCCTGCCGAGGATGAGGTTCCGGTGTCCGACCCCGAGGTTCTGGTTGTGAACCCGACTTCACCTTTGGCTGAGGATAGATCTGGTGTGGAGGTTTCAAACCGGGATGACGTTGCCGTCGATGCCGTCCCGATATCTATGTTTCAGCCTGCTGTCGATGTGGAGTCCGGAAAGGGCCTCGATCCTCTGTAGTCTTGTACTTCTTGGTGTTTTGCCCGATCTGTGGGCTCTTTTGTTTTTGGATGGTTTCTGTTGAACACTTTGGACACCTTTTGTTTTATTTAGCTACTTGTAGTAACTTTATTATGCGGTGTTTTTTGTTCGCGCTTGACTTTTTGTTTCCGCTTTTGTGCTTTTTAGTCGTTTTCGGATAACAACTTTTTAGCTAGCGTTTTGAAACTTCTTTCGATTTCGTTCTTTTCGCTTGTACTTTTTAGTTTCTTTTTGTAAAGCAACTTTTTAGTAAGCGTTTTTCGAAATCTTGGTTCTTGCCGTTTTAAGGCTTCTTTCTTGGGCCGAGCTTTTTCTCGGACATCGGGTGCTCGAGTACCTCCTTTTTGTTAGGTCCGACTTTGTCGTTGGTCGGTTCTTCTGAGTTATTTCTGTAATCTCTTTTTATTTGGCTTTTTGAGCCATTTTAGAGTTACTTTATAACTTTTCCCTTTGTTGGGTCCGACTTCGTCGTTTGGTCGGCCTTTTTAAGTTATTTTTGTAACCTTTTTTTTATTTGGCTTTTCGAGCCATTTTCAGGGTTACTTTATAACTTCTCACATTAATTTGAACCTCGTCGCTTTATCTTTGCCGACCTTGTATGGTCTTTTGGCAAATGATTTTTTGCGTTTTGCCGAGCATAAATTAATGCGCCTTGGTGGGGTACTTTCTAGGATTTGCTTCATCATGAGGAAGAGAAAATAGAGAAATTTGATTAGTATTAAAAAAGAAAGAATATTTACAAAGTGTTTACCCTTTAGGTCGGGTATCCTGCTTAACCGGGTGTCTCATTAAAAAACCCTTGTAGGGAAAAAGAGTACACCTCGGGTTAAGTTTTTCTAGCTGTAGTACCGTCTTAGATTACAGGCGTGCCAGGTCCTGGGCAGCTCATTGCCTTCTAGGTCGGATATTTTGTAGTAGCCTGTCCCTAAGACTTCTGTTACCTTGTAGGGCCCTTTCCAATTTGCGGCTAGCTTTCCTTCTCCCGACTTTTGTGTTCCGATGTCATTTCGGATTAGAATCAGGTCGTGAATGGAGAAGCTTCGCTTTATTACCTTTTGATTGTATCTGAGGGCCGTTCGCCGTTTTAAGGCTTCTTCTCGAATCCGAGCTCTTTCTCGGACCTCGGGGAGGAGGTCGAGTTCTTCCCTTTGTGCCTGCGGGTTATCTTTTTCGTTGTAGAAGATGACTCTGGGCGACCCTTCATCTATTTCGATAGGAATCATTGCCTCCATCCCGTAAGCTAGCCGGAATGGGGATTCTCCCGTTGTAGAGTGCGGGGTTGTCCGATATGCCCATAGTACCTGGGGGAGTTCGTCGGCCCACGCCCCTTTGGCCTCTTGGAGCCTTCGCTTTAACCCGGCCAAGATGACTTTATTTGCAGCCTCTGCTTGTCCATTGGCTTGTGGGTGCTCGACCGATGTGAATTGCTGTTTGATTTTTAGTTCGGCCACCAAGTTCTGAAAACTTGTGTCCGTGAACTGTGTTCCATTGTCTGTTGTGATGGAGTAGGGGACTCCGAACCTCGTGACGATGTTTTTGTATAGGAATTTACGACTTTTCTGAGCCGTAATAGTGGCTAAGGGTTCGGCTTCGATCCACTTTGTGAAGTAGTCGACCCCTACTATGAGGTATTTGACTTGCCCCGGTCCTTGTGGAAACGGGCCGAGTAGGTCGAGTCCCCATTTTGCGAAGGGCCATGGCGCAGTGATGCTGATAAGGTCTTCGGGCGGTGCTTTGTGAAAATTGGCGTGTTTTTGGCAAGGGGGGCATATTTTCACAAACTCTGTCGCGTCTCTTTGTAAGGTCGGCCAGTAGAATCCGGCTCTGACTACTTTCTTGGATAGTGCCCGAGCTCCGAGATGGTTCCCACACATGCCTTCGTGGACTTCTTCGAGGACGCCCTTTGTTTCTGAGGTCGGAACGCACCTAAGGAGGGGGTTTGAGAATCCTCTTCTGTATAATACGTCGTGAATTAGCGTATAATTCTGGGCGTCCTTTGTAAGCCTTTTAGCTTCTTTTCTCTCTATGGGGAGAGTTCCTGACTTCAGGTAGTTGAGTATGGGGGTCATCCATCCTTGCTGTTGGTTGGATATATTTAACGTTTCTTCCTCTCTTAGCACGGAGGGAGATTGTAGGGTTTCTTGGAGAAGACTTCTGTTGTTGCCTCCGGGCTTGGTGCTAGCGAGCTTCGAGAGGGCGTCTGCCCGGGCATTTTGTTCCCGAGGTATGTGCTGGATTTGTATTTCCGGGAAGTGTCGTAATTGTGCCTGTGTTTGGTCCAGGTATTTTTTCATAGTAGGGTCTTTGGCCTGGTAACTTCCATTTACTTGTGATGTGACGACCTGGGAGTCGCTGAAGATCGTGATTCTCTGGGCTCCGACCTCTTCGGCTAGCTTTAGTTCTGCTAGTAGGGCCTCGTATTCGGCTTGGTTGTTTGAAGCCTGGAACTCGAATTTTAAGGATAGCTCTATCCGTGTTCCTTGGTCGCTTTCGAGTATAACACCGGCTCCGCTTCCTGTTTTGTTTGAGGACCCGTCGACATACAGATTCCACGAGAGTGGGGTTCCCGGGGTCTCAGTATATTCTGCGATGAAGTCGGCTAGATATTGAGATTTTATGGCAGTCCGGGCTTCATAGAGGAGGTCGAACTCGGACAGTTCCGCCGCCCATTGTAGGATTCGTCCTGCCATGTCTGTTTTTTGTAGGATGTGTCTCATGGGTTGGTTCGTCCGGACTTTGATGGTGTGGGCTTGAAAGTAGGGACGGAGCCTCCGAGCCGTGAATACTAGGGCGTAGGCGAATTTCTCTATTTTCTGATAGTTTAATTCGGCCCCTTGTAGTGCCTTGCTTACGAAGTATATGGGGTGTTGTCCTTGGTCATTTTCTCGTATTAATGCTGAAGCAACTGCCCGATGTCCGACCGAGAGGTATAATACGAGCTCTTCCCCTTTTAAAGGTCGGGTTAGGATTGGTGGCTGCCCGAGGAATTCCTTGAATTCTTGGAAGGCTTTTTCGCACTCCGGGGTCCATGAGAAGGGTTTCCCTTTCTTTAGGAGTGAGTAGAGAGGTAGTGATTTTATCGCTGATCCTGCCAAGAATCTTGATAGGGCGGCTAGCCTTCCATTTAGTTGTTGTACTTCTTTGACACACGTCGGGCTCTTCATTTTGAGTATCGCTTGGCATTTGTCCGGGTTTGCTTCGATGCCTCTTTGAGTCAGCATGAAGCCTAAGAACTTTCCGGCTTCTGCGGCGAAGGTGCACTTGGTCGGGTTAAGTCTCATGTTGTGTTTCCTGAGGGTGCCGAAGACACTTGTGAGGTTGGGAACCAAGTTTCTGTCTTCTTGTGTCTTTACCAGCATATCGTCGACGTACACTTCTAGCTGTAGCCCGATGTGCTCTGAGAATACTTTGTTCATTAGTCTCTGGTAGGTTGCCCCGGCGTTCTTCAGCCCGAAGGGCATTACTACGTAGCAGTAGTTTGCCCTTGGGGTTATGAACGAGGTCTTTTCTTGGTCGGGTCCGTACATCGGGATTTGATTGTATCCCGAGTATGCATCCATGAAGGAGAGATATCTGTAGCCTGAGGCTGCGTCTACTAAGGCGTCGATGTTTGGTAGCGGATATGGATCTTTGGGGCAGGCTTTGTTGAGATCCGTGTAGTCGACGCACATCCTCCATTTTCCATTTGGCTTTTTTACTAGGACCACGTTTGCGAGCCATAGGGGGTATTTTACTTCCCTAATGAACCCTGCATCTAGTAGTGCTTGTACTTGTTCTTCTATTGCTTGCATGCGTTCGGGCCCGAGCTTCCTGCGTCTTTGTTGGACAGGTCGGGATCCCGGGTACACTGATAGCTTGTGGCATATCAGATCGGGGTTTATGCCTGGCATGTCGGAGGCTTTCCAGGCGAAGAGGTCGGAATTCTCCCTTAAGAGGTTTAGGAGTTCCTCTTTTAGGCCTGCCTCGAGATTTGCCCCTATGTTTGTTATTTTTTCAGGTGTGCTCCCAATCTGGACTTTTTCGGTTTCTCCCTCTGGTTGTGGCCGAAGATCTTCTCGGGCTTGAACTCGTCCGAGTTCTATCGTGTTGATCTCTTTCCCTTTTAGGCTTAGGCTTTCGTTGTAGCATCGCCGTGCTAGCTTTTGGTCGCCCTTTAGGGTAGCGATTCCCTTTGCGGTAGGGAACTTCATACAGAGGTGTGGGGTTGATACCACAGCTGCCAGTCTGTTTAGGGTTGGTCGCCCAATGAGGGCATTGTATGCTGAGGTAACGTCGACTATAATGTAGTCGATGCTTAACGTTTTAGATTGCTCGCCTCTTCCGAAGGTAGTGTGTAGCGAGATGTATCCTAAGGGGTGGATCGGGTGTCCCCTAGCCCAAATAGGTCGGTGGGATAGGCTTTTAGCTCTTTTCCTCAAGTCCGAGCTTGTCGAAGGCTGCTTTGAACAGGATATCTGCTGAGCTTCCCTGGTCAATCAGGGTTCGATGTAAGTTGGCGTTTGCTAGGATAATGGTGATCACCATTGGATCGTCGTGCCCGGGTATTATCCCTTGAGCATCCTCTCGGGTAAATGAGATAGTGGGTAACTCGGGCAGGGGGCTGTCTTCTCGGACATGATAGATTTCTTTGAGGTGTCTTTTTCGCGAGGATCTGGATGCTCCTCCGCCTGCGAAACCTCCATTTATCATGTGAACGTGTCTTTCAGGGGTTCGCAGGACTTGTTCGGCCCGACCTTCATTGTCTCCTCGTCTTCTCTTCCTGGTCTCTTCTCCTTTCTCTGCTATGTATCTGTCGAGCTTTCCTTCTCTGGCTAGCTTTTCTATAACATTCTTTAGGTCGTGGCAGTCGTTGGTAGAATGACCGTAGAGCTTGTGATATTCGCAGTATTCGGACCGATCTCTCCCCGCTCTTTTGTGTTTTAGAGGTCGGGGTGGTGGGATCTTTTCGGTGTGGCATACTTTTCTGTAGATGTCTACCAGGGAGACTCGGAGGGGGGTATAGTTGTGGTATTTCCGTGGCTTGTCCGAGTTGGGTTCTTCTTTCTTCTTCTGTTCTCGATCTCGATCTCGGAGTGGGTAGGTTGATTCCTTCCTAGAAGAGTCTCTTAGCTGGGAGGTTTCCTCCATATTGATATATTTTTCTGCCCGCTCCTGCACCTCGTATAGGGAGGTCGGGTATCGTTTGGAGAGGGATTGGCTAAACGGTCCTTCCTTTAGGCCGTTTGCCAATCCCATGATAGCTGCTTCAGTGGGCAAGTGTTGTATGTCCAGGCAGGCTTTGTTGAATCGCTCCATGTATTCTCGGAGAGTTTCTTGGTTACCTTGTTTGATCCCGAGTAGACTGGGGGCATGTTTTGCCTTGTCCTTTTGAATGGAGAACCTTGTTAGGAATTTCTTAGTTAAGTCTTCGAAGCTGGTGATTGATCTCGGTGGCAGGTTGTCGAACCACCTCATGGCTGTCTTGGTGAGAGTGGTGGGGAAGGCTTTGCACCGAATCGCGTCGGAGGCGTCGACTAGGTACATTCTGCTTCTGAAGTTGCTGAGGTGGTGACTTGGATCGGTGGTGCCGTCGTAGAGATCCATATCGGGTGGTTTGAAGTTTCGCGGTACCTTCTCCTTCATGATCTCTTTTGTGAAGGGATCATGATTGCCTTCAGGGGTGGTGTCGCGTTCTGTTCGATCTTTCAGGTTGGCCTCTATTTTCCGTAGTTTTTCTTCTAATTCTCTGCGCTTTGCGAGCCTCCCTTCTCAGATCTTGTTCGGTTTCTTTTTGCTTCTTTATGTCCTCTTCGAGTTGTTTCAGTCGGTTTTGTTGTGTCCGGACTGCTTCTAGAATTTCCGAGCTCTTTTCTCTTTCGGGATTTTGTGGATCTTTGTTGTTACAGCGCCGTGAGTGTAAGGTAAAGATGGAACTCAATCACACTTTAAGCATTGAACAATTTAGGTATGTAATCAAATTAATTTACACTAAATGCAGTAGACAAGCCACCTTCCGGATTCTAGTGACAACAGAAAAAAAGACCAAAATATCTCATCCCCAGCTTCTGACTCTTGCGCCATGCCACTGATTGCTACTGGTGTGGCTGTAGTTTGAGGAATACATAGTTACCCACCTTGAATAGCACAACATTATTCGCAAGTTCTTCCTTTTACCAGCCATATAAGAAAGTGGCACCTACAAAAGTTTCAACAGGGAGACAGGCAAAGTGGACATTGATGCGGGAGGCTGTTGATAATGCTGTGGCAGCAAAGCATCAATAACATCTGGTGAGATTGGCTGGAAAGTGATGCAATACCTGTGGTGAATTCAGATGAAATGAAGCCAGGCGGTGAAAACTCTCCTTCCCTAAAGGAAAAAATATTTTTCACTTATTTTTTTTAATACTGTATGATATTTACTCATTGAACTAATGTACCATAATATGATGGGTATAAATGATATACAATAATGTAGCTTGATATGTTGTTACTATTGCCATGAGTATAAGGTAGTGTAGAAACTTAGTCACACTTTTAGCATTGAACAATTTAGATAGGTAATAAAATTACCTTTCACTAAATGTAGTAGATAAGCCACCTTTTCGATTCTAGTGACAATAGGAAAAAAGACTAAAATATCTCATTTACAACTTCTAACAATTTAGATAGAGATACTTATGTAATTCATTGTTGGGAATTTCAGATAAGCGCATGAAGATACTGTGTTCCTTCTGAATCTCTGCATACCTATTGCTTTCATCCAATGGTTCTTACTCCTTTCCATGGCAAGCTATATGTTGGGGATCACCGTTGTCAATGGCTACTGTCCGTCCTCTCAGTGAAAATGGTCCAGGTGCGCTGTCACCGCATGGCTAATCATCTGTCAGTTCTCGATCACGTTGGAATAGAATCCAGTGATTCTTTTGCGTCTGTCACTACGCCCAACACTCGCGAGTTTGAAGCCTGATAAACCCCAATTTGACGTTTTATCTTGTATTGGATTTAGAGTATTTTGATGACCTTTTCTCGCATTTAACCTATGAATTAGCATGGTTTTGTAATCTCTCTCGTATTTGTGCTTAAGTGTAAAAACATGCTTTTTAAGCCTTATTTTGATAAATTCTAATCCCTATTTGATTCCATAAGATGCTTTGATGTGTTTGCTAGTAATTCCAGGATTGAAATAGGCTAGGCATGGATCAAAGGGAGCAAGGAAGGAAGCATACAAGTGGAGAGAAGCATAAAAAGGCAAAGAAGTGAAATCAGCCAAGCACGCGCTCGCGCGCACATTGCAGAATCGGCCAGGGATGCGCGCACGCATGCGCGCATGCGTCGCAACCCGCACATGACTTCATTAAAGCAGCACGTGCCTGGCGATTTTGAGGGGTTTCTGAACCCATTTTGGTGCCAATTGCTGATAGAAAGGAATAAATGGATCAAGGATTGAAGGGGGAATCAATCAATCTATCATATAGCATCATTAGTTTTAGTTTAGAGTAGTTTTAGAGAGAGAAGCTCTCACTTCTCTCTAGAATTAGGATTAGGTTTAGGTTAATCTCTCTTCTTAGATCTAGGTTTATTTCATGCTTTAATTCACTTCTCTTTTATCAAGTCTTAATCTTCTCCTCTTCCTCTTTCTAGTTATGTGCTTTAATAATTGTAATTTTTCATTTTGTTTTGGATAGATTGTTGTTCCTTTGTTTTCTTTCAATAATGCAATTTGAGGTAATTCATGATAATTGTGATTTCCTTGATTGTTGTTGTTAATTCATTTCAATAATTGTTGTTAGATCTTGTTCTTGTTGTTGATTTACTATTCTTTCCTTTTATGCCTTCCAAGTGTTTGATGAAATGCTTGGTTAGATTTTAGTGTAGGTTTTGTTCCTCTTGGTCTAGGTAGAGTAATTAGTGACTCTTGAGTTATCTAATTTCCTTGTTGATTGACGATTAGAAGTTGCTAATTGATTTGAATGCCTCTAAAGCTAGTCTTTCCTTTAGGAGTTGATTAGGATTTGAGGAATCAAATTGATTCATCCACTTGACTTTTCTCCATGGTTAGAGGTTAACTAAGTGGGAGTAATGGACAATTTGTTATCACAATTAAGGAGGATAACTAGGATAGGACTTCTAGTTCTCATATCTTGCCAAGAGCTTTGTTAGTTGTTAGTTTATTTTCTTTGCCATTTATATTTCTTGTCCAAAATCTTAAAAACCCCAAATATAACTCACAACCAATAACAAGACACTTCATTACAATTCCTAGGGAGAACGCCCCGAGGTCTGAATACTTCGGTTTATAAATTTTAGGGATTTGTACTAGTGACAAACAACTTTTTGTATGAAAGGATTATTGATTGGTTTAGAAACTATACTTGCAACGAGAATTCATTTGTGAAATTCTATACCGTCAAAAATCGAATCATCAAAATGGCGCCGTTGCCAGGGAGTTGCAATGGTGTTATGTTATTGGTTATTGTACATATGTGAATATTGTGAATAGGTTTATCTTTTATTTGTTTCTTAATTTTTGTTAGTTTTATTTTGTTCTCTCACTATGAATTCTCACTTTGGCTTTGAGTTTGGTTCTAATTGTGTTGTAGGAAATATGCACTTCAATGATAACATGTACCAAGGATGGAACCAATAAAGATGGGAGGAGCCTCAAGGAATTGATCACTCCTATTGGCAACAACCTCCGGATATGATGACTCTTTTTGTGACACTCAACAACCACCATCATATGCCTATGAATCTCATCCTCAACATGAACCTCAACCATTCTCACAAGCCTTTCATTACCAAACACCGCCCTATTATCCATATCCATCATATGACCAATCATCCATACCATATTCTCATGATCATTATGAGCAAGAACCCTTAGAACCACCACAACCCTATCAAGATTACCCCCAAGAACCACCTCAATGCACACCACCTCCACAATTTCACCAAGAAGAACCACTTTCCTACCATGAACCCTCTCTCCAATATAATGAACCTTCATACTCACCCCAAGCCCCAATAGACGACCCTCTCACTTTGTTACTTCAAGGACAAGAAGCCATGAAGCGGGATACACTTGAGTTTGTGACCAATTTGACCAAGGTGGTGCATACTTTAGCCCACCAATGCTTGAATACTCAAGGTATTTCCGTGACCACATGTGAAAAGTCAAAAGAAGAGCAAAGCATGAAGGAGAAATTGGAAAATTCAGTGGAGAAGGAGGAGTCAAATTTTGTGTTAGAACATTTGGAGGAGCCTATGATCATTGAAGAAAAGGAAGAAGTCGTTGAAGATTTAGGAGATGTTGAAAGTCCATGGGAATGTAGCATCATGGAGAACTCTTCCAAGAAGCTTGATATTGATGTTGAAGAGGGTGCGCAACCTCCAAGGCATGTCGTAGTTGAAGACTTGGAAGAGGTTTATCAAGAGATGGATTCAATCATGGATGAATTTCTATCTGCAACTGAATTCTCTCCCATTGGACATAAAGTTGAAGTTACAAAAGAGTGTGCACAACCTCCCATACCCTTGGTGAGCAACGAAGAAGAGAGTGAATCAAAAGAGAGCTACCAAGAGGAAAAAGTTGGTATGGTGTATATTGAAATTGAAGAATATGAAGAGGTTGACCAAGAAATGGATTCATTCATCAATGAATTCCTATCCAAAATTGACTCACCTCCCATTGGGCAAGATGAAGTTCTTGAAGACAACACCAAGCCATGTGATAAAAGGGGAAAGGTTGAAATCGAGGAAGCTCGCAAAGAGGTGGAAATACACAAAGAAGAGCACAAGGAAGTAGACCTTGCATTGTCTAAGTGTGGGGAGGTCTCCCTTCCCGAGTCACCATCCAACACAACATTCAAGTGGGTAAAATTCTTATCCATAAGCTTTACTTTCTCGCTTGAATATGGTTTGATTGAAACGGATGGACAACTTAGAGCTTTTTGTGGAATTAAAAGCAAGAATGAGTTGTGTAGTGGTTGCAAGTTAGGAATTAGGCTCATTAAGGTCGAAGCTTCAAGGTATAGGAACGATGATTGGAAGAATGCCACTTTACAAGGGTCTCAGCGGAAGGCTTGGTATGTTAAAGAGAATTCTATATGTCAACCACCCGGAAAGAAAGTGTACGAAGACCAAATCGAAGACGGGTGCGAAAACAAGATATGGGATCCCGGTTCGCTATGTGAAGACCAACTATGGGGACTCATATCTTGGGTAGAACTTTGCCCAAGCTTGATGAAGATGGTTGGAAATTCCATCAACCAATTGAGAAGCAAAGATCCTTGGAGATTCAAGGATGAGCACAAGCACAAGCCACCATGACAATGAGCCTCTCAACATGTCCAACTTAAGGACTTAAAATAAAAGTGCTAGGTGGGAGACATCCCACCATGGTAAACTCTTTCCACTCCCTTTTAATTCTGCTTAATAAGTGATTTGAGTTGCCATTATAGGTAGATGTTTCATATATAATTGTTTGTACAACCTAATTGTTAGCATAGTCACATGTATGTTGTGTTTAGTGGTAGATGAATAACATCAAATTGCATTTTTTTTGTGAATTGTATGATGGTTGATTGAATTAAGAGTTGTGAGCAGTATAGGGAGCACCTGAGCACAATTTTTATGCTTCAAGGGCAATATATATAAAAAAAGGAGGTAGACGCGCGTGCACGACGTACGCGCACGCGTCCCTGAAGCGGATGTATCATCACCCATATTACAGAGAGTTGGGCCTCTCCTAGGCCAGCGTTGTGCCTAAAGCCGAACCCATTCCACGCTGACGCGAACTACATGCGTGCGCGTCCATACAGCTATAAGGAAATGCACGCGGACGCGCACATGCCGCGTCCGCGTCGATCTGCTGCTGCAACTTCTGGGCCAATATCCAGAGAGTTGCACTGGATCTGGGCCAACTTTGAGCCCCCAGCCTGACTCACCTCGCGCGGACGCGCACTTGCCGCATGCGCGCCCATATGCCAAGAGAAGGAAAGGACGCGAGCGCACGCATCGTGCTTGCGCGCCATATGATAAACTGCCAATGTACGCGGATGCACACTTGCCGCGCGCGCGCTCCCTGGCTGATGCCACCATTCCAGGCCTTTGTCCAGAGAGTTGGGCGCACGCTGAGCCCACTCTAAGCCTCCAGCCCAACTCAATGTACGCGTGCATGCACTATACGCGCACGCGCCCCTATATAGTTTCCCCAACCACACTTGAGCGCGTTGTACGCGCACGCGTAGGTCCCTAGTTTCATCAATGTACGCGGACGCGCACGGTGCGCGCCCGCGTCGATTCGAAAAGAAGATAACCCTAGTGCGCGAAGAGCACTGCGCAGCAGCGCACATCTCTTCTTCTTCCCCTGTCATCATCTCCGTCCCCTTTCCCCTTTCAACCGTCCCCTTTCAACCTCCCCTTTCAACTACACGCCACCGCCAGCAGCCGCATTCCCCGCCACCACACCACTAACCCCATTCACCTTTATCACTCGCTCTCATTCTCCCACCTCTCTCCATCTCTCATCTCACCTTCTCCACTCACTCTGCCCTCTACTCTCCCGAGCACCACCACCGCTGCTCCGCCGTGACCGCCACCCTCCGCGGCGGCGCTCTGGCCAGTTCAATCCCTCTGCTCCCTGCCCTACTTCCCTTTTCACTCTGCTCCCAGATTCCTGCTCCAACTCTGCTTTCTGTTAATTTTTTGTTTCTGTTAGCTATTATTAGTTCTCTGTTAATTAGTTAGAATTGAAATTTGGCATGTTAGGTTAGATAGAAATAATTGTTGTTAGGTAGCTAGGTCTGGATAGAGGATTCTAGGCCTGATAAGTGCTCCGTTTGTGCATATTTGCTGTTTGTTTACTAGGCTGCTGTATGTTGAGTTTGGATTGCTTTTTATGCAATTTGCGTTGCTGAATGCTATCCCATTACTGTTATGCTTGAATGATGTTGTAACTATGCTGTTTGTGCTACTTTGCTATCCGGGAACATCCAATTTTAACCCGGGATGCTGCCCAATTTTCAAGAAATCTATTTTCATTTTAGTCTCTATTACAAATTTGGGCTAATTTCCGTTTCCTTTTGACTTCCGGGATTTGCACCAATCATTGTGAACATGATTTCTATGTCTGTCCACAACTTCTCTTTTATTGAGCCTAATATCATCATACTACTAATCCACCTTTCTAACTTACTAATTTCTTTAACCATTTAATTTCTACTCACATTTAACCCTCTTTAACCATTCTTTCAAAAGTATGATGATATTATTGCTTAATGAGTAAGAGTTTTTAACTTTAGTGAACATTGCATTCTTGGTTTACTTGTTCACTTATGCTTACTTGTTCACCAATTTTTTTTTTCAAGATCAGTTCACATCATGATTGCTTATTAGCCAATTGATATCCTGAACATGCTTTCTCTGTTTCATGCTAAGTGCTTCATTGCTTATATTCTATCATACTTTTTAGGATGTCGGATAAAGGAAAAGCCATAGCCACTACCTCCAAGAAAAGAAAACATTTTACACCCTCTATTCCCTCCATTTACAAGAATTATGCTAAGAATCCGTTGAATGACGAAGAAAAGGAAAATTAGTTGCTACCTTCTACCGATCCAACCAAGTTTCCCAATCTTTACTGTGAGCTTCGCCTTCCCATGTATCGGACGAAGAAACTGAATACTGAGAAGAAATTACTCTTACCCAATGATGTGAGACGAGCCATTACTAGTCGCATCCTAGAGTTGGGTATGGACTTTGTTGATAGAGATTTGGGAGATATCAACATTTCTTGGGTTAAGAAATTCTATTGCAACTTCTTCCGTCCTACTCTAGATTCAGTTCAGTTGAGTGGTAGAGAGGTTATGATCACTGAGTCAGCCATAGAGGAGGCATTGCAGTGCCGACATCTTATTGATGGCACCTGTGCTCATCAGCAGGCTGAGATAGCTATTCACAGCATGACCTTTGGCTATGAGGCGCTTAGGCGCGTGATTGGTTTACCAGATGTCACTTGGGTCATGGATGCGAACAACACTAAGCCTAAAGGGATGCTCTTTGCTCATCTGACTAGAGAGGCCAAGACCTGGCAAATGATATTTGTCCACTATGTCTTACCCGCCACTCACTTTTCTGAGATCCCTATGGAGATGCTACTTTTGATTGGTTGTGCTATGGAAGGCGAGGATGTTTATTTTCCTCGACTGATTCGGCAGTGTATGTGGCGAGCACATATTCGTGGCCTACTCCCGTTTCCCACCTTGGTTACCAGTATGGCCGCCTTAGCTGAGGTCCCCTGGTTGGATGATGATGTGATACCACCACCCCCAGATGACGATGACAAGGAGGTTACTATTCCTTGGGGTGGGTGGGTGCACGAGAAGCCCCCGGCTAGACACCGATCTAGGGCTAGAGCAGTTGTAGGGACGGCTGGATCTTCAGCCTCGACAGCAGCAGCTCCATCTTCTTCGACAGCCCCTTCTTCAGCACCTGAGCCGACTTACCTACTGGTTCAGCATCTGTTTTGGTTTTTGGAGCGCGAAAAGTGCCAGATCATGCGCCGATTGGATCGGATATTTCAGGCACTCATCTCCCTGGGTGCCGAGTTACCTCCGCTCCCAGACTCTCCAGCCTCCGATGAGCAGGATCATCAGGAGGAGGATGTTGATGAGCCGACTCAGCAGGATGCACCTCCAGCTGCACCTGACACCACAGAGACCCCGCAGCCCCATGAGGAGCCGGTCCCACAGCCTTAGACAGAGTCAGACCTACCGTTGTACCTTCCCCTGATCCTCCGGTTTAGCATCGAGGACGATGCTCGATCTTAAATGTGGGGAGGTCACCGGTAGCATCATTAGAGGACCGGTGAACATTTTGGCCACTTTCCTAGTTATCTTACTTTGCATACCTTTGTATATATTTGATGCATTTTGAGTATATTTTGGATACTCTTACTATTTTGGTTCGTTTTGGATACCTTTACTGCTTATTTTGGATTTTAGATGTTTTGGATGCTTTTGGATATTTTAGGTACTTTAGATGCTAGATTCCATACTTTTAGTTGGATTTTTCTTTATATACTTTTGCATATCCTTCTTTTTAGCTTATAGTGTGATTAGAAATCATGTTTGAATTGCAAAAACTTAGTCACCCTTTTTGCATAAGAAATTGTTTCAAGTGAAAAAGGAAAGGGCAAACTAAGGAATTCTTGAATCTTTTCAATCACAACAATGCTTAGTCAAATATTGAGATTTTCTAAGAAACTTAATTATAGGGCATAGGGCACCAACCCAATTGATTGAAGAAAATTTTTGATGTAACTTGCTTGAATTTCATATTTTGTGAAGCATGTATTGAACTAAGAACACAAGCTTGTGAGACTTGTGCCCATTGATGTGGTTACATTTTATAACCACTTATCTTCCATTCTTGTGTGCAATTGTTCTCTTTCTATGATTGTGATCCTTGATTTGCTTGATTCTATATGTCCATTTATTTCTTGTATTTATGCATTTGTATGATTGAGGCCATTATTTCATTAGCCCACTTACCCAAAGAGCCTACCTTTTACTCTCCATTGTTAGCCAACTTTGAGCCTATGCTTAACTAACTTGTTCTCATTTTAGCACATCACAAGTCCCTTGCTTGGATCTTTGATTAGCCTAGGCTAGTGAGAGTGTTTATTATTCAAAGATGGTGAGGCTTGGCAACATTGGATGGGATAAAAAGGGATAGTACACTTCCATATTTAGAAATTAGGAATATATTCATGTATTGATTGAATGTATAAGACCTTATGCAATTGATGTCCTTGTGCAAAGAATAAAAAAAGAAAAGAAAAAAAAGTAATATAGAAAAAAAAAAGAGAAAGAAGAAAATGAAAGGAAAGCAACCAAAGGGGACAAAATGCCCTAAGGTGAAGTTCAATAAAAAGGAATCAATTCATAAGTGTTACGAATCAAGAAACAAGATGCATGAATATGTAAGAAAAAGTGAAGAATGGGTAGTTAGAGTAGTTTGAATTTGTATAGATTATTATATAGTTAGGTGGGAAAGTCTATGCTAATCCAAGATTTAAACTCTAGTCCACTTAACCATAAATGATCCTACCTTGACCCTAACCCCATTACAACCTAAATGAAAGACCTCATGATGAATGTATGCATGCATTGAATAGGTGTTGATTGTTAGAAGAAAATCAAATTTTGGAAAGCATGATTAGAAGAGAATTGAGTGAATTAACCCTTAAACACTCGAGTGAATAGAGCGGATATACATCCGGTGAGGGTTCAAATGCTCAATTACATGTGTTCACCCATATTATCTATATTCTTGCAAGCTTGAACTCTTTTTGATAATTCGATACAATTGTGGTTTGGCTTTGATTCCTATTGCCCTAGCTCTTGTGCTTACACATGTTCTCTTGGGAATTAATTTGTTTGAACTAAGCATTTGCACTCACTTTAGGTAGTTGCATCTAGATAGGACTCATATAGTTTAGTTGCATTCAATAAATGTCATAACCCTTAGTTCCTTCTTATTTTAGCATGAGGGCATGCTAAGGTTTAAGTGTGGGGAGGTTGATAAACCCCAATTTGACGGTTTATCTTGTATTGGATTTAGAGTATTTTGATGACCTTTTCTCGCATTTAACCTATGAATTAACATGGTTTTGTAATCTCTCCCGTATTTGTGCTTAAGTGTAAAAACATGCTTTTTAAGCTTTATTTTGATAAATTCTAATCCCTCTTTGATTCCATAAGATGCTTTGATGTGTTTGCTAGTAATTCCAGGATTGAAATAGGCTAGGCATGGATCAAAGGGAGCAAGGAAGGAAGCATACAAGTGGAGAGATTCATAAAAAGGAAAAGAAGTAAAATCAGTCCAGCACGCGCACACGCACAAGGCGCTCGCGCGCACATTGCAGAATCGGCCAGGGACGCGCACGCGTACCGTGCGTGCACGCGACGCAACCCGCACATGAATTCATTAAAGCAGCACGTGCCTGGCGATTTTGAGGGGTTTCTGAACCCATTTTTGCGCCAATTGCTGATAGAAAGGAATAAAAGGATCAAGGATTGAAGGGGGAATCAATCAATCTATCATATAGCATCATTAGTTTTAGTTTAGAGTAGTTTTAGAGAGAGAAGCTCTCACTTCTCTCTAGAATTAGGATTAGGTTTAGGTTAATCTCTCTTCTTAGATCTAGGTTTAATTCATGCTTTAATTCACTTCTCTTTTATCAAGTCTTAATCTTCTCCTCTTCCTCTTTCTAGTTATGTGCTTTAATAATTGTAATTTTTCATTTTATTTTGGATAGATTGTTGTTCCTTTGTTTTCTTTCAATAATGCAATTTGAGGTAATTCATGATAATTGTGATTTCCTTGATTGTTGTTGTTAATTCATTTCAATAATTGTTGTTAGATCTTGTTCTTGTTGTTGATTTACTATGCTTTCCTTTTATGCCTTCCAAGTGTTTGATGAAATGCTTGGTTAGATTTTAGTGTAGGTTTTGTTCCTCTTGGCCTAGGTAGAGTAATTAGTGACTCTTGAGTTATCTAATTCCCTTGTTGATTGACGATTAGAAGTTGCTAATTGATTTGAATGCCTCTAAAGCTAGTCTTTCCTTTAGGAGTTGATTAGGACTTGAGGAATCAAATTGATTCATCCACTTGACTTTCCTCCATGGTTAGAGGTTAACTAAGTGGGAGTAATGGACAATTTGTTATCACAATTGAGGAGGATAACTAGCATAGGACTTCTAGTTCTCATATCTTGCCAAGAGCTTTGTTAGTTGTTAGTTTATTTCCTTTGCCATTTATATTTCATGTCCAAAATCTTAAAAACCCCAAATATAACTCACAACCAATAACAAGACACTTCATTACAATTCCTAGGGAGAACGACCTGAGGTTTGAATACTTCCCTTTATAAATTTTAGGGGTTTGTACTAATGACAAACAACTTTTTGTATGAAAGGATTATTGATTGGTTTAGAAACTATACTTGCAACGAGAATTCATTTGTGAAATTCTATACCGTCAAAAATCCAATCATCAAAGCTCGTCACAGTCATCCCATCTCAGATCCTACTCGGAATACCACAGACAAGGTTTAGACTTTTCGGATCTTAGGAATGGCCGCCAATAATTCTAGCTTATACCACGAAGACTCTGATCTCACGGAATGGGAGGCTCGGTTGTCAGGCGAGGCAACCATGCGCGTGGGTCAGGAATCCAAGAGATACACACTCTAGCTTTCGCAGGTAGAACGGAAGTGTTTGTCAGGCACGCGTTCATAAGTGAGAATAGTGATATGTGTCACGGATCATCACATTCATCAGGTTGAAGTACGAATGAATATCTTAGAATAAGAATAAGCATGAATTGAATAGAAGAACAATAGTACTTTGCATTAATACTCAAGGAACAGCAGAGCTCCACACCTTAATCTATGGTGTGTAAGAACTCCACCATTGAAAATACATAAGAACAAGGTCTAGGCATGGCCGAATGGGCAGCCTCCCCAAATGACATATAAAATTGAAAAATAGGGAAAAAGACCCCTAGTACAATAGTAAAAAGTTCTATTTATACTAAACTAGTTACTAGGGTTTACAGAAATAAGTCTAAGTGCAGAAATCCACTTCCGGGGCCCACTTTGGTGTTTGCTTGGGCTGAGCTTGAGCTTTACACGTGCAGAGACTTCTCTTGGGGTTAAACGCCAAGTTGTGACGTGTTTTTGGCGTTTAACTCTGGTTTTTGACGTGTTTTTGGCGTTTTACTCCAGAATGCAGCATGGAACTGGCATTGAATGCCAGTTTGCATTGTCTAAACTCGAATAAAGTATGGACTATTATATATTGCTGGAAAGCCCTGGATGTCTACTTTCCAACGCAATTAAGAGCGCGCCATGTGGAATTCTGTAGCTCCAGAAAATCCATTTCGAGTGCAAAGAGGTCAGAATCCAACAGCATCTGTAGTCCTTTTTCAGCCTCCTATTAAGTTTTTGCTCAGGTCCCTCAATTTCAACTAGAAAATACTTAAAATCACAGAAAAATACACAAACTCATAGTAAAGTCCAGAAATGTGATTTTTTCATAAAAACTAATAAAACATCCCTAAAAGTAGCTAGATCCTACTAAAAATTACCTAAAAATAATGCCAAAAAGCGTATAAATTATCCGCTCATCACAACATCAAACTTGAATTGTTGCTTGTCCCCAAGCAACTGAAAATCAAATAGGATAAAAAAAAGAGAATATACTATAAATCCCAAAATATCAATGAATATTAGTTCTAATTAGATGAGCGGGACTTGTAGCTTTTTGCTTCTGAACAGTTTTTGCATCTCACTTTATCCTTAGAAGTTTAGAATGATTGGCATCCATAGGAACTCAGAGTTCAGATAGTGTTATTGATACTCCTAGTTAAGTATGTTGATTCTTGAACACAAATACTTTTATGAGTCTTGGCCGTGGCCCTAAGCACTTTGTTTTCCAGTATTACCACTGGATACATAAATGCCACAGACACATGACTGGGTGAACTTTTTCAGATTGTGACTCAACTTTGCTAAAGTCCCCAGTTACAGGTGTCCAGAGCTCTTAAGCACACTCTTTTTGCTTTGGATCATGACTTTAACCACTCAGTCTCAAGCTTTTCACTTGGACCTGCATGCCACAAGCACATGGTTAGGGATAGCTTGATTTAGCCGCTTAGGCCTGGATTTTATTTCCTTGGGCCCTCCTATCCATTGATGCTCAAAGCCTTGGATCCTTTTTACCCTTGCCTTTTGGTTTTAAGGGCTATTGGCTTTTTCTGCTTGCTTTTTCTTTTTCTTTCTTTAAATTTTTTTTTGCCACTTCTTTTTTTTTCGCAAGCTTTGTTCTTCACTGCTTTTTCTTGCTTCAAGAATCAATTTTATGATTTTTCAGATTATCAATAACATTTCTCTTTTTCATCATTCTTTCAAGAGCCAACAATTTTAACATTCATAAACAACAAGATCAAAATATGCACTGTTCAAGCATTCATTCAGAAAACAAAGAGTATTGTCACCACATCAATATAAATAAACCAATTTCAAGGATGAATTCGAAACTCATGTACTTCTTGTTCTTTTGCATTAAAAACATTTTTCATTTAAGAAAGGTGAAGGATTCATGGAATTATTCATAGCCTTAAGACATAGTTATTAAATACTAATGATCATACAGTAAAGACTCAAAACATAGACAAACATAAAGCATAAAGTCGAAAAACAGAGAGATAAGAACAAGGAAGTTAAGGAATGAGTCCACCTTAGTGAGGGTGGCGCCTTCTTCTTGAAGGACCAATGGTGTCTTTGAGCTCCTCTATGTCTCTTCCTTGCCTTTGTTGCTCCTCCCTTATAGCTCTTTGATCTTCTCTAATCTCATTGAGAATGATGGAGTGCTCTTGGTGTTCCACCCTTAATTGGTTCATGTTATGACTCAATCCTTCTAGAGAAATGTTGAGTTGTTCCTGATGCATGAAAACTTGTCTCTCAACAAATTTTTCTTCAGCAAGTATACCGAATTGTCGTCAAGTAAAACTCACAATAGAGTGAGGTCGAATCCCACAAGGATTGATTGGTCAAGCAACTTTAGTTAGAAGAATATGCTAGTTGAGCTAAAAAGAATTTAGATTGGGAACTTGCAGAAATTTAAATGACTGGAAAGTAAATAACAGAAATTAAAGTGCCGAATCTTAAATGGGGATTTGGGGTAATGAGCATGAAAATAAATGGCAGAAAGTAAAGAGAATGGGTAAGATTAGAAATAGGGTAATCATTGGGTTCAGAAGATGTTGCATTCTCCGGATCAAGTTCATTCTCATCTCTTCCTCAATTAATGCATTCATTGATCTCCTTGGCAATCTTAAGTGATTGGATCCTAATTCCTTGGCAATCCAATCTCTCTAAGCTTGAACAATTGCCCAATTCCTTGATTTAATTGCTCATGGGAAGAGATTAAGTGTGGTCACTGATTATACCACATGTATTTCCAAATCAAAGTGTTGGGAGGATTACATGTCACTATATCCGCCCAAACCCCAATTTGGTCCAACATGAGAAAGCATTTCTAGCATGATCTCCTCATTCCTTTTCCAAGGCTCAAAGGATATCCAATTATGGAGAGTTTCTTTTCCAAGACAACTAACCAATTGAATTAAGATCGAAAGCTTTCTAGTAAGATCAAGAGAAAAGAAAGAAGAAGAAGAATGAAAACTATAATTGATCTATCAAATTACAACAGAGCTCCCTAACCCAATGAAAGGGGTTTAGTTGTTCATAGCTCTAGAAATGAAAAATGGCAGAAAAGAAGAATCCATGCTAAAAGTGCAGAAAAGTAAATATACAAAGAGTAGTTCCCAAAAGTGACCCCTCCTCTTTCTATAGTTCAAAACTACTCCTATATATACTACTCCTCTTGATCTTATAGTGAGTTCTTCCAGTCTTGGATGTGGGCTCTGGATCTTAAGTTGAAGCAGTTCTCATCTTTAGTGGGCCCAGCTTGCAGAGAAATATGAATTAGGCTTGGGCATTTAGTGAGACTAACGTTGAGTGCCATTGTGGGTTCGAGAACGTTAGTGGCATTCACTTTTTCCACTAACGTTCCACCCTCATGTACCCACGTTAACTCCAACGTTAGTGGTCTTAACGTGACCACTAACGTTGCCTTCTCAATTTTTGGCCAACGTTATTGGGACTCACTTTTCCCAATAACGTTGGCTTATACCCCTTCACGAGCGTTATTGGGAATCACTTTTTCATTAACGTTGCTTGGTGCCTTTTGTTCCTACATTAGAGTTGACGTTAGTGTAGCTAACGTGACTTTTAACGTGGGTGTGTCTCACCTTCGAGAGCGTTAGTGACACTCACCTTTGTCACTAACGCTCCAAATGCCCAAACTCTCTATGTTAGAACTCACGTTAACTAAGTTAACGTGGCTCTTAACGTAGTAGTGATGCCATCTTCCAACGTTAGTGACAAAAGTGAGTATCACTAACATTGGCTCTTTGATCTCAACTCCACGTTAACTTTCACGTCAATGGTCTTAACGTGAAAGTTAATGTAGGCAATGCTAGTTGGTCCAACGTTAGTGACAAAAGTGAGTGTCACTAACGTTGGCTTTTGTTCTTCTCTTCCACGTTAGAGTTCACGTTAACTAAGTTAACGTGACTCTTAACGTGGATCATTGCCAAGTTTCTCAACGTTAGTGGTGTTCACTTTTACCACTAACGTTGGAGACAAACGTTATTGGTGTTCACGTTTTCTCTTAACGTTGGTGTTCTCTTTTTCTTCTACGTTAACTATCACGTTAACTTAGTTAACGTGGCAAGTAACGTAAGCTATGGATGGCTTCGCAGGTGTTATTGGTGATCACTTTTCTCATTAACGTTGCAAGCTTTACCATTCCACGTTAGTGTTCAAGTTAACCTTGTTCACGTTAACTAGGTTAACGTGAATACTAACGTGGTTCTTCCTTGCTTCCTTTGCCCTGAAATCAAGCAATTAAAGTGCATCAAAGCTCTAGCCAAAGTCATGAGATTATGCATCATCAACTTATCATGCAATTCTAGCAAAATTCTCTTGAAATCATGCAAAGTTCACAATAGTTGCTTGAATCAAGGTGTAAGTGTAATTTCATCCAAAAAAAACTTGCCTTATTCACTAAGAAAATGCATGAAACTATCCTAAAACAGTAAAGAAAAGGTCAGTGAAACTGGCCTAGATGCCCTGGCATCACATCACCAAACTTAAAGCTTGCTTGTCCCTAAGCAAGTACTGAAGCATAAGAAGAATGAAATGAAAGAACAAGAAGATAAAATAGAAGTAGAATTCCTGGTTTATGGGGTTTCATGCATAGCAACTTAGGTTCCTCCCCTTTAGGTTTCAAGCCTTTATCAACTCCTTGGTCACTTTCTTGATTGCATCCTTTGAGACTTCTTTCTTATTGATCCTTCCTTCTTTTTCAAAGTTTATTTTTCTTTTTGCTAAGTGCTTTGTAAGAGGGCGACTCTTTATGATAAGCTTTCAGCCAACACTCCTAAACCAGTTGGTTTAAGGTGCTAGGTGTTAAGACACCCCTAAGGACTTACTCCCTCAAGTCTCTTTCCCTCATACATACACACCACAGGCACTTGGTTTGTTATTTTTCCTTTCTTGAGACCTTGATGTCCAACACCTTTTTGGGTTACTAAGTGTTCTGTAGCAAAGGTTACTCTTGATAGTGGACTTTCAGCTGATAATTCCGGATTAGTTAATCCAAGTTACCAAGTGATAAGGCACCCCTACGAGCTTATTCATCCAAGTATATCCCTTGTACAAAAACACCACAGACACATGCCTCAATTTTGAAACCCTTGGTGCCTAGCATTGTTTCTTATTGTGTTTCTTTCTTTTTCACTTTTATTGCTCTTTCTCTTTTCTTATTGGGATCTTATTGTTTAGTTAGTCTCAAAGGATGTGTCTCAAACATAGGACTTAGGATAGATAGTTGCTTTCTTTCCTTATTTAGTGAACCAACTTAGCTTACTAATCATCCTACCACAAACATTCAGAATGTACTTCACAAAATAACCCCACTCTTGTTCTTTTCATAACATTTTCTTTTTTATTAACTTAAAGAACAAGCATACAAGTAAGAAAGGTGAAAGTGAACACTCAAGACATTAAGCTAGCACATTGAACCTAAGCAACGAAACTTAAATGCAGAATTGAAAGCCCTAAACTACTCATGGAAGCATGTTCTGTTTCATACATGATTTTCCTTATTTAATGCTTTGAAAAAGGTAAACTAAGAAGGAACTTCACCACCTTTCACTTGTTGGCATGCTCATGTTCTTCTGCTTCCTTGCCCTCTTTAGGTTCATGAGCCTTGATCTCTCCTCCCTTCATTAGACATTGCACCATCGTTGCTCTCTTGAGATTTACCTCTGAGTTATTTCCGGCTGGGGGGATGGATCTCTTTACAATTTCGAACCAACATTTAGCCTCAGGGAGGAGATCTCCTCTTTTTATAAATTTGGGCTTCCTCTTGGGGCCTCTTTCCCAATCTGCTCCTTGCACACATATATCCTGTATAATTTAGTCATAATTGGGGTTGTTGTCCATTCTCGAGTGATAGCTCTCCTCTGCAAAGGGTATGCTTCGCAATTTCAACACTCTCATGATGGTCATGGGACTAAAATTCACCATGACTTCTCTCACGAAACTTGTGTATGAGTCATCCGCCTTGTCCTGTCTAACTGCATTTGCATAAAACTCTCTTACTAGAGTTGCATTCACCCTTGTGATCGGATCGGTGAGGAGCTCCCATCGACGTTGCTCCACCTTCTTTGTGATTTCTGGACACTCAGTTTTTGTGACTTGGAAGCCTAGTTCATAAATGATTTCTTTATCAGCCATCCACCCACACTGGAGTGCATGATGAAAGGTTCTAAATCACCCTTCATCAAAAGGAGGATGCTCTATGGGTTCCTTCCCCTTTTGTCTCTTGGAGCTTGATGATGCCATGCAAGATTGTTGATGTGTTGGCTATTCTCAAGATGGCTAGGAGGGTGTATGTGAAGCCTTTGGTGGAGGATGAAGTGTGTACGGAGAGGTTGTGTGAAGGGGTTTATATAGGAAGATGGCAATTGATTGAAGGGTGTGGATTGATGGTGTTGTTTGATAGTGGATAGTTGGGGTTTTGGGATTGAATGAGCACAAGGGTCACCTCCTTTATGGGGGTCTTGGTTCGGTTTTCAAAATTATCCACTCCCAATGTTGCATGGCAACACTTCCAAGGACATTCCCCATGAAGACAAGTGTGAAATTCCCTTGGTGTAGTGGCCGAATCTCCCTTCCTCAATTGTCCTATCAAGTACCATAAATGTCCTTTTTGATTCCCTAGACACAAAGAAAAAGTACAATCAGTTATTTGAAATTTTTGGTGGGAAACCTTAAAGTGTGAACTAAAAAAAAAATTTCTTTTTCTTTTGTTTTTACATGACTAAATGCTTTCCATGAATGCAAATCAATCAACCATTAAGCTTCCCATGCATGCACGTTGGTACACCAAACTTGTTTGTGATCACATGGTGCAACAAGTTTAGGGAATAAATTTTCCTCACAAGGTGTGTCCAAACCTCACTTGGTGTGCTTTGAACACCAAACTTATCATGTACTATACGTTGCATGTAGAGGGGCTTTATATTAGTTGTCAAAATTGATTTAAAATTCCATGGAAATTGCCTTATTACTATTATTAGAGATTTAAGAGCGAGGGTATAGAACATGGGTTGCCTCCCATGAAGCGCTTTTTTAGCGTTATTTGCTTGACGTTTGGTCCTTGTCAAGGTGGCTGATAGTGCTTGAAGTCTTCTCCTCTTGCAGTGAACCTATGTCCATTGGCTTTGTTGATAAGCTCCATATGCTCTAAGGATAAGATTTTGTTGATAGTGTACACATGAGGCAGCTGAGATGGAATAGTGGAGAGGTGAGGTGGTATAGATGGAAAGTATGTAGAGATCACTTCATCACCTGGTGAGAAATTTTCTGTAGGAATTTTCTTATTTTTCCATCCCCTTGGGACTTTCTTCTTTGTATCTCTTAATGCTCTCTTGCTTTCTATAGATTCTTTCTCTAAGGGATCCTTGTTGTTGACTCTGCATGACTCTAGTGGTTCTGGTTCCCTTTGTATCACCTTTGAATGTGGTTCTTCCTGAATATGTGGCTTTCCAACCCATGGGATTTCCAGTTGTGCTGCTTGTGCTTCACTACTTATTTCTTGTATCAGTGCCTCATCGTGTTCTTCTCTTGATTCTTTGTTTTTCTAACTTGCTTCTTATGAGATTGTTTTCCTGACTTGCTTCTTGTGAGAGATTGAAAACATTGAAAGTGAGCTGCTCATCATGTATTCTCAGTACTAGCTCTCCTCGCTCTACATCTATGAGTGAAGAAGAAGGAATAGAAGAAGAAGAAGAAGATATGGAGGAGAGGGAGAGAGGTGTGGGTTTCGGCCAAGGGGGAGAAGAGAGGGTAGTGTTGTGTGAAAATAAAGAAGGATGGAGGGGTTTATATAGTGGAGGGATAGGGGTTTGGGTTCGGTCATTTAGGTTGGGTTTGGGTGGGAAAGAGATTTTGAATTTAAAGGTAGGTAGGGTTTATGGGGAAGAGTGGATGGATGTGATTGGTGAAGGGGTAATGGGGAAGAGAGATTGAGGTGATTGGTGAAGGGTATAATGTTATTGGATTGTGTGAAGAAGAGAGAAGTTGGGTAGGTGGGGATCCTGTGGGGTCCACAGAACTTGAGGTGTCAAGGATTTCTCATCCCTGCACCATTTAGGCGTGTAAAACACCCTCTGTATGCAATCTTGGCGTTTAACGCCAGACTGCAGCTTGTTTCTGGCGTTAAACGCCCAAATGTAGCCTGTTTCTGGCGTTTAACACCAGCCTGTTGCTGGCATTAAAGGCCAACTTGGTGCTTGTTTCTGGCGTTAAACGCCAGACAGATGCTTGTTTCTGGCGTTTAAATGCCAGACAGTTCTTCCTCTAGGGTGTGCTTTTTCTTCTGCTATTTTTTATTTTGTTTTTAATTTTTGCAATTGTTTTGTGACTCCACATGATCATAAACCTAATAAAACATAAAAGAATAATAGAAATATAGATAAATAAAAATTTGGTTGCCTCCCAATAAGCGCTTGATGACGAGTCATCTTAGCCTAGTTTCACTAGTCTTTTTCTTTTGTTTTTGATTGATTTTATGCACTTTCTTGAGCTATAAGCAAGCCAATTGGGTAGAATTCCATGTTTCCTTTGATTCAACCAACCATGGATGAATTAATGTAATTTCATGAGATTTTGTGCTATAATTGTCATATATTATGAAAGAATAACAAACTCATGATCTTGAACATAGCTTTGATGTGTTTGGTTGATTGATGATAGGTGAAAAGAGCTTTCAAGAAGGTTGAAGAAAGAAGAAAGGACAAGGAACAAGAGAGAACAAAAAGCTTGAGCAAAAGCTTGCCTCAAACTTTAGCTCAAACTTTTGGGAAGAGTTGAATTCACCCTGGAGGAGAAAAGCTTGCGCCAACGTTTGCCTCAAGCTTTTTGGCAAACGTTGGCGCCACACATGCACACCCTGGAGGAGAAAAGCTTGCGCCAATGTTTGCCTCAAGCTTTTTGGCAAACGTTGGCGCCACACATGCACATAAGGGGATCCACATTTGGCTAAAAGTTTGACCTCAAACTTTAGCTCAAACGTGGATGACAGAAGGGGGCTTTAGCTGATATGAAAAGCTTGAGCCAAAGTTTGCCTCAAACTTTGACTCAAGCTTTTGTGATTCATGGCCCGGTTCACAATGCGTTTCTCTCCAACTCCAAAAGCAATCAACAGAGGCCTTTTTTAACCCAATTCAATCAAGGGCAAAGGTCCAATTCAAGTCTTGAAGATCAATTGAAGAAAGTGTATAAATAGCTTAGAATTTAAGTTTTTCGGAGAGCTTTCTTTTAGAATTTGGATAGTACTCACAGTAGAGAGCTCACTTTACATTTTTCTGAGTTGTTGTTCTCGGGGAAGGAGAATTGAATTCTCTTCCTCTTAGTTTTCGTGTTTTCAATTTCATCTACACTTGTCTTGAATCTTGGGTTGAAGAATTGAGGAAATTCTGTCTCAATCTCATCTTGAGATCTCTCTGTTTTCACTTACTGCAACTTTTGGAAATTGAATTTCTGATTTACTCTTCTACTGTCTGATCTTTAATTTTCTTGCAATTGCTCTCTGAATTTGGATCTAGGAAGGCATTGAGATCTAGACTTGGTTATCTAGTCTCTTGGGTCCTGAGATCTATTGGTTTCCATTTTAATTTCCTTGTTTAATTACTACACCAATTTTATTTTCCTTTTAATTTGAGATCCGGTTCAACTAACTTCATCATCTACTCTTCTGTTGGTTAAATTTTACTTTTCTTTGTTTAATTTCTGCAATCCCACATCCCTGACCCATTTACAATTCAAGTCATTTACATTTCTTGCACTCTAAGATTCTGTAATTTACATTTCTTGCTTTCTAAGTTTCTGCCATTTAATTTCTTGCACTTTAAGATTCAGCACTTTTACGTTCCTTGCACCTTTAATTTTCTGTCAATTACCCCTCTCCCCTTAATTTCATGCAATTTAGCTTCTGTTAGATACAAATCACTCAAATCCAATCTTGTTCGCTTGACTAAAATCAACCACTACACTAAAATTGCTCAATCCTTCAATCCCTGTGGGATCGACCTCACTCATGTGAGTTATTATTACTTGATGCGACCCGGTACACTTGCCGGTGAGTTTTGTGTCGGATCATTTTCCGCACATCAAGTTTTTGGCGCCGTTGCCGGGGATTGAAATAGATTGACAATGATTAAGTGAGGTGGTAGTTTAGATCAAGCACTTTTTCTTTAATTTTTGACTAACACACTAACTGTTTGAATTTTTGCTTAAGCTAACTAAAACTTCATTCTAGCAATAGATTGAAGTTTCACTGGTTGTGTTTCTTTTGTGTTGTTTGTATGTCAGGTACAGGGAGAATTACTCCTGTTTTATCTGAAGCTGACCAGAGAACTCTAAGGAGATTAAGAAGAGCTGAGAGAGGGAAAGGCGTTGTTGGAGAGGAAGAATCTGAGGAAGAATATCACGAGATGGAAGGAGATCCATCTAATCCAGGAGGAGGGGTTAACAATAACCCTCAACAGAGGAGAGTACTGGCCTCCTACACTTTTGCAAATGCTAGACATTGTGGAAGCAGCATTCTCACTCCAAATGTCAATGTGAACAACTTTGAGTTGAAGCCACAACTCATTACACTTGTCCAGAACAATTGTTCCTATGGAGGAAGCCCACTGGAGGATCCTAACCAGCACTTATCCACCTTTTTGAGGATTTGCGACACTGTTAAATCCAATGGTGTGAATCCTGAAACTTACAAACTTATGCTATTCCCATTCTCTCTAAGGGATAAGGCTGCTCAATGGCTAGAAACATTTCCGAAGGGAAGCATCAACAATTGGGATGATTTGGTGAGTAAGTTTCTTGCCAAGTTTTACCCCCCTCAAAGGATCATCAGGTTAAAGACTGAAGTGCAGACATTCACGCAAATGGAGGCTAAAAATATGTATGAAGCATGGGAGAGATATAAGGCTCTGCTGAGGAAATGTCCACCAGAGATGTTCACTGAGTGGGATAAGCTGCAGAACTTCTATGAAGGGCTCACTCTAAAGGCTCAAGAGGCACTTGATCACTCAGCTGGAGGATCATTGCAACTGACGAAAACTGTAGAAGAAGCTCAAAATCTCATTGACATGGTGGCTAACAATTAGTATTTCTTTGCTCATCAAAGGCAACGCCAACCATCACAAAGAAGAGGAGTAATGGAGCTGGAAGGACTGGACTCAATCTTAGCTCAAAACAAAATGATGCAGCAACAGATTCAACAATAATTTGAGCAAATGGCCAAAAGAATTGATGGCCTACAAGTAGCATCAGTGAGTGCCACAAGCTAACTAACTAATCCTTGGGGGCAGAATGAGGAGAACCAAGAGGAACAACAACAAGAGCAAGTGCAGTATATGCACAACCAAGGTTCAAATGACGTGTATGGTGATACCTACAATCCATCCTGGAAGAACCACCCAAACCTCAGATGGGGGGATAACCACAACCAAAACCAACAACCATGGCAGAGGAACTCAAACCCAAACACCTTAAGAAACAACCAAAACCACAACCAACAGCAGACTAGCCAAAACCCTTACAGAAAACCCCAAAATAACTTCCCCAACTCCAACCATTATCCACCCAATAACCAACTCACTAACCAAAACATTCACCATCAACCATCAACACCCCATAACCAAGCAACTTCACATGACTCTCAGAGGATCACCAACCTGGAAATGCTAATGGAGAAGATGATGAAAAACCAAGAATTGACAGCACGGAACCAGGAAGCATCCATAAAGGGCCTGGAAAGGCAAATTGATCAGCTCTCCAAGCAATTCACCAATGAAAGACCATCAAGTTCCCTGCCGAGTGACACAATCCCAAATCCTAAGGAAGAATGCAAGGCGATACAATTAAGGAGTGGGAGAACATTGATGAGCAACAATGACACTACAAAGAAATAAATGGAGAGCAGCAAAAGACCAATAGAAGATGAAAAGCCATCAAAGGCAGATGAAGCCGAGGATCAAGTTGTGATGCCAAACAAGGACACTGAGAAACTCAAAGAGAAGAACAACCAGCCACACAGTTCAAAAGAAGTGATTCAGGGACAGCAGCAAGTGGGAAAGAGCATCATACCTCTACTACCATATCCCCAGAGGTTCAGCAAAGAAACTAAGGACCAACATTTTCATAAGTTCCTTGAGACTTTCAAGAAGCTGGTGATCAATATTCCCTCGGCTGAAGCACTTGAACAAATGCCTCTGTATGCCAAGTTTTTGAAAGAGCTTATCAACAAGAAAAGAAGTTGGGATGAGAAAGAGACCATACTGCTTACTGAGGAGTGCAGGGCTTTGATTCAAAAAGGGCTTCCTCCTAAGCTTGAAGACCCCAGGAGCCTCTTGCTGCCTTGCACCATTGGGGAATTAACCATCACTAAGGCAATGTGCGATCTAGGAGCAAGTATTAACTTAATACCCTCATCTTTGGTGAAAAAGCTGCATATAGAGAAAGTTAAACCGGTACAGATGTCTCTAGAGCTGGTAGATAAGTCAATGGTATACCCCAGGGGTGTGATTGAAAACCTTCTAGTCAAGATGGACAAATTCATATACCCTGCAGATTTTGTGGTTCTAGATTTAGATGAGGATGAAAGTGACTCCATCATACTTGGGAGACCTTTCTTGGCCACTGCTAGGGCTATCATAGACGTAGAGCAAGGAGAATTAACTCTCAGAATGCATGATAAGAGTGTTACTATGAGAGTATTACCAGAGGCACAGTTCAGCGATGAGAAGAAAGACTATATGGAACTCGACAAGGAAGAATCACAGTTGAGGGAAGAAGGCAACAAGGAGGTTCACAGCAACATCCCAAGGCAAAAGATTGTGCAGAATGATGCAGAAGTTCAAGAGGACATTGGAGTGTTAGCCACTAAGAAGAGAAATATCCAAAGTAAGCCTACTGACAAAGAAGGAAGATCAACAAAAGAAAGAAAAAATACAGAAACAAAACAAAAAGGGGTTGGAAGAACAGAAAGATTCCAACAGAAGGGCTTTCCAAAGGTGATAAAGTGCAATTGATCTATCAACAACTGGGAGCAAACCAACAGACTGATGATTACTACACTGTCAGCAATATACTCTCATTAGAGCATGCTGAAATTGAACACCAAGGAACAAAGAGGAGGATCACAGTCAGGGGGGACAAGTTGAGGCACTACAATCATCAACCGCCATAAAAGAAAGCCCCAGTGTCAAGCTAGTAACAATAAAAGAGCGCTTGTTGGGAGGCAACCCAGCCCTGAGGTAGTTTTCTTTTCATAGCCTTTTCAATAAAAATGTTGAAAAATTGGTATGCATTGCAAAGAGCTAAGTTTGGTGTTGCACACCAAAACAATTGAAAGGAGAATGAAGGATTCTAAGTTTGGTGTTCCACTAAAACCTCATTTAAAAGCACATTCTCACTTCCTGACCAATGCTAGCTCCAAGCAATCAAACAGATTATTCAACCACTTAACTGCGTCCTAGTCTTAACTCCATAATCTTTAGCAAAGATACAAGATCTTACATATAATTAACCTGTTTTGGCAAGGAATTAAGTTTGGTGTTCCCACACCAAATTAAATCCAAAAGCCACACTCTGTTCATATGTACTAATCAGTCGTCTAAGGGCTTGAGAAGCAAGCAACTTTTGAGAATTATGCAGGAAACTAACCACCCATTGAAGACATTATGCATTATAACTCAAAAGAGGCACAACAGAAGGAAGGACAAAGGAACTGCAAACCAATAGGTTGTATCTATACTTAACTCTTGCTGTTGAGAAATGATTTGACTTATGCCTTGCTAAAGTGTTCATCTAAAGCAAGTAGAATCACTCTTAAAATAAGTAAGCTAGTCTAAGTGTGTGCTCGTGTGTTTACTTTCACGTAACTAAAAGCATGTTTTGTCCCCTGCATCTTTAATTCAATAAAAGAAATGTTTGGAATGTGAAGTGAGATAGTTCTTTGTTAGATAGAAGTACAATAAAAGTAAGTGGTGGTATGTATGTGTGATTGTATGATAGCTCACTTTTAGTGAATAAGAGAACTAGACTGTCTCCTTTTAAGTAGAAAGTAGCTCACTGTCTATGAATCTCAATCAAATAAAAGTCCTTGGTTAAAAAGAAAAACCAAAAGAAAAAAAAAGAGCCAAAAGTGGCAACAGAACAAAAGAAAAAAAAAAGAGAAACAAAGCTAGACACCAATAGCTTGAACCTTAGAATATATGCCTGTGGTATCTTTGTACTGGGATCTGCTTGGATTATTAAGTTCTTTGGAGTGCATCAACACTTGGTGACTTGGGTTAACTAACCCGGGATCATCAACTGAAAGTCCATTATCAAGAGCAACCTAACTACAAGGCATTTAGTAACCCAAAGAGGTGCTGGGCATCAATGTTCTAAGAAGGAATGTGAGCCAAGTGTCTATGGTGAATAATGTGTCAAGCATAAAGAAAGAAAAGAACTTGTTACACATGACACTGAACTAAAGCTTATGAAGAAAAATAATAGTCAAGGACAAAGGAATAATGAGAGGTCATAGCAGTGTGTTGCTCGATGCTTGAGGGAGACTTTCTAGGCCTAAAAGTCAATAAGAAGTGAGTATTTACATATCTACATAAAACCCCATGAGCTACCAATAATACTCTGCTAGCATGAACACCCTCTTCCATTTCATTCTTTCTTCTCAATAATTCCTTTCTTGCTTGGGGACAAGCAAGTTTTAAGTTTGGTGTTGTGATGACGAGTCATCTTAGCCTAGTTTCACTAGTCTTTTTCTTTTGTTTTCGATTGATTTTATGCACTTTCTTAAGCTATAAGCAAGCCAATTGGGTAGAATTCCATGTTTCCTTTGATTCAACCAACCATGGATGAATTAATGTAATTTCATGAGATTTTGTGCTATAATTGCCATATATTATGAAAGAATAACAAACTCATGATCTTGAACATAGCTTTGATGTGTTTGGTTGATTGATGATAGGTGAAAAGAGCTTTGAAGAAGGTTGAAGAAAGAAGAAAGAACAAGGAGCAAGAGAGAACAAAAAGCTTGAGCAAAAGCTTGCCTCAAACTTTAGCTCAAACTTTTGGGAAGAGTTGAATTCACCCTGGAGGAGAAAAGCTTGCGCCAACGTTTGCTTCAATCTTTTTGGCAAACGTTGGCGCCACACATGCACACCCTGGAGGAGAAAAGCTTGCGCCAACGTTTGCCTCAAGCTTTTTGGCAAACGTTGGCGCCACACATGCACATAAGGGGATCCACGTTTGGCTAAAAGTTTGACCTCAAACTTTAGCTCAAACGTGGATGACAGAAGGGGGCTTTAGCTGATATGAAAAGCTTGAGCCAAAGTTTGCCTCAAACTTTGACTCAAGCTTTTGTGATTCATGGCCCGTTCACAATGGGTTTCTCTCCAACTCCAAGAGCAATCAACAGAGGCCTTTTTCAACCCAATTCAATCAAGAGCAAAGGCCCAATTCAAGGCTTGAAGATCAATTGAAGAGAGTGTATAAATAGCTTAGAATTTAAGTTTTTCGGAGAGCTTTCTTTTAGAATTTGGATAGTACTCACAGTAGAGAGCTCACTTTACATTTTTTTGAGTTGTTGTTCTCGGGGAAGGAGAATTGAATTCTCTTCCTCTTAGTTTTCGTGTTTTCAATTTCATCTACACTTGTCTTGAATCTTGGGTTGAAGAATTGAGAAAATTCTGTCTCAATCTCATCTTGAGATCTCTCTGTTTTCACTTACTGCAACTTTTGGAAATTGAATTTCTGATTTACTCTTCTACTGCCTGATCTTTAATTTTCTTGCAATTGCTCTCTGAATTTGGATCTAGGAAGGCATTGAGATCTAGACTTGGTTATCTAGTCTCTTGGGTCCTGAGATATATTGGTTTCCATTTTAATTTCCTTGTTTAATTACTACACCAATTTTATTTTCCTTTTAATTTGAGATCCGGTTCAACTAACTTCATCATCTACTCTTCTGTTGGTTAAATTTTACTTTTCTTTGTTTAATTTCTCCAATCCCACATCCCTGACCCATTTACAATTCAAGTCATTTACATTTCTTGCACTCTAAGATTCTCCAATTTACATTTCTTGCTTTCTAAGTTTCTGCCATTTAATTTCTTGCACTTTAAGATTCAGCACTTTTACGTTCCTTGCACCTTTAATTTTCAGTCAATTACCCCTCTCCCCTTAATTTCATGCAATTTAGCTTCTGTTAGATACAAATCATTCAAATCAAATCTTGTTCGCTTGACTAAAATCATCCACTACACTAAAATTGCTCAATCCTTCAATCCCTGTGGGATCGACCTCACTCATGTGAGTTATTATTACTTGATGCGACCCGGTACACTTGCTGGTGAGTTTTGTGTCGGATCGTTTTCCGCACATCAGCGCTTCTTTAATGTCAATAGCTTGACAGTGAGCTCTCATAGAGCTTCACAGATGTTCAGAGCATTGTTGGGACCTCCCAACACCAAAGTTAGAGTTTGAATGTGGGGTTTCAACTCCAAACTTAGAATTTGGTTGTGGCCTCCTAACACCAAACTTAGAGTTTGATTGCGGGGGCTTTGTTTGACTCTATATTGAGAGAAGCTTTTCATGCTTCCTCTCCATGGTTGCAGAGGAAGATCCTTGAGCTTTAAACATAAGGTAGTCCCCATTCAATTGAAGGACTAGCTCTCCTCTGTCAACATCAATCACAGCTCCTGCTGTGGCTAGGAAGGGTCTTCTATGGATGATGCATTCATCCTCATCCTTCCCAGTATCTAGAATTATGAAATCAGCAGGGATGTAAAGGCCTTTAACCTTCACTAACACGTCCTCTACCAATCCATAAGCTTGTTTTATTGACTTGTCTGCCATCTCTAATGAGATTCTTGCAGCTTGTACCTCAAAGATCCCCAGTTTCTCCATTACAGAGAGTGGCATAAAATTTATATCTGACCCCAGGTCACACAAAGCCTTTTCAAAGGTCATGGTGCCTATGGTGCAGGGTATTAAGAATTTACCATGATCTTGTTTCTTTTGAGGTAAAGTTTGCTAAACCCATGTATTTGGTTCACTAATGAGCAAGGGAGGTTCACCTTCCCAAGTCTCATTACCAAACAACTTGGCATTCAGCTTCATGATGGCTCCTAGATATTGAGCAACTTGATCTTCAGTTACATCTTCATCCTCTTCAGAGGAAGAATAGTTCTCAGAGCTCATGAATGGTAGAAGGAAGTTTAATAGAATCTCTATGGTCTCTATATGAGCCTCAGATTCCTTTAGGTCCTCAATAAGGAACTCCTTTCTGTTTGGAGGACATCCCATGAGGTCTTCCTCATTGGGATTCACGTCCTCCCCTTTCTCTTTGGATTCGGCCATTTTGATTATATCAATGGCCTTGCACTCTCTTTTTGGATTCTCTTCTGTATTGCTTGGGAGACTACTAGGAGGAGTTTCAGTGATTTTCTTACTCAGCTGACCCACTTGTACCTCCAATTTTCTAATGGAGGACCTTGCTTCATTCATGAAACTTAAAGTGGCCTTAGATAGATCAAAGACTATGTTTGCTAAGCTAGAGGGGCTCTGCTCAAAATTCTCTGTCTGTTACTGAGAAGATGATGGAAAAGGCTTGCTATTGCTAAACCTGTTTCTTCTACCATTATTAAAGCCTTGTTGAGGCTTTTGTTGATCCTTCCATGAGAAATGTGGATAATTTCTCCATTAGGGATTATAGGTGTTTCCATAGGCTTCACCCATGTAATTCACCTCTGCCATTCTAGGGTTCTTAGGATCATAAGCTTCTTCTTCAGAAGATGCTTCTTTAGTACTGTTGGATGCATTTTGCAATCCATTCAGACTCTGAGAAATCATGTTGACTTGCTGAGTCAACATTTTGTTTTGAGCCAATATGGCATTCAGAGCATCAATTTCAAGAACTCACTTCTTCTGAGGCATCCCATTACTCACAGGATTCCTCTCAGAGGTGTACATGAATTGGTTATTTGTAACCATGTCAATGAGTTCTTGAGCTTCTGCAGGTGTTTTCTTTAGGTGAATGGATCCACCTGCAGAATGGTCCAGTGATATCTTAGAGAACTCAGATAGACCATCATAGAATATATCCAAAATGGTCCACTCTGAAAGCATGTCAGAAGGACACTTTTTGGTCAACTGCTTGTATATTTCCCAAGCTTCATAGATAGATTCACCATCTTTTTGCTTGAAGGTCTGAACATCCACTCTAAGCTTGCTCAGCTTTTGAGGAGGAAAGAACTTGGCCAAGAAGGTCGTGACCAGCTTATCCCAAGAGTCCAGGCCATCTTTAGGTTGTGAGTCCAACCATGTTCTAGCTCTGTCTCTTACAGAAAAAGGGAAAAGCATGAGACTGTAGACTTCAGGATCTACTCCATTAGTCTTAACAGCATCACAGAACTGCAAAAACTCAATTAAAAACTGATAGGGATCTTCTGATGGAATTCCATGAAACTTGCAGTTCTGTTGCATTAGAGCAACTAGTTGAGGCTTTAGCTCAAAATTGTTTGCTCCAATGGCAGGAAGTGAGATGCTTCTTCCATAAAAATTGGAAGTAGGTGTAGTATAATCACCAAGCATCCTCCTTGCATTATTGTTGGGTTCGGCCATGTCTCCTTCTTTTTCGAGATTCTCTGTAAGGTTTCTCTGGATTGTTGTGCTTTAGCTTCTCTTAGCTTCTTCTTCAGAGTCCTTTCAGGTTCAGGATCTGCTTCAACAAGAATGTCCTTGTCCTTGCTCCTACTCATATGAAAAAAAAGAGAACAGAAAAGTAAGAGGAATCATCTATGTCATAGTATAGAGATTCCTTTATGTGAGTAGAAGAAGAAAAGAATAGAAGAAGGAGGAGAAAAGGGTTCGAATTTTGAGTAGAAGAGAAGTGTTAGTAGATAAATAAATAAATAAAAAGAGATGAGAGGAAGAGAATTTCAAAAATTGTTTTTTAAAAAAAAAGTTAGTGATTTTCGAAAATTAAGAGAAGAAATAAAATTAAAATTAAAATTTGAAACAATTAGTTAATTAAAAGAATTTTGAAAAAAAAAGTGAGGGTGATTTTCGAAAATTAGAAAGAGAAAAGTAGTTAGGTGGTTTTGAAAAAGATAAGAAATAGTAAAATAAACAAAAAGTCAATTAGTTAGTTGAAAAAGATTTGAAAAGATAAGAAGTTAGAAAAGATTTTGAAATTGATTTTGAAAAAGATATGATTTGAAAAGATATGATTGAAAAGATATGGTTGAAAAAGATTTGATTTTTAAAATTGATGACTTGACTAACAAGAAACTAAAAGATATGATTCTAGAAATTAAAGATTGAACCTTTCTTAACAAGAAAGTAACAAACTTCAAATTTTTGAATCAGTCACATTAATTGTTAGTAAAGTTTTTGAAAATCATGAAATAAAGATAAGAAAAGATTTTGAAAATCAATTTTAAAAAATTTTCGAAAAATAACAAAAGGAAAAAGAAAATATTTGATTTTGAAAAAGATTTTGAAAAGATAAGATTTTTAAAATTGAAATCTTGTCTTGACTAACAAGAAACAACTTATTTTAAAAATTTTTGACTAAGTCAACCCAAAGATTTCGAAAATTATGAGTAAAACAAGGAAAATATATTTTTTTTATTTTTTGAATTTTTAAGTATGAGAGAGAAAAACACAAAAATGACTCATAACATGAAAATTATGAATCAAAACACATGATGCATGCAAGAACACTATGAATGTCAAGATGAACACCAAGAATACTTTAAAGATCAAGATGAACATCAAGACTTATTTTTGAAAAATTTTCAAGAGAGAAAAACATACAAGACACCAAACTTAGAGATTTTTCATGTTTAGACACTATGAATGCAAAAATGCATAGGAAAAACAAGAAAAGACACAAAATAAGAAAATTTAAAGATCAAACAAGGAGACTTATCAAGAACAACTTGAAGATTATGAACACCATGCATGAATTTTTCAAAAATTTTAGGAAAATAAAAGCATGCAATTGACACCAAACTTAAAAATTGACTCTAGACTCAAACAAGAAATACAAAATATATATTTTTTTGATTTTATGATTTCATAATTTTTTTTCGAAATTTTTTTTTGGAAAAACGAAAACAAATAAAAAAATTTTGAAAGATTTTTGAAAACTTTTTGAAAAGAAAATTACCTAATCTGAGCAACAAGATGAACCGTCAGTTGTCCAAACTCAAACAATCCCTGGCAACGGCGCCAAAAACTTGATAGGCAAAATTGTGACTCATACTTTTCACAACTCGAACAATTCCTAGTAATGGCTCCAAAAACTTGGTGCACAATACTATGGTTTACACACATTCTTCACAACTTCGCACAACTAACCAACAAGTGCACTGGGTCGTCCAAGTAATAAACCTTACGTGAGTAAGGGTCGATCCCACGGAGATTGTTGGTATAAAGCAAGCTATGGTCATCTTGTAAATCTTAGTCAAGCGGATTATAATGGTTATAATGGATTTCGAATATAAAGATAAATAAAGCATAAAATAAAGAAAGAGATACTTATGTAATTCATTGGTGGGAATTTCAGATAAGCACATGAAGATACTGTGTTCCTTCTGAATCTCTACGTTCCTACTGCTTTCATCCAATCATTCTTACTCCTTTCCATGGCAAGCTGTATGTTGGGGGATCACCGTTGTCAATGGCTACCGTCTGTCCTCTCAGTGAAAATGGTCCAGGTGCGCTGTCACCGCACGACTAATCATCTGTTGGTTCTCGATCATGTTGGAATAGAATCCAGTGATTCTTTTGCGTCTGTCACTACGCCCAACACTCACGAGTTTGAAGCTTGTCACAGTTATCCCATCTCAGATCCTACTCGAAATACCACAGACAAGGTTTAGACTTTCCGGATCTTAGGAATGGCCGCCAATAATTCTAGCTTATACCACGAAGACACTGATCTCACATAATGGGAGGCTCGGTTGTCAGGCGAGGCAACCATGTGTCGTGGGTCAGGAATCCAAGAGATACACACTCTAGCTTTCGCAGGTAGACCGAAAGTGTTTGTCAGGCACGCGTTCATAAGTGAGAATAGTGATGAGTGTCACGGATCATCACATTCATCAGGTTGAAGTGTGAATGAATATCTTAGAATAAGAATAAGCATGAATCGAATAGAAGAACAATAGTACTTTGCATTAATACTCGAGGAACAGCAGAGCTCCACAACTTAATCTATAGTGTGTAGAAACTCCACCGTTGAAAATACATAAGAACAAGGTCTAGCAATGGCCGAATGGCCAGCCTCCCCAAATGACATATGAAATTGAAAAATAGGGAAAAAGACCCCTAGTACAATAGTAAAAAGTTCTATTTATACTAAACAAGTTACTAGGGTTTACAAAAATAAGTCTAAGCGCAGAAATCCACTTATGGGGCCCACTTTGGTGTGTGCTAGGGTTGAGCTTGAGCTTTACACTTGCAGAGGCTTCTTTTGGGGTTAAACGCCAAGTTGTGACTTGTTTTTGGCGTTTAACTCTGGTTTGTGACGTGTTTCTGGCGTTTTACTCCAGAATGCAGCATGGAACTGGCGTTGAACGCCAGTTTGCATCATTTAAACTCGAATAAAGTATGAACTATTATATATTGCTAGAAAGCCCTGGATGTCTACTTTCCAACGCAACTGAAATCGCGCCATTTGGAGTTTTGTAACTCTAGAAAATTTATTCCGAGTGCAGGGAGGTCAGAATCCAACAGCATTTGTAGTCCTTTTTCAGCTTCCTATAAGATTTTTGCTCAGGTCCCTCAATTTTAGCCAGAAAATACCTGAAATCACAGAAAAACATACAAACTCATAGTAAAGTCTAGAAATGTGAATTTTGCATAAAAACTAATAAAAATATCCCTAAAAGTAGCTAAATCCTACTAAAAACTACCTAAAAACAATTCCAAAAAGCGTATAAATTATCCGCTCATCAATAAGCCACCTTCCCGATTCTAGTGACAATAGGAGAAAAGACCAAAATATCTCATTCCCATCTTCTGACTCTTACGTCATGCCACTGATTGATACTCGTATGGGTGCAGCTTGACGAATACATAGTTACCCACCTTGAATAGCACAACATTATTCACAAGTTCATCATTTTGCCAGCCATACGAGAAAGTGGCACCTGAAAAAGTTTCAACAAGGAGATAGGCAAAGTGGACATTGATGCGGGAGGCTATTGATAATGCTGTGGTAGCAAAGCATCAATAACATCTGGTGAAGTTGGCTGGAAAGTGATGCAATACCTGTGGTGAATTCAAATGGAAATGAAGCCAAGCTCCTTCCCTAAGGGAAAAAATACTTTTTACTTATTTTTTTCAATACTGTATGATGTTTACTCATTGAACTAATGTACCACAATATGATAGGTATAAATGATAGACAATAATGTGGCTTGATATGTTGTTAGTAGTGCCATGAGTATAAGGTGGAGTAAAGACTTAGTCACACTTTTAGCATTGAACAATTTAGGTATGTAATCAAATTATTTTTCACTAAATGTAGTAGATAAGCCACCTTTCCGATTCTAGTGACAATAGGGAAAAAGACTAAAATATCTCATTGACAGCTTTTAACTCTTGCGCCATGACACAGATTGCTGTCGTATACCTGCAATTAGGCGAATACATAGTTACGCACCTTGAATAGCATAACGTTATTCACAAGTTAATTATTTTGGAAGCCATATAAGAAAGTGTCACCCGAAAAAGTTATAATAGGGAGAAGGACAAAGCGGGTATTGATGCGGAGGCTATTGATAATGCTTTGGCGGCAAAGCATCAATAACATCTGGTGAAGTTGGCAGAAAGTGATGTAATACTTGTGCTAAAGTCAAATAAAATTAAGTCAGGTGGTAAATACACGCCTTTCCTGAAGAAAAAAAATATTTTTTACAATTTTTTTAATACTGTACGATGTTTACTCATTGAACAAATGTATAATAATATGATGGGTATAAATGATACACAATAATATGGCTTAATATGTTGTTACTAGTGTCGTGAGTGTATGGTAGAGATGGAACTCATTTACACTTTAAGCATTGAACAATTTAGGTATGTAATTAAATTAATTTACACTAAATGCAGTAGATAAGCTACCTTCCCAATTCTGGTGACAATAGAAAAAAAGGCCAAAATATCTCATTTCCAGCTTCTACCTCTTGCGCCTTGCTACTGATTGATACTAGTATTGGTGCAGTTTGACAAATACATAGTTACCCACCTTGAATAGCACAACATTATTCGCAAGTTCGTCATTTTGCCAGCCATATGAGGAAGTGGCACCTGAAAAAGTTTCAACCGGGAGACAGGAAAAGTGGACATTGATGCGGGAGCCTGTTGATAATGCTGTGGCAGCAAAGCATCAATAACATCCGGTGAGGTTGGCTGAAAAGTGATGCAATACCTGTGGTGAATTCAAATGAAATGAAGCCAAGCGGTGCACACTCACCTTCCCTAAGGGAAAAAATATTTTTTACTAATTTTTTTCAATATTGTACGATGTTTACTCATTGAACTATTGTACCATAACATGATGGGTATTAATGATAGACAATAATGTGGCTTGATATGTTGCTATTAGTTCCATGAGTATAAGGTAAAGTAGAAACTTAGTCACACTTTTAGCATTGAATAATTTAGGTATGTAATTAAATTATCTTTCACTAACTGTAGTAGATAAGCCACCTTTCCGATTCTAGTGACAATAGGGATAAAGATTTAAATATCTCATTTCCAGCTTCTAACTCTTGCGCCATAACACAGATTGCTACTGTATACTTGCAGTTTGACGAAGACATAGTTACGAACCTTGAATAACACAACGTTATTCACGAGTTCATTATTTTGGACGCCATATAAGAAAGTGGCACCCGAAAAAGTTATAACAGGGAGAAGGACAAAGCGGGTATTGATGCGGGAGGATATTGATAATGCTATGGCAGCAAAGCATCGATAACATCTGGTGAGGTTGGCAGAAAGTGATGTTATACTTGTGCTAAAGTCAAATAAAATTAAGCTAGGCGGTGAATACTCCCCTTTCATGAAGAAAAAAATATTTTTTACATATATTTTTTAATACTGTACGATGTTTACTCATTGAACACATGTACAATAATATGATGGGTATAAATGATACACAATAATGTTGCTTAATATGTTGTTACTAGTGACATGAGTGTAAGGTAGAGATGGAACTCAGTCACACTTTAAGCATTGAATAATTTAGGTAAGTAATTAATTTAATTTACACTAAATGCAGTAGATAAGCCACTTTCCTGATTCTAGAGACAATAGAAGAAAAGACCAAAATATCTCATTCCCAGCTTCTGACTCTTGTGCCATGCCATTAATTGCTACTGGTATGGGGTGCAGTTTGACGAATACATAGTTACCCACCTTGAATAGCACAACATTATTCGCAAGTTTGTTATTTTGCCAGCCATATAAGAAAGTGGCACCTGAAAAAGTTTCAACATGGAGACAGGCAAAGTGGACAATGATGCGGGAGGCTGTTGATAATGCTGTGGCAGCAAAGCATCAATAACATCTGGTGAGGTTGGCTGAAAAGTGATGCAATACCTGTAGTGAATTCAAATAAAATAAAGCCAGGCTCCTTCCCTAAGGGAAAAAATATTTTTAACTTATTTTTTTTCAATACTGTACGATATTTACTCATTGAACTAATGTACCATAATATGATGGGTATTAATGATAGACAATAATGTGGCTTGATATGTTGTTACTAGTGCCATGAGTATAAGGTAGAGTAGAAACTTAGTCATACTTTTCGCATTGAAAAATTTAGGTATGTAATCAAATTATCTTTCACTAAATGTAGTAGATGAGCCACCTTTCCAATTCTAGTGACAATAGGAAAAAAGACTACAATATCTCATTTCCAGCTTTTCACTCTTGTGCCATGACACATATTGCTGTGGTATACCTGCAATTTGACGAATACAAAGTTACGAACCTTGAATAGAACAACATTATTCACAAGTTCATCATTTTTGAAGCCATATAAGAAAGTGGCACCCGAAAAAGTTATAACAGGGAGAAGGACAAAGCGGGCATTGATGCGGTAGGCTGTTGATAATGCTGTGGCGGCAAAGCATCAATAACATCTGGTCACAATGGCAGAAAGTGATGTAATACTTGTGCTAAATTTAAATAAAATTAAGCCAAGTGATGAATACTCCCCTTTCCTAAAGAAAAAAAAAATATTTTTTACATATTTTTTTAATACTGTACGATGTTTACTCATTGAACAAATGTACAATAATATGATCGGTATAAAAGATACACAATAATGTGGCTTAATATGTTGTTACTAGTGTCGTGAGTGTATGGTAGAGATGGAACTCATTCACACTTTAAGCATTGAACAATTTAGGTATGTTATTAAATTAATTTACACTAAATGCAGTAGATAAGATACCTTGCCGATTCTAGTGACAATAGGAAAAAAGAACAAAATATCTTATTCCCAGCTTCTGCCTCTTGTGCCATGCCACTGATTGATACTGGTATTGGTGCAGTTTAACGAATACATAGTTACCCACCTTGAATAGCACAACATTATTGGCAAGTTTGTCATTTTGCTAGCCATATGAGGAAGTGGCACCGGAAAAAGTTTCAACAGGGAGACAAGCAAAGTAGACATTAATTTGGGAGGCTGTTGATAATGCTGTGGCAGCAAAGCATCAATAACATCCGGTGAGGTTGGTTGGAAAGTGATGCAATACCTGTGGTGAATTCAAATGAAATGAAGCCAGGCGGTGAACACTCTCCTTCCCTAAGGGAAAAATATTTTTTACTAATTTTTTTTCAATACTGTACTATGTTTACTCATTGAACTAATGTACCATAACATGATGGGTATTAATGATAGACAATAATGTGGCTTGATATATTGCTACTAGTGCCATGAGTATAAGGTAGATTAGAAACTTAGTCACACTTTTAGCATTGAATAATTAAGGTATGTAATCAAATTATCTTTTACTAAATGTAGAAGATAAGCCACCTTTCCGATTCTAGTGACAATAGGGAAAAAGACTAAAATATCTCATTTCTAGCTTCTAACTCTTGCACCGTGACACAGATTGCTGCTGTATACCTATAGTTTGAAGAATACCTAGTTTCAAACCTTGAATAACACAATATTATTCACAAGTTCATTATTATGGAAGCCATATAAGAAAGTGGCACCCGTAAAAGTTATAACAGGGAGAAGGACAAAGCGGACATTGATACGGGATGATGTTGATAATGCTATGGCAGCAAAGCATCGATAACATTTGGTGAGGTTGGCAAAAAGTGATGTAATACTTGTGCTAAAGTAAAAAAAAATTAAGCGAGTCGGTGAATACTCCCCTTCCCTGAAGAAAAAAATATTTTTTACATATTTTTTTTAATACTGTACGATGTTTACTCATTGAAGAAATGTACAATAATATGATGGGTATAAATGATACACAATAATGTGGCTTAATATGTTGTTACTACAACCATGAGTGTAAGGTAGAAATGCAACTCAGTCACACTTTAGGTATGTAATTAATTTAATTTACACTAAATGAAGTAGATAAGCCACCTTTTTTATTCTAGAGACAATAGGAAAAAAGACAAAAATATCTCATTTCTAGCTTCTGACTCTTACGCCATGCCACTAATTGCTACTGGTATGGGTGCAGTTTGACGAATACATAGTTACCCACCTTGAATAGCACAACAATATTCGCAAGTTCGTCATTTTGCCAGTCATATAAGTAAGTGGCACCTGAAAAAGTTTCAACAGGGAGACAGACAAAGTGGACATTAATGCGGGAGGCTGTTGATAATGCTATGGCAGCAAAGCATCAATAACATCTGGTGAGGTTGGCTGGAAAGTGATGCAATACCTGTGGTGAATTCAAATGAAATGAAGCCAGGCTCCTTCCCTAAGGAAAAAAATATTTTTTACTTATTTTTTTCAATACTGTACGATATTTACTCATTGAACTAATGTACAATAATATGATTGGTATTAATGATAGACAATAATGTGGCTTGATATGTTGTTACTAATGCCATGAGTATAAGGTAGAGTAGAAACTTAGTCATACTTTTAGTATTGAACAATTTAGGTATGCAACCAAATTATCTTTCACTAAATGTAGTAGATAAGCCACCTTTCCGATTCTAGTGATAATAGGAAAAAAGACTAAAATATCTCATTCAACTTTTACCTCTTGCGCCATGAGACATATTGCTGCTGTATACCTGCAATTTGACGAATACAAGGTTACGCACCTTTAATAAAACAACATTATTCACAAGTTCAATATTTTGGAAGCCATATAAGATAGTGGAACCTAAAAAAGTTATAACAGGGAAAAGGACAAAGCGGGCATTGATGCGGGAGGCTGTTGATAATGTCGTGGCGGCAAAGCATCAATAACATCTAGTGAGGTTGGCAGAAAATGATGTAATACTTATGCTAAAGTCAAATAAAATTAAGCCAGGCGGTGAATACTCCCCTCCCCTGAAGAAAAAAAAATATTTTTTACATTTTTTTTAATACTATACGATGTTTACTCATTGAACAAATTTACAACAATATGATGGGTATAAATGATACACAATAATGTGGCTTAATATGTTGTTACTAGCGCCGTGAGTGTAAGGTAGAGATGGAACTCAGTCACACTTTAAGCATTGAACAATTTAGGTATGTAATTAAATTAATTTACACTAAACGCAATAGATAAGCTACCTTCCTGATTCTAGTGACAATAGAAAAAAACACCAAAATATCTCATTCCCAGCTTCTGATTCTTGCGCCATGCCACTACTTGCTACTGGTATGGGTACAGTTTAATGAATGCATAGTTACCCACCTTGAATAGCACAACATTATTCGCAAGTTCATTATTTTGTCAGCCATATAAGAAAGTGGCACCTGAAAAAGTTTCAATAAGGAGACAGGTAAAGTGGACATTGATGCGGGAGGCTGTTGATAATATTGTGGCAGCAACGCATCAATAACATCTGGTGAGGTTGGCTGGAAAGTGATGCAATACCTGTGGTGAATTCAAATGAAAAGAAGCCAGGCTACCTCACTAAGGGAAAAAATATTTTTTACTTATTTTTTTCAATACTGTACGATATTTACTGATTGAACTAATGTACCATAATATGATGGGTACTAATGGTAGACAATAATGTGGCTTGATATGTCGTTACTAGTGCAATGAGTATAAGGTAGAGTAGAAACTTAGTCAAACTTTTTGCATTGAACAATTTAGGTGTGTAATCAAATTATCTTTCACTAAATGTAGTAGATAAGCCACCATTTCGATTCTAGTGACAATAGGAAAAAAGACTAAAAGATCTCATATCCAGCTTCTAACTCTTGCGCCATGACACAGATTGCTGTTGTATACCTGTAGTTTGACGAATACATAGTTACGCACCTTGAATATCACAACAATATTCACAAGTTCATTATTTTGGAAGACACATAGGAAAGTGGCACCCAAAAAAGTTATAACAGTGAGGAGGACAAAGCGGGCATTGATGCGGGAAGTTGTTGATAATGCTGTAGCGGTAAAGCATTAATAACATCTGGTGAGGTTGGCAGAAAGTGATGTAATACTTGTGCTAAAGTCAAATAAAATTAAGCCAGGCGGTGAATACTCTCCTTTCCTAAAGAAAAAAAAATATTTTTTACATATTTTTTTTATTACTGTACGATGTTTACTCATTGAACAAATTTACAATAATATGATGGGTATAAATGATTCACAATAATGTGGCTTAATATGTTGTTACTAGTGCCATGAGTGTAAGGTAGAGATGGAACTCAGTCACACTTTAGGCATTGAACAATTTAGGTATGAAATTAAATTAATTTACACTAAACGCAGTAGATAAGCCACCTTCCTGATTCTAGTGACAATAGAAAAAAAGACCAAAATATCTCATTCCCAGCTTCTGACTCTTGCGCCATGTCACTAATTGCTACTGGTATGGGTACAGTTTAATGAATGCATAGTTACCTACCTTGAATAGCACAACATTATTCGCAAGTTTCTCATTTTGTCAGCTATATAAGAAAGTGGCACCTGAAAAAGTTTTAATAGGGAGACAGACAAAGTGGACATTGATGCGGGAGGCTGTTGATAATGTTGTGGCAGCAAAGCATCAATAACATCTGGTGAGGTTGGCTGGAAAGCGATGCAATACCTGTGGTGAATTCGAATGAAAAGAAGCCAGGTTACCTCACTAAGGGAAAAAATATTTTTTACTTATTTTTTTCAATACTGTACGATATTTACTCATTGAACTAATGTACCATAATATGATGGGTACTAATGATAGACAATAATGTGGCTTGATATGTCGTTACTAGTGCAATGAGTATAAGGTAGAGTAGAAACTTAGTCAAACTTTTTGCATTGAACAATTTAGGTGTGTAATCAAATTATCTTTCACTAAATGTAGTAGATAAGCCACCATTTCGATTCTAGTGACAATAGGAAAAAAGAGTAAAAGATCTCATATCCAGCTTCTAACTCTTGCGCCCAAATTTAAAATGACCATGTTACACAAGCTGCTTTTTGATGTGTGTATAACAATATGTTCTTAACAACATAAATCATATACCTATGATTACCTATGATAAGCACATCCAGATCAGCGCCAGCTTGAATGTACTCAGGCTTCAATTTTAGCCACTTTCCACTTTGATCACAAGGCTCCCATTTAGAACTGAGGTCTTTAACAACTTTTCCTTCATCTCTAAACAAAAGGATTAGAACAAAAATTCTTTAGAAGAGGTATAAAGAGTTTCTTCCTTTTCCACTTTTAATAAATATAAATATATTATATATACTAAAAATAAAATTACTGAAATAAAACAATCATCCAAATTTAATATAATAAACTTTGACACAATCCATAATTCTTCATCTCAACTTTATATTGGATGAATACAGTGCATGGGAGATATACAGAAATACAGACAGACAAACACTGACATGGAACATTAAAAATTAAAATATATGTAAATAAAGAAATGGAAGATATGTTTATGTATGATCCTTCCTAAAATGTAAATTCAGCAAGTGAAGACATATAAATGGCTAATAGCACACCCATCCATATAAAAGCATAGAAAGCATGTAAAAGTTGCTTGTAGCCTAACACTTTCATTTGAGGATATTTTCATTATGATATTTCTTGATCTATTTAGCATTCAAAAGGAATTACAAGACATAAACAAAGAAAATTCCAAGTACAGCAATGGAGTCTGGTCTGCTGAGTTTGGGCTTTTGAGGATATAAGCAAAGACCCCAAAATAAATGAGAAGAATTCCTACTCTCCTAAGTCCATTTATGGTTACATCATGAAAAATCGTTAAACACTATTGGAACATAATTCTATCATAAACAAAGAAGAATTCTAATTACTAATTAGCTCTGTTCCTTGATGATTCACTTTTTCTCTACATGCATGTGCACATTAAGAAAAAGAAAAAAGGAAACATAAACCAAGAATAGTTACGGTGGGAAAGGTATTGCAGGTGCAGGATATAAGCATGGAGATTTTGTTGGTATATTTAACATAAATTTTAGGGGCTAAATCATGATATGACAAAGTTAACAGCTTCCCAATGCTAACACAAAACAATTGATTAGAAATTCAAATCCACTAAACTTGTCCTATTACCTTGTTCCCGTGGCTTCCAGCAATATCACTATCATCACTCCCTCAAAAACCAATTTGAAGCACCCAAGTAATTCTCAATTTTCTGGCTTCTATTTGCATTAGCTTTGTAAATTCATAGCACACACAAACCACAAATGGTGTTCGAAATAATAAACTCTGTTTGAAGAGGCGACAATTTGCACACTTGAGGCCAATAATCTTCTCAAACAAAAATGAAAATCCTAACGAAGCAAGAAGCAGAAACTCATAAAATTAGGAAGCCCCAAAAATAGAACCCCCAAAACCTTTAAAAATTCCCAGAAGAAAAATCCATACACAGAGAACAAGTAAGAGAGAGGGTGAGATAAAGAGAGAGCGAATGAGATAAAAAGTGAGATGACGAGCGACAAAAAGAGAATAAGATTGAGAATTATTGTAGGTGGTCTGCGATTGCTTCTTAGCTACCAGGAAGCTAAAATTATTCATGCAGTAAAACCCCCAATTCCTATCAGTGTCATGTCCAGAAGCTGCAACCCCTAATTAAAAACCCTAAAATTGGAACCCAAAACCTCCCAAATTTCACAGAACAAATTGAAAATCGATACATACCTTCTCAGGTGAGCGGCGATGACGATGATGAGCGACGACGACGATGCTGAGCACGCTACAGTGAGCACACGTGACGATGATGCAGAGCAGCGACGGTGAGTGCACGAGATGGCGATGCTGAGGCGACGGTCAGCGCACCCAACGACGATGGTCCGCGCGGCGGAGCCCTAGCCGGCGTCATCCTCTCCTTCGTTCCCCTCTCCTCTCTTCTTCTCTTCTTCTTCCCGTTCTCCCCTTTTCTGATTTTTCCCGTTCATTATTTTGGAAGCCACATAAGAAAGTGGCACCTGAAAAAGTTATAATAGGGAGAAGGACAAAGCGAGCATTGATGCGGGAGGCTGTTGATAATGCTGTGGTGGCAAAGCATCAATAACATCTGGTGAGGTTAGGAAGAAAGTGATGTAATACTTGTGCTAAAGTCAAATAAAATTAAGGCAGGCGGTGAATACTCCCCTTCCCTGAAGAAATTTTTTTTTTACATTTGTTTTTTTAATACTGTACGATGTGTACTCATTGAAAAAATGTAAAATAATATGATGGGTATAAATGATACACAATAATGTGGCTTGATATGTTGTAACTAGTGCCGTGAGTGTAAGATAGAGATGGAACTCAGTCACACTTTAAGCAATGAACAATTTAGGTCTCTAATCAAATTAATTTACACTAATTGCAGTAGATAAGCCACCTTCCCAATTCTAGTGACAATAGGAAAAAAAAACCAAAATATCTCATTCCCAGCTTCTGACTCTTGTGGCAAGGCACTGATTGCTACTGGTTTGGCTACAGTTTGACAAATACATAGTAGCCTACCTTGAATAGCACAACATTATTCGCAAGTTCATCATTTTGTCAGCCATATAAGAAAGTGCCACCTGAAAAAGTTTCAACAAGAGACAAATGTTTTGAGTATAGATTCTAAACCAACAGAAAATCCCTTCGTACCATCGTTTTGGTTGTTACAAGTAACAAAACCCAATAAATTTTTAAACCGAAGTATTCAAACCTCGGGTCATTTTCTCAAGGAATTGCAGGGAAGTATGATTTATTATTGGTTATGGAAAAACAGTGTTTGGGTTTGAAAAAGGTTTTAAGCAAGAGAAATAGATTGCAAGAATTAATAAATTAATAACTAATATAACTCTTGACAAGGTATGAAAACTGGAAGTCCTATCCCAGTTATCCTTATCAATTGTGATGAGAATTGGATTTTTCTCTCACTAAGTTAACCTCTAACTATGAAGGTAAGTCAAGTGGATGGAATAAGTTTGGTTCGTCAGGTCCTAGTCTTTCCTTGGAAAAGGCTAGAGTTATTGGAACTCGAGTTAATTCTTGAAGAATTCCAATTTTCAGTCGACAATGAGTTTGACAACTCAAGAGTTACCAATTAGTCAATTAAAGCCAAGAATATAAAAAGCTAAATTGAAATCATAAATATCCGGAATACCTCAAATTATATTGAATGAAGATGTCAATTCTAACATGGACAATATTCATAAGCCAATTGGGCAACATAAATCAAACACAAATAAAAGTATCAGAGTAAATAAAAGTAGAATAGAAACATAAATTATTGAACCTGGTACGAAGAAGCAATCCTAATGACTAAAAGAAATCCTAATCCTAAAACCTAAGAGAGAGGAGAGAGCCTCTCTCTCTAAAAATTACATCAAAACTATGAAAAGTGAAAATTACTCGCTATCTGCTTTTTTTTTCATCCTCCGTATAAATGCATTTCCCCACTTCATAACTTCTAATCTGTGCCTCTTGGATTTGGATCTGGGCCAAAAGGGTCCAAAAATCGCTGGAAACGAGATCTGCAAATTCTACAGATCGCGCACGTCACGCGTCCACGTGGGTCACGTGGTCGCGTCATCTGGTGTGTTGCTCTCCCATGCGGTCGCGTCAGTCATGCGCCCACGTCAGTTGTATTTCGCAAAGTCACACGTTCACCTCATCCATGCGCTCGCGTCGATTCTTTTTTGTGCGAACCACGCGTTGGCGTCGTCCATGCAGACGCGTCACTGCCAGTTGCTCCAAAACTCCAATTTGTGCTTTCTTTCCATTTTTGTATGTTTCCTTTCCATCCTTTAAATTATTCCTGCCCTATAAAACCTGAAAGTACTCAACACACAAATCACGGCATCGAATGGTAATAAAGGATAATTAAATTTGGTTATTTTAAAGCATAAGGAACATATTTTCTCATATATCACATAATAAGGAAGGGAAAGTGAAACCATGCAATTTACATGAATAAGTAGGTGAAGGGTTGAATAAATTACTTAAATTGAGCTCAATATACATCATAAAATATGGGTTTATCAACAGGCAAAGTAGACATTGATGTGGGAGGCTGTTGATAATGCTATGGCAGCAAAGCATCAAAAACATCTGGTGACGTTGGCTGGAAAGTGATGCAATAACTATGGTGAATTCAAATGAAATGAAGCCAGGCGGTGAACACTCTCCTTCCCTAAGGAAAAAATATTTTTTACATATTTTTTTAGTACTGTACGATGTTTACTGGTGCACGAAATTGTGATCATCAACAATGGCGCCAAAAACTTGGTAGCGCTCTCAAACGTGAATCACACTTAGTCACAACTCCACACAACTAACCAGCAAGTGCACTGGGTCGTCCAAGTAATACCTTACGTGAGTAACAGTCGATCCCACGGAGATTGTTGGTATGAAGCAAGCTATGGTCATCTTGTAAATCTCAGTTAGGCGGATAATAATTGATTATGGAGTTTTCGAATAATAATAATAAATAAAACAAAAAATAAAGATAGAAATACTTATGTAAATCATTGGTGAGAATTTCGGATAAGTGTATGGAGATGAATTGTCCTTGTTGGATCTCTGCTTTCCTACTGTCTTTCTCCAATCCTTCTTACTCCTTTCCATGGCAAGCTGTATGTAGGGCATCACCGTTGTCAATGGCTACATCCCATCCTCTCAGTGAAAATGGTCCAAATGCTCTGTCACAGCACGGCTAATCATCTGTCAATTCTCGATTATGTCGGAATAGAATCCCTTGATTCTTTTGCATTTGTCATCACGCCCAACAATTGCGAGTTTGAACCTCGTCATAGTCATTCAATCCCAGAATCCTACTCGGAATACCAGAGACAAGGTTAAACTTTCTGGATTCCCATGAATGCCGCCATCAATTCTAGCTTATACCACGAAGATTCTGGTTAAGGAATCCAAGAGATATGCGCCCGATCTAAGGTAGAACAGAAGTGGTTGTCAGTCACGCACGTTCATAGGTGAGAATGATGGTGAGTGTCACGGATCACCACATTCATCATGGTAGAGTGCAACGAATATCTTGGAACAGGAATAAATCGAATTGAATAGAAAATAGTAGTAATTGCATTGAAACTTGAGATACAGCAGAGCTCCACACCCTTAATCTATGGTGTGTAGAAACTCCACCGTTGAAAATACATAAGTGATGAAGGTCCAGGCATGGCCGAATGGCCAGCCCCCATGAAAGACCGAATGATCAAAAGAACTAGATAGTCCAAGACTTGATTATCCAAAAGACGTTTAATACACTAGTAAAAAGTTCTATTTATACTAAACTAGCTACTAGGGTTTACAGAAGTAAGTAATTGATGCATAAATCCACTTCCGGGGCCCAATTGGTGTGTCTTTGGGCTGAGCTTGATCTTTACACGAGCTGAGGCTTCTTTTGGAGTTGAACGCCAAGTTGTAACGTGTTTTCGGCGTTCAACTCTGGTTCGTGACGTGTTTCTGGCGTTTGACTCCAGAATACAGCATGGAACTAGCGTTGAGCGCCAGTTTACGTCATCAAATCTCGAATAAAGTATGAACCATTATATTTTGCTGGAAAGATTTGGATTCCTACTTTCCAACACAGTTGAGTGCCCGCCATTTGGATTTCTGTAGCTCCAGAAAATCCATTTTGAGTGCAGATAGGTCAGATTCCAATAGCATCAGCAGTCCTTTGTCAGCCTTCTTATCAGAGTTTTGCTCAGGTCCCTCAATTTCAGCTAGAAAATACCTGATATCACAGAAAAACACACAAACTCATAGTAAAGTCCAGAAATGTGAATTTAGCATAAAAACTAATGAAAACATCCCTAAAAGTAACTAGATCATACTAAAAACTACCTAAAAACAATGCCAAAAAGCGTATAAATTATCCGCTCATCACAACACCAAACTTAAATTGTTGCTTGTCCCCAAGCAACTGAAAATCAATTAGGATAAAAAGAAGAGAATATACTATAAATCCCAAAATATCAATGAATATTAATTCTAATTAGATGAGCGGGACTTGTAGCTTTTTGCTTCTGAACAGTTTTGGCATCTCACTTTCTCCTTTGAAGTTTAGAATGATTGGCATCTATAGGAATTTAGAATTTCAGATAGTGTTATTGATTCTCCTAGTTAAGTTTATTGATTCTTGAACATAGCTACTTTTATGAGTCTTGGCCGTGGCCCTAAGCACTTTGTTTTCCAATATTACCACCAGATACATAAATGCCACAGACACATGACTAGGTGAACCTTTTCAGATTGTGACTCATTTTTGCTAAAGTCCCCAGTTAGAGGTGTCCAGAGCTCTTAAGCACACTCTTTTTTCTTTGGATCACAACTTTAACCACTTAGTCTCAAGCTTTTCACTTGGACCTGCATGCCACAAGCACATGGTTAGGGACAGGTTGATCTAGCCGCTTAGGCCTAGATTTTGGTTCCTTGGGCCCTCCTATCCATTGATGCTCAAAGCCTTGGATCCTTTTTACCCTTGCCTTTTGGTTTTAAGGGCTATTGGCTTTTTCTGCTTGCTTTTTCTTTTTCTTTCTATTTTTTTCGCAAGCTTTTGCTTTTTCACTACTTTTTCTTGCTTCAAGAATCAATTTCATGATTTTTCAGATTGTCAATAACATTCTCTTTGTTCATCATTCTTTCAAGAGCCAACAATTTTAACATTCATAAACAACAAGATCAAAAATATGCACTGTTCAAGCATTCATTCAGAAAACAGAAAGTATTGTCACCACATCAATATAATTAAACTAAATTCAAGGATAAATTCGAAATTCATGTACTTCTTGTTCTTTTGAATTAGAAACATTTTTCATTTAAGAGAGGTGAAAGATTCATGGAATTATTTATAGCCTTAAGACATAGTTACTACATACTAATGATCATGATGTAGAGACACAAAACATAAACACACATATAGCATAAAAAACGAAAAACAGAAAAAAATAAGAACAAGGAATGAATCCACCTTAATGGCCTCTTCTTCTTGAAGGATCAATGATGTCCTTAAGCTCTTCTATGTCTCTTCCTTGCCTTTGTTGCTCCTCTCTCATTGCTCTTTGATCTTCTCTAATTTCATGGAGAATGATGGAGTGCTCTTGATGTTCCACCCTTAATTGATCCATATTGTAACTCAAATCTTCAAGAGAAGTGTTGAGTTGTTCCCAATAGTTGTTGGGGGGAAAGTGTATCCTTTGAGGCATCTCCGAGATTTCTTGGTGATGAGCTTCCTCATGCGTCTCTTGGGTTCCATGAGTGGGCTTGTCCTCCTCAATGGGGATGTCTCCTTCTATGATGACTCCAACTGAGTAACATAGATGGCAAATACGATGAGGAAAAGCTAGCCTTGCCAAGGTAGAGGGCTTTTCGGCTATTTTGTAGAATCCAAGGGAGATGGCTTCATGAACTTCTACTTCCTCTCCATTCATGATGCTATAAATCATGATGGCCCGATTCACAGTAACTTCAGATCGGTTGCTAGTGGGGATGATGGAGCATTGGATGAACTCCAACCATCCTCTAGCCATAGGCTTGAGGTCCAGTCTTCTTAATTGAACTGGCTTGCCTTTGGAGTCTCTTTTCCATTGAGCTCCTTCAACACATATGTCCATAAGAACTTGGTCCAACCTTTGATTAAAGTTGACCCTTCTAGTGTAGGGACGTGCATCTCCTTGCATCATGGGCAAGTTGAACGCCAACCTCACATTTTTTGGACTAAAATCTAAGTATTTCCCACGAACCATTGTAAAATAATTCTTTGGGTTTGGTTTCTTACTTTGATCATGGTTCTTAGTGATCCATGCATTGGCATAGAACTCTTGAACCATCAAGATTCTGACTTGTTGAATGGGGTTGGTCAGAACTTCCCAACCTCTTCTTTGGATCTCATGTCGGATCTCTGGATACTCATTTTTTTGAGCTTGAAAGGGACCTCGGGGATTGCCTTCTTCTTGGCCACAACATCATAGAAGTGGTCTTGATGGGCTTTGGAGATGAATCTTTCCATCTCCCATGACTCGGAAGGTGGAAGCTTTTGTCTTCCATTTCCCTTTTCTAGAGGTTTCTTCGGCCTTTGCCATCAATGGTAATGGAAAAACAAAAAGCTTATGCTTTTACCACACCAAACTTAAAATATTGCTCGCCCTCAAGCAAGAGAAGAAAGAAAAGACGGAGGAGAAGAGAAAATATGGAGGAGAGTAAGGGAGGTGTATTCGGCCAAGGTGTAGAAGAGGGGGTTTTGTTGTGTGAAAATTAATGGAGAATGGAGGGGTTTATATAGTAAGGGGAGAGGGAGTAGGTTCGGCCATTTAGGGTGGGTTTGGGTGGGAAAGAAATTTTGAATTTTGAAGGTAGAAGGCGGTAATTGGGAAGAGATATTGAGGTGATTGGTGAAGGGTTTTTGGGGAAGAGTGTTTATGGGGAAGAGAGGATGAATGTTGAGAAGAGGGGAGAATATGGTAGGTGGGGATCTTGTGGGGTCCACAGATCCTGAGATGATCTTGTGGGGGTACACAGATCCTGAGGTATCAAGGATTTACATACCTGCACCAATTAGGCACGTAGAATGCCTTTGCATCCAATTCTGGCGTTTAAACGGCGAAGTGATGCGCATTCTGGGCGTTCAACGCCCATGTGTAGCATGTTTCTGGCGTTGAACGCCAGGTCCATGCTTGTTTCTGGCGTTCAATGCCAGCTCTCCTCAGGGTGCATTCCTGGCGTTTGAACGCCTGGATGTTGCTTGTTTCTGGCGTTCAACGCTAGATCCATGCTCTGTTCTGGCGTTGAACGCCAGCCAGATGCTCCTTACTGGCGTTTAAACGCCAGTAAGTCGTTCCTCCAGGGTGTGATTTTTCTTCTGCTATTTTTGATTCTGTTTTTAATTTTAATATTTTTTTCGTGACTCCACATGATCATGTACCTAATAAAACAGAAAAGAACAATAAAATAAAAAATAAAATTTGATAAATAAAAATTGGGTTGCCTCCCAATAAGTGCTCCTTTAATGTCACTAGCTTGACAGTGGGCTCTCATAGAGCGTCACAGAAGTTCAGAGCATGATGAAGGCCTCCCAACACCAAACTTAGAGTTTGAATGTGGGGTCTTCTCAACACCAAACTTAGAGTTTGAATGTGGGGTCTTCTCAACACCAAACTTAGAGTTTGGTTGTGGCCTCCCAACACCAAACTTAGAGTTTGATTGTGGGGGCTTTGTTTGACTCTGTATTGAGAGAAGCTTTGCATGCTTACTCTCTCTTGTTACAGAAGGATAGCCGTGTGCCTTAAACACAAGGTAGTCCCCATTCAATTAAAGGACTAATTCTCCTCTGTTAACATCTATCACAGCTACTGCTGTGGCTAGGAAAGGTCTTCCAAGGATGATGCATTCATCCTCCTCCTTCCTAGTGTCTAAGATTATGAAATCAGCAGGGATGTAAAGGTCTTCAACCTTTACCAACACGTCCTCTACCAATCCATAAGCTTGTCTTACTGACTTGTCTGCCATTTGTAATGAGAATAAGGCAGGCTGCACCTCAATGATCCCCAGCTTCTCCATTACAGAGAGTGGCATAAGATTTATGCTTGACCCCAGGTCACACAGAGCCTTTTCAAAGGTCATGGTGCCTATGGTATAGGGTATTAAGAATTTGCCAGGATCTTGTCTCTTTTGAGGTAAGGTTTGCTGAACCCATGTATCTAGTTCACTGATGAGCAAGGGAGGTTCAGCTTCCCAAGTCTCATTACCAAATAACTTGGCATTCAGCTTCATGATAGCTCTTAGATATTGAGCAACTTGCTCTCCAGTTACATCTTCATCCTCTTCAGAGGAAGAATAATCTTCAGAGCTCATGAATGGCAGAAGGAGATTTAATGGAATCTCTATGGTCTCTATATGAGCCTCAGATTCTTTTAGGTCCTCAATAGGGGACTCCTTCTTGCTTGAGAGACGTTCCATGAGGTCTTCCTCATTGGGATTCACGTCCTCTCCTTCCTCTCTAGGTTCGGCCATATTGATTATATCAATGGCCTTGCACTCTCTTTTTAAATTTTCGTTAGTATTGCTTGGGAGAGTACTAGGAGGGATTTCAGTGATTTTCTTACTCAGCTGGCCCACTTGTGCCTCTAGATTTTTGATGGAGGACCTTGTTTCATTCATGAAACTTAAAGTGGCCTTAGACACATCAGAGACTAAATTTGCTAAGTTAGAGGTATTCTGTTTATAATTCTTTGTCTGTTGCTGAGAAGATGATGGATAAGGCTTGATATTGCTGAGCCTATTTCTTCCACCATTATTAAAGTCTTGTTGAGGCTTTTGTTGATCCTTCCATGAGAAATTTGGATGATTTCTCCATGATGAATTATAGGTGTTTCCATAAGGTTCACCTATGTAATTTACCTCTGCCATTGCAGGGTTCTCGGGATCATAAGCTTCTTCTTCAGAAGATGCCTCTTTAGTACTGTTGGATGCATTTTGCCATCCATTCAGACTTTGAGAAATCATGTTGACTTGATGAGTCAACATTTTGTTCTGAGCCAATATGGCATTCAGAGCATTAATTTCAAGAACTCCCTTCCCGTTGAGGCGTCCCATTATTCACGGAATTTCTCTCAGAAGTGTACATGAACTGGTTATTTGCAATCATGTCAATAAGTTCTTGAGCTTCTGCAGGGGTTTTCTTTAGGTGAATGGATCCACCTACAGAATGGTCCAATGACATCTTAGAGAACTCAGATAGACTATAATAGAATATATCTATCATGGTCCATTTTGAAAACATGTCAGAAGGACATCTTTTGGTCATCTATTTGTATCTTTCCCAAGCTTCATAAAGGGATTCACCATCTTTTTGTTTGAAGGTCTGAACATCCACTCTAAGCTTGCTCAGCTTTTCAGGATGAAAGAACTTAGCCAAGAAGGCCGTGACCAGCTTATCCCAGGAGTTCAGGTTATCTTTAGGTTGAGAGTCCAACCATGTTCTAGCTCTGTCTCTTACAGCAAAAGGGAAAAGCATGAGCCTGTAGACTTCAGGATCTACTCCATTAGTCTTAACAGTATCACAGATCTGCAAGAACTCAGTTAAGAACTGGTAGGGATCTTCTGATGGAAGTCCATAAAACTTGCAGTTCTGTTGCATTAGAGCAACTAATTGAGGTTTCAACTCAAAATTGTTTGCTCCTATGGCAGGATTTGAGATGCTTCTTCCATCAAACTTGGACATAGGTGTGGTATAATCACCAAGCATCCTTCTTGTATTATTGTTGTTAGGTTCGGCTGCCATCTCCTTTTCTTGTTCGAAAATTTCAGCAAGGTTGTCTCTGGATTGTTGTAATTTGGCTTCTCTTAGTTATCTCTTTAGAGTCCTTTCAGGCTCAGGGTCAGCTTCAACAAGAATGCCTTTTTCCTTATTCCTGCTCATATGAAAGAGAAGAGAACAAGAAAAGAAGAGAAGAGGAATCCACTATATCACAGTAAAGAGGTTCCTTATTATTAGTAGAAGAAGAAGGGAATAAAAAAAGGAGAATCCAAATACAAGGGTAAGGATAGGGGCAGTGATTTGAGATGAAGAGAGGTGAAGAGAAGAGTTAGTAAATTAATTAATAAATAGAAGAAAAGGAGAGAGAGATTTTCGAAAATAAATTTTGAAAAGGAGTTAAATGATTTTTCGAAAATAAAGATAAGAATTAAAATTGAAATTAAAATTTAAAACAATTAATTAATTAGAGAGGGAAAAGTAGTTAGGTGGTTTTGAAAAAGATAAGAAACAAACAAAAAGTCAAATAGTTAGTTGAAAAAGATATTAAAATCAATTTTGAAAAGATAAGAAGATAAGAAGTTAGATAAGATATTTTGAAATCAAATTTTTGAAAAAGATATGATTTAAAAAGATATGATAAAAAGATATGATTAAAAAGATATGGTTGAAAAAGATTTAATTTTTAAAATTTAAAATTAATTACTTAACTAACAAGAAACTAAAAGATAAGATTCTAGAATTTAAAGATTGAACCTTTCTTAACAAGAAAGTAACAAATTTCAAATTTTTGAATCAATAATATTAATTGTTAGTGTATTGAAATTAAAGATAAAACTAAGAAAAAAATTTTTGAAAAGCATTTTAAAAAAAATTTAAATTTTCAAAAAATAAATAAAAAAATGAAAAAGATTTGAATTTTGAAAAAGTTTTAATAAGATAAGATTTTTTTAAAAATTCAAAATTTGATTTAACTTACAAGAAACAACTAATTTAAAAAATTTTTGACTAAGTCAACCCAAATTTTCAAAATTTTGAGTGAAAAAAAAGGAAAAGATATTTTTTTTAATTTTTGAATTTTTAATTATGAGAGAGAAAAACAAAATTATGACCCAAAACATGAAAATTTTGGATCAAAACATATGATGCATGCAAGAACACTATGAATGTCAAGATGAACACCAAGAACACTTTGAAGATCATGATGAACATCAAGAACATATTTTTGAAAAATTTTTTATGCAAAGAAAACATGCAAGACACCAAACTTAGAAATCTTTAATGCTTGGACACTATGAATGCAAAAATGCATATGAAAAACAATAAAAGACACAAAACAATAAAACATCAAGAACAAACAAGAAGACTTACCAAGAACAACTTGAAGATCATGAAGAACACCATGCATGAATTTTCAAAAAATGCAAGAAATTTTTTTTAAAAACATGCAGTTGACACCAAACTTAAAAATTGACACTAAACTCAAACAAGAAACACAAAATATTTTTTATTTTTATGATTTTATGATTTTTTTGTATTTTATTTTAATTTTTTCGAAAAACATATAGGAAAAAAAAATAAGAAATCCAAAATTTTTAATAAGAATTCCAGAAATCTTTCAATATTAGCCTAAAGCTCCAATCCAAGGGTTTGGCATGGCTTAATAGCTAGCCAGCTTTAGAAGATATAAATCAGTCATGTAACAACTAATATTCCAATTAACTTGCCTCTATGCTGATGGTTTTGAAGCCTCAATCCAATTGAGTTAGACATGGCTTTATAGCCAGCCAAGCTTCAACATACTTTATGAAACACTAGAATTCATTCTTAAAAATTTTGAATAATTTTTCGAAAACAAAGAAAAAAGAGAATTACCTAATCTGAGCAACAAGATGAACCGTCAGTTGTCCATACTCGAACAATCCCTGGCAACGGCACCAAAAACTTGGTAGTGCTCTCAAACGTGAATCACACTTAGTCACAACTCCGCACAACTAACCAGCAAGTGCACTGGGTCGTACAAGTAATACCTTACGTGAGTAAGGGTCGATCCCACGGAGATTGTTGGTATGAAGCAAGCTATGGTCATCTTGTAAATCTCAGTTAGGCGGATAATAATTGATTATGGAGTTTTCGAATAATAATAATAAATAAAACATAAAATAAAGATAGAAATACTTATGTAAATCATTGGTGAGAATTTCGGATAAGTGTATGGAGATGAATTGTCCCTGTTGGATCTCTGCTTTTCTACTGCCTTCCCTCAATCCTTCTTACTCCTTTTCATGGCAAGCTGTATGTAGGGCATCACCGTTGTCAATGGCTACTTCCCATCCTCTCGTAAAAAAGGTCCAAATGCTCTTGTCACAGCACGGCTAATCATCTGTCGGTTCTCGATCATGTCGGAATAGAATCCATTGATTCTTTTGCGTTTGTCATCACACCCAACAATCGCGAGTTTGAAGCTCGTCACAGTCATTCAATCCCGGAATCCTACTCGGAATACCACAGACAAGGTTAAACTTTCTGGATCCCCATGAATGCCGCCATCAATTCTAGCTTATACCACGAAGATTCTGGTTAAGGAATCCAAGAGATATGCGCCCGGTCTAAGGTAGAACGGAAGTGGTTGTCAGTTACGCACGTTCATAGGTGAGAATGATGGTGAGTGTCACGGATCACCACATTCATCATGGTGGAGTGCAACGAATATCTTGGAACAGGAATAAATCGAATTGAATAGAAAATAGTAGTAATTTCATTGAAACTTGAGGTATAGCAGAGCTCCACACCCTTAATCTATGGTGTGTAGAAACTCCACCGTTGAAAATACATAAGTGATGAAGGTCCAGGCATGGCCGAATGGCCAGCTCCCATGAAAGACCGAATGGTCAAAAGAACTAGATAGTCCAAGACATGATAATCCAAAAGACGTTTAATACACTAGTAAAAAGTTCTATTTATACTAAACTAGCTACTAGGGTTTACAGAAGTAAGTAATTGATGCATAAATCCACTTCCAGGGCCCACTTGGTGTGTGTTTGGGCTGAGCTTGATCTTTACACGAGCTGAGGCTTCTTTTGGAGTTGAACGCCAAGTTGTAACGTATTTTTGGCATTCAACTCTGGTTCGTGACGTGTTTCTGGCGTTTGACTCCATAATGCAGCATGGAACTGGCGTTGAGTGCCAGTTTACATCCTCAAATCTCGAATAAAGTATGGACCATTATATATTGCTGGAAATCTCTGGATGTGTACTTTCCAACGCCATTGAGAGCGCGCCATTTGGAATTCTGTAGCTCTAGAAAATCCATTTTGAGTGTAGGGAGGTCAGATTCCAACAGCATCAGCAGTCTTTTGTCAGCCTTCTTATCAGAGTTTTGCTCAGGTCCCTCAATTCCAGCCAGAAAATACCTGAAATCACAGAAAAATACACAAACTCATAGTAAAGTCCAGAAATGTGAATTTAGCATAAAAACTAATGAAAACATCCCTAAAAGTAACTAGATTATACTAAAAACTACCTAACAACAATGCCAAAAAGCGTATAAATTATCCGCTCATCATTTACCCATTGAACTAATGTACCATAATATGATGGGTATAAATGATAGAAAATAATGTGGCTTGATATGTTGTTACTAGTGCCATGCGTTTAAGGTAGAGTAAAAACTTAGTCACACTTTTAGCATAGAACAATTTAGGTATGTAATCAAATTAACTTTCACTAAATGTAGTACATAAGCCACCTTTCCGATTCTAGTGACAATAGGAAAAAAAGAGTAAAATATCTCATTTCCAACTTCTAACTCTTGCGCCATGACATTGATTGCTGCTGGTATACCTGCAGTTTGATGAATAAATATTTACCCACCCTCAGTAGCACAATATTATTCACAAGTTTATTAATTTTTGGAAGCGATATGAGAAAGTGGCACCCGAAAAAGTTATATTAGGGAGAAGGACAAAGAGGGCATTGATGCGGGAGGCTATCGATAATGCTGTGGCGGCAAAGCATCAATAACATCTGGTGAGGTTGGTCAGATAGTGATGTAATACTTGTGCTAAAGTCAAATAAAATTAAGCCAGGATACTCCCCTTCCCTGAAGAAAAAAAATATTTTTTACATATTTTTTTTTAATACTCTACGATGTTTACTCATTGAATAAATGTACAATAATATGATGTGTATAAATGATACACAATAATGTGGCTTAATATGTTGTTACTAGTACCGTGAGTGTAAGGTAGAGATGGAACTCAGTCACACTTTAAGAATTGAACAATTTAGGTATGTAATTAATTAATTTACACTAAATGCAGTAAATAAGCCATCATTTCTGATTCTAGTGACAATAGAAAAAAGACCAAAATATCTCATTCCCAACTTTTGACTCTTACGCTATGCCACTGATTGCTACTGGTATGACTGCAGTTTGACGAATACATAGTTACCCACCTTGAATAGGACAACATTTTTCACAAGTTTATCATTTTGCTAGCCATATAAGAAAGTGGCACCTGAAAAAGTTTCAACAGGGAGACAGGTGATGCGTGAGCATCTTTCCTATCTTTTTCTAGTGAATTTGCATTTAATTTGTTGAGTTTAATCAATAATTAGTTATCTTTTAGCCACTATGGATGTTACTTTGAGTCGTGTGTAATTCTGTTTTTATTTTAGGTAGCATTTGGCTGGATTTGATAGATTTTTTGCAGAAAAAGAGAAGAAGTCGAATGATGATGTAGAATTCCACTGGACGTGGTTTTAATGGCATTGGAAAGCTAACTTCCAGATGTTTCCAACTATATATAATAGTACACACTTATCTCATACCAATTTGGCCAAGGCTGCGCCTAACTTGAGAAAATTCAAGTAAGGCTCAAGGCACAACAACTACACGCAACAAGGTGTGATTCACTCATGTTAGGCGCAACAATTCCTCAAGTTAGGCACTGAGTGTGGCCTTAGACTTCAAGTTAAGTGCTCAAAACCTTGAGTTAGGCGCCAGTGTTACTCCAACACTCCAGGTAAGGCGCAAGACACTAACAAGGACGCCCAATGCACAACAACAACTCAAGTTAGACGCAGAAGTTCACCAAGTAAGGCGCATGATTGGTGGTCCCAGCGTCCGAATTAGGAGTGCTCAAAGATTTAATTAATACTGATTTAAATTTGTATTTTTATTTTAAAATAGGAAAAGATATTATTTTAATTTTAAAAAATAGATTTTAAATTAATTAGGATTAGATATAAAAGAGAAAATAAACTTCTCTTCTGGGATTATTCGACCTCATTCTATAAATTACAGTTTTTCTAAATCCTAGTTTTTCTCTCTGAACCATGAGCAACTAAACCTCCACTGTTAAGGTTAGGAGCTTTATCTATTGTATGGATTGATTATATTATTTTTCTATTTTAATTCATGTACTGATTTATATTTCAAGAATTATTTCGTTCTTTATCTTATGAATTTGGGTGGAACGGAAGTATGACCCTCTTTCTAATTGAGTTCTTGTATAACTTGAAAAAGTTCTTTACTTGAATAACAGCTTGAAAACATATTCTCCTAAATTTCTAATTATCTGGATTTAATGGGATACATGACATATAATCCTCTTATATTTGGGTAATTAGGATTTCTGTGCAATTAAACCACACCCTCTAATTGGAATTATTTGACCAAGGAATTGGCGGTTGATGAGAGTTAGAGGAGACTAAAAAGGTCTAAGGAATTAGGGTTTAGTCACATATTGTTTGCCATGAATTAAGTCTTGCATGATTAAAATAGTTAGTAAGAAAAGTCAATCCGAAAAATAGATAACTCTGAAGCCTTAACTGTTTCTCTATATATTATTCACAACTTGTTTACTGCTTGCTTTATTAATTTTCTGAATTTACTGTTTAATGTAATTGAGACCCAAACGCTCTTTTCTGTTTGTCTAACTAAGTAATTTAATCATCCATTGTTGCTTAGTCCATCAATCCTAATGGGATCAACCCTCATTCACTTGAGGTACTACTTGGTACGACCCGGTGCACTTGCCGATTAGTTTGTGGGTTATAATTTTCGCACCAAGTTTTTGGCGCCGTTGCCGGGGATTGATTGTGATTGACAACTACTCGTTGTTTGATTTCTTAGATTAGATAATTTTACTTTTAATTAGTTTTATTTTAGTATTATTAATTTTTGTTTCTTTATTTGTTTATTTTTGTTGCCGTAATTCTTTTTCTTTTCTTCTTTCTTTCGTTCTTTCATTCGTACACCCCTCCCCTGCTATTTTGTTCTCGTTTCCCATTTCCCTGTCCGCTCTTTGATTTTTTTCTTTTGATTTTTCTAAAAACTTACGGCATTCCTTTTTCTTTTTTTCCTTTTTATTTTCATTTCCTTTTATTTTCGTTTTTGTTTCCTTCAATTTTTTCTATATTCTATTAGTTTTGTTTTATTTTTGTCTTTAATTTAAAAAAAAGAGAAATTTTATCCTGTATTTTTCTTTAATTTCTGAAATTAAGTTTGGTATCCCCTTGTTATTTTTATTTTAAATTTTCGGTTTATTTTTTTTTATAATTTTTGAAATTTTTTGGCTTTAATTATTTAGTTGTTTTTTTTTATTTCTTTTACATAGGTTACCTCACTGGGAATTCTCTGCACTCTGACGTAGAGGTTTCCACCTTTTCTTTTTTTCTGTTTGTTTACGGGCAGGAACAGGGAAAAAGAACCTCTTTTAGACTTTGATAGTGAACCTGAAAGGACTTTTAGGCGGTGTTTACAACAAGCAAGACTGTATGGTGGACGAAATTGTGATCAATACTTTTCACAACTCAATTAATCCTCAGTAATGAATCCAAAAACTTGGTGTTCAATACCATGGCATAAACACAACTTCGCACAACTAACCAGCAAGTGTACTGGGTCGTCCAAGTAATAAACCTTACGCGAGTAAGGGTCGATCCCACAGAGATTGTTGGTATGAAGCAAGCTATGGTCACCTTGTAAATCTTAGTCAGGCAAACTCAAATGGTTATGGATGATGAATAAAACATAAAGATAAAGATAGAGATACTTATGTAATTCATTGGTGGGAATTTCAGATAAGCGTATGAAGATGCTTGGTCCCTTCCGTCTCTCTGCTTTCCTACTGTCTTCATCCAATCCTTCTTACTCCTTTCCATGGCAAGCTGTATGCAAGGGTTTCACCGTTGTCAGTGGCTACCTCCCATCCTCTCAGTGGAAATGTTCAACGCACCTTGTCACGGCACAGCTATCCAGCTGTGGGTTCTCGATCATGTCGGAATAGAATCCAGTGATTCTTTGGCGTCTGTCACTAACGCCCCACAATCGCGAGTTTGAAGCTCGTCACAGTCATTCAATCATCGAATCCTACTCAGAATACCACAGACAAGGTTTAGACCTTCCGGATTCTCTTGAATGCCGCCATCAGTTCTCGCCTATACCACGAAGACTCTGATCTCACGGAATGGCTGGCTCGGTTGTCAGGCGATCAACCATGCATCGTGTATCAGGAATCCAAGAGATAAACATTCAAGCCTTGTTTGCTTGTAGAACAGAAGTGGTTGTCAGGCACTCGTTCATAAGTGAGAATGATGATGAGTGTCACATAATCATCACATTCATCATGTTCTTGGGTGCAAATGAATATCTTGGAACAAGAATAAGCGGAATTGAATAGGAGAACAATAGTAATTGCATTAATACTCGAGGTACAGCAGAGCTCCACACCTTAATCTATGGTGTGTAGAAACTCCACCGTTGAAAATACATAAGAACAAGGTCTAGGCATGGCCGTGAGGCCAGCCCCCAAACGTGATCAAAAGATCTAAAGATCAAAAGATTCCAAAGATCAAACGATGAAAATACAATTGTAAAAGGTCCTATATATAGAGAACTAGTAGCCTAGGGTTTACAGAGATGAGTAAATGACATAAAAATCCACTTCCGGGCCCACTTGGTGTGTGCTTGGGCTGAGCATTGAAGCATTTTCGTGTAGAGACTCTTCTTGGAGTTAAACGCCAGCTTTTGTGCCAGTTTGGGCGTTTAACTCCCATCCTTGTGCCAGTTCCGGCGTTTAACGCTGGGAATTCTGAAGGTGACTTTGAACGCCAGTTTGGGCCATCAAATCTTGGGCAAAGTATAGACTATCATATATTGCTGGAAAGCCCAGGATGTCTGCTTTCCAACGCCGTTGAGAGCGCGCCAATTGGGCTTCTGTAGCTCCAGAAAATCCACTTCGAGTGCAGGGAGGTCAGAATCCAATAGCATCTGCAGTCCTTTTTAGTCTCTGAATCAGATTTTTGCTCAGGTCCCTCAATTTCAGCCAGAAAATACCTGAAATCACAGAAAAATACACAAAATCATAGTAAAATCCAGAAAAGTGAATTTTAACTAAAAACTAATAAAAATATACTAAAAACTAACTAAAACATACTAAAAACATACTAAAAACAATGCCAAAAAGCGTACAAATTATCCGCTCATCACAACACCAAACTTAAATTGTTGCTTGTCCTCAAGCAACTGAAAATCAAATAAGATAAAAAGAGAATATGCAATGAATTCCAAAAACATCTATGAAGATCAGTATTAATTAGATGAGCGGGGCTTTTAGCTTTTTGCCTCTGAACAGTTTTGGCATCTCACTCTATCCTTTGAAATTCAGAATGATTGGCTTCTTTAGGAACTCAAAATCCAGATAGTGTCATTGATTCTCCTAGTTAAGTATGATGATTCTTGAACACAGCTACTTATTGAGTCTTGGCCGTGGCCCAAAGCACTCTGTCTTCCAGTATTACCACCGGATACATACATGCCACAGACACATAATTGGGTGAACCTTTTCAGATTGTGACTCAGCTTTGCTAGAGTCCCCAATTAGAGGTGTCCAGGGTTCTTAAGCACACTCTTTTTTCCTTGGATCACAACTTTAATTCTTTCTTTTTCTCTTTTTCTTTCTCTTTCTTTTTTTTTTCGTTTTCTTTTCTCCCTCTTTTTTTTCGTTTTTCTTCTTTTTTTTGTATTCACTGCTTTTTCTTGCTTCAAGAATCATTTTTATGATTTTTCAGATCCTCAGTAACATGTCTCCTTTTTCATCATTCTTTCAAGAGCCAACATTCATGAACCACAAATTCAAAAGACATATGCACTGTTTAAGCATACATTCAGAAAACAAAAATATTGCCACCACATCAAAATAATTAAACTGTTATAAAATTCAAAATTCATGCAATTCTTCTCTTTTTCAATTAAGAACATTTTTCATTTAAGAAAGGTGATGGATTCATAGGACATTCATAACTTTAAGGCATAGACACTAAGACACTAATGATCACAAGACACAAACATAGATAAACATAAGCATAATTTTCGAAAAAAACAGAAAAAATAAAGAACAAGGAAATTAAAGAACGGGTCCACCTTAGTGATGGCGGCTTGTTCTTCCTCTTGAAGATCCTATGGAGTGCTTGAGCTCCTCAATGTCTCTTCCTTGTCTTTGTTGCTCCTCTCTCATGATTCTTTGATCTTCTCTAATTTCATGGAGGAGGATGGAATGTTCTTGGTGCTCCACCCTTAGTTGTCCCATGTTGGAACTCAATTCTCCAAGGGAGGTGTTTAGTTGCTCCCAATAGTTTTGTGGAGGAAAGTGCATCCCTTGAGGCATCTCAGGGATTTGATGATGAGAGGGGTCTCTTGTTTGCTCCATCCTCTTCTTAGTGATGGGCTTGTCCTCATCAATGGGGATGTCTCCCTCTATGTCAACTCCAACTGAGTAACAGAGGTGACAAATGAGATGAGGAAAGGCTAACCTTGCCAAGGTAGAGGACTTGTCCGCCACCTTATAAAGTTCTTGGGATATCACCTCATGAACTTCTATTTCTTCTCCAATCATGATGCTATGGATCATGATGGCTCGGTCTATAGTAACTTCAGACCGGTTGCTAGTGGGAATGATTGAGCGTTGGATAAACTCCAACCATCCCCTAGCCACGGGTTTGAGGTCATGCCTTCTCAATTGAACCGGCTTTCCTCTTGAATCTCTCTTCCATTGGGCGCCCTCTTCACAAATGACTATGAGGACTTGGTCCAACCTTTGATCAAAGTTGACCCTTCTAGTGTAAGGGTGTTCATCTCCTTGCATCATGGGCAAGTTGAATGCCAACCTTACATTTTCCGGACTAAAATCTAAGTATTTCCCCCGAACCATTGTAAGCCAATTCTTTGGGTCCGGGTTCACACTTTGATCATGGTTCTTGGTGATCCATGCATTGGCATAGAACTCTTGAACCATTAAGATTCCAACTTGTTGAATGGGGTTGGTAAGAACTTCCCAACCTCTCCTTCGGATCTCATGTCGGATCTCCAGATATTCACTCTTTTTGAGTTTAAAAGGGACCTCGGGGATCACCTTCTTCAAGGCCACAACTTCATAGAAGTGGTCTTGATGCACCCTTGAGATGAATCTCTCCATCTCCCATGACTCGGAGGTGGAAGCTTTTGCCTTCCCTTTCCTCTTTCTAGAGGTTTCTCCGGCCTTGGATGCCATAAATGGTTATGGAAAAAACAAAAAGAAATGCTTTTACCATACCAAACTTAAAAGGTTTGCTCGTCCTCGAGCAAAAGAAGAAAGAAGAGAGTAGAAGAAGAAAAAATAGAGGAGATGGTTATGGCTTTGTGATTCGGCCAAAGGGGGGGGAGAAGTAGTGTTTAGAGTGTGTGAACATGAAGGAGTGAAGAAGGGTTTATATAGGAGTGGGGGGGTTATGGTTCGGTCATGTATGGGTGGGTTTGGGAGGGAAAGTGGTTTGAATTTGAATGGTGAGGTAGGTGGGTGGTGCACGAAATTGCAATAACACTTTTGCAATCCCGCACAACTAACCAGCAAGTGCACTGGGTCGTCCAAGTAATACCTTGCGTGAGCAAGGGTCGATCCCACGGAGATTGTCGGCTTGAAGCAAGCTATGGTTATCTTGTAAATCTTAGTCAGGATATCAGAAATTATCAGGATTGATTGTGAAAAGCAAAAGAACATGAAATGGTTACTTGTTTTGCAGTAATGGAGAATAGGCTGAGGTTTGGAGATGCTCCATCTTCTGAATCTCTGCTTTCCTACCGTCTTCTTCATCAAACACGCAAGTCTCCTTCCATGGCAAGCTCGTGTAGGGTTTCACCGTTGTCAATGGCTACCTCCCATCCTCGCAGTGAAAGCTAATGCACGCACTCTGTCACAGTACTGCCAATCACCGGTTTGGTTCCCTCCCCTACCGGAATAGAATCCCTCTTTTGCGTCTGTCACTAACGCCCAGTAGGTTACAGGTTTGAAGCACATCACAGTCATTCAATCATTGAATCCTACTCAGAATACCACAGACAAGGTTTAGACCTTCCGGATTCTCTTGAATGCTGCCATCAGGTCCTGCCTATACCACGAAGATTCCGATTAAAGAACCCAAGAGATAACTACTCAATCTAAGATAGAACAGAGGTGGTTGTCAGGCACGTGTTCATAGTTGAGAATGATGATGATTGTCACGGATCATCACATTCATCCGGATTAAGAACAAGTGTTATCTTAGAATGGAAGCAAGCATGATTGAACAAGAAACAGTAGTAATTGCATTAATCCATCAAGACACAGCAGAGCTCCTCACCCACAACCATGGGGTTTAGAGGCTCATACTGTGGAAAGAAACGTGTACAAATTGTTATGAGGTCATAAGGTACGGATACAATGTCAAAAGATCCTATAAGTAGTAAACTAGTGTCCTAAGGTTTACAGAATTGAGTAAATGACAGAAAAATCCACTTCCGGGCCCACTTGGTGTGTGCTTGGGCTGAGCAATGAAGGAATTTCGTGTAGAGACCTTTTCTGGAGTTAAACGCCAGCTTTCATGCCAGTTTGGGCGTTTAACTCCAAATTTTATGCCAGTTCCGGCGTTTAACGCTGGAATTTCTGTAGGTGACTTTGAGCGCCGGTTTGGGCCATCAAATCTTGGGCAAAGTATGGACTATTATATATTGCTGGAAAGCCCAGGATGTCTACTTTCCAATGCCGTTGAGAGCGCGCCAATTGGGCTTCTGTAGCTCCAGAAAATCCACTTTGAGTGCAGGGAGGTCAGAATCCAACAGCATCTGCAGTCCTTTTCAGTCTCTGGATCAGATTTTTGCTCAGGACCCTCAATTTCAGTCAGAAAATACCTGAAATCAAAGAAAAACACACAAACTCATAGTAAAGTCCAGAAAAGTGAATTTTAATTAAAAACTAATAAAAATATACTAAAACTAACTAAAAGATACTAAAAACATACTAAAAACAATGCCAAAAAGCATACAAATTATCCGCTCATCACAACACCAAACTTAAATTGTTGCTTGTCCCCAAGCAACTGAAAATCAAAATAGGATAAAAGAAGAGAATATACTATAGACTCCAAAATATCAAAGAAACACAGCTCCAATTAGATGAGCGGGACTAGTAGCTTTTTGCCTCCGAACAGTTTTGGCATCTCACTCTATCCTTTGAAGTTCAGAATGATTGGCATCTATAAGAACTCAGAACTCAGATAGTGTTATTGATTCTCCTAGTTAAGTATATTGATTCTTGAACATAGCTAGTGTATGAGTCTTGGCTGTGGCCCAAAGCACTCTGTCTTCCAGTATTACCACCGGATACATACATGCCACAGACACATAATTGGGTGAACCCTTTTTTAGATTGTGACTCAGCTTTGCTAAAGTCCCCAATTAGAGGTGTCCAGGGTTCTTAAGCACACTCTTTTGCCTTGGATCACAACTTTATTTCCTTCTTTTTCTTTCTTTTTCTTTTTTTTTCTATTCTTTTTTTTTTTTCGAAAAATTATTATAAATTTTTTTTTTTGGATTCACTGCTTTTTCTTGCTTCAAGAATCAATTTGATGATTTTTCAGATCCTCAATAACAGTTCTCTTTTCTCCTCATTCTTTCAAGAGCCAACAAATTTAACATTCTTAAAAACAACAAATTCAACAGACATATGCACTGTTCAAGCATTCATTCAGAAAACAAAAAGTATTGTCACCACATCAAACTAATTCAACTAGTTTCAGAGATAAATTTCGAAACCCTGTACTTCTTGTTCTTTTGTGATTAAAGCATTTTTCTTTTAAGAGAGGTGATGGATTCATAGGACATTCATAGCTTTAAGGCATAAACTTAAATTTTATTAATTATGAACTAAGAACAAGACTCAAATATAGATATAAGATGAGACTAAAAAAATATAAAATAAGACAAGAAAAACGAAAAAAATAGGCTCCTAATGATAGAGGTTTTCACAGAGTTAGGACTCAACAACCTTGATTTTGAGAAGTGGATGCTCCCTCAGCTTGAGAGGAGAGCTTTTGGCGTTTCATCTCTTGGATTTCACGCCCCTGCTTCTCTTGTTCCTTCAGCAATTTGCAGAGCATGCAGTTTTGATTCTGCTGTTCTTCCTTCAGTTGCTCCATAGTCTCTTGCAACTTGTTAATAGATGCTTCTAGGTTGGCCCAGTAGCCAATTTCAGGGAGTTCAGGGAGGAACTCATGCGCCCTCCTTTTGATGGAGTTGTCTTGCACTTGTCCTTCCATTGACTTTTTGGTGATTGGGTGTTCAATGGGTATGAACTCATCTACTCCCATCTTCACCCCAGCCTCTTTACAGAGCAAGGAAATCAAGCTTGGGTAAGCCAATTTGGCTTCAGTGGAATTCTTATTTGCAATTGTGTAAATCTCACAAGCAATCACATGATGGACCTCCACCTCTTTTCCAAGCATAATGCAATGAATCATCACTGCTCTCTTGATGGTGACCTCAGAACGGTTGCTAGTGGGCAATATGGAATGCCCAATAAAGTCTAGCCAACCTCTTGCAATTGGTTTGAGGTCTCCCCTCTTGAGTTGGTTTGGGACACCCTTAGAATTGGTTATCCACTTAGTTCCAGGGAGGCATATGTCCTCTAGAACCTGATCCAACCCCTTATCTACTCTCACCATCCTCCTATTAAAGGAATCAGGATCATCTTGCAGTTGAGGCAACTTGAATATTTCTCTTATTTTGTCCAGATGGAAGTATATAACTTTCCCTCTGACCATGGTTCTATGGGTATGGTAAGCAGTTCCAGTCATTCTCTGCTTATCTGTTAGCCACAGATTTGAGTAGAATTCCTGAACAATGTTCCTTCCAACCTTTGTCGCGGGATTGGTTAGAACTTCCCATCCTCTGTTTCGAATTTGCTCTTGGATCCCCGGATATTCATCTTCTTTCAGATCAAATTTAACTTCCGGGATCACTGACCTCAGGCCCATTATTTTATGATAATGGTCTTCATGTTCTTTGGTTAAGAACTTCTCTTCATTCCAAAGATTCTTTGGATTATTCTCTTTCTTGCCTCTTAAATTGGTTTGTTTTCCCTTAGGAGCCATGATATTGATGAATCTTGGCTTAGTGATCACGGAAAAGCACACCAAACTTAGAGGTTTGCTTGTCCTCAAGCAAAAGAGAAGAGAGAAGAGAGGGGGAGGAAGAGAAAATTCGAATGGTGTGGTTGGAAGAGGGGAACAAACGTGTATTTATAAGGTGGGGAGGAGAGATTTCGAAAAAAATAAAAATTTGAAAGGAGATTTGAGAAGATATGAAAAGAAATTGAGAAAAGGGTGAGTTTTTGAAGAAGATTTGGGATTAATTTGAAATAGATTTGAAGAATGATTTTGATTTGTGAAGATTTGAAAGTGAATAATGAAAGGTTGAAGTGCATTTATGTAGAAGAGTATGGTTAAAAAGAGGAAAGTTTGAAAAAATTGAGTTGAAAACAAAAATGTGGTCCCCCCACCTTTCTGGCGTTAAACGCCCAGAATGGCACCCATTCTGGCGTTTAACGCCCATTTGCTACCCCTTTTGGGCGTTTAACGCCCAGCCAGGTGCCCTGGCTGGCGTTAAACGCCAGAAATCCTTTATCACTGGGCGTTTTTCCAAAACGCCCAGGATGCTGCACACCTGGCGTTAAACGCCCAGAATGGTGCCCATTCTGGCGTTTAACGCCCAAAATGGTACCATTATGGCGTTAAACGCCCAGAATGGTGCCCATTCTGGCGTTTAACGCCCAAAATGCCCTTACTGGCGTTTTTTCGCCAGTAAGCTCATTTTCTCTGCTTTTTGAGCTGAATCCTTCTGTAACTCTGTGAATTCCTTCATTTTGATACTTGCCTCTGTAAGAACTAATCATACACCTTCCTAATGACTGGGTTGCCTCCCAGCAAGCGCTTCTTTACTGTCTTTAGCTGGACTTTCACTGAGAATCACTCAAGTCTCAGTTTTGAGCATTCCTGCTCAAAATTTCCTTCAAGATAGTGCTTGATCCTCTGTCCATTAACAATGAACTTCTTGTCAGAATCAATATCCTGAAGCTCAACATATCCATATGGTGATACTCCTGTAATCACATATGGACCCCTCCACCGGGACTTGAGTTTTCCTGGAAACAATTTGAGCCTGGAGTTGAAGAGCAGAACTTTTTGTCCTGGCTCAAAGACTCTGGTTGACAATTTCTTGTCATGCCACTTCTTTGCCTTCTCCTTATAAATTTTTGCATTTTCAAAGGCATTGAGTCTGAACTCCTCTAGCTCATTTAGCTGGAGCAGTCTTTTCTCACCAGCTAACTGTGCATCCATGTTTAGGAATCTGGTTGCCCAGTAGGCTTTATGTTCCAGTTCCACAGGCAAATGACAGGCCTTCCCATACACCAATTGGTATGGAGAGGTTCCTATAGGAGTCTTGAATGCTGTTCTGTATGCCCACAGAGCATCATCCAAGCTCTTTGCCCAATCCTTTCTTCGGACCATTACAGTCCGTTCCAGGATTCTTTTTAGCTCTCTGTTAGAGACTTCAGCTTGCCCATTTGTCTGTGGATGATACGGAGTTGCCACTTTATGGCTGATTCCATATCTAACCATAGCAGAGTATAGCTGTTTATTGCAGAAATGAGTGCCCCCATCATTGATTAGCACTCTGGGGACGCCAAACCTGCTGAAAATATTTTTCTGGAGGAATTTCAGCACAGTCTTGGTATCATTAGTGGGTATAGCAATTGCTTCTACCCATTTAGATACATAGTCCACTGCCACCAGAATGTAAGTGTTTGAGTATGATGGTGGGAATGGTCCCATGAAATCAATTCCCCATACATCAAACAATTCTATCTCTAATATTCCTTGTTGAGGCATGGCATATCCGTGAGGCAGGTTACCAGCTCTTTGGCAACTGTCACAGTTACGCACAAACTCTCGGGAATCTTTATAGAGAGTAGGCCAGTAGAAGCCGCACTGGAGAACTTTAGTGGCTGTTCGCTCACTTCCAAAATGTCCTCCATACTGTGATCCATGGCAGTGCCATAGGATCCTTCGTGCTTCCTCTCTGGGTACACACCTGCGGATCACTCCGTCAGCACATCTCTTAAAGAGATATGGTTCATCCCAAAGGTAGTATTTGGCATCTGAAATTAATTTCTTTCTCTGCACATAACTGTACTCTTTGGGTATGAACCTCACAGCTTTATAGTTTGCAATATCTGTAAACCATGGAGCTTCCTGGATGACAAAGAGTTGCTCATCTGGGAAAGTCTCAGAGATCTCAGTAGAAGGGAGGGACGCCCCAGCTACTGGTTCTATTCTGGACAGATGATCAGCTACTTGATTCTCTGTCCCTTTTCTGTCTCTTATTTCTATATCAAACTCTTGCAGAAGCAACACCCATCTTATAAGCCTGGGTTTTGAATCCTGCTTTGTGAGTAAGTATTTAAGAGCAGCATGGTCAGTGTACACAATCACCTTTGATCCCACTAGGTAGGATCTAAACTTGTCAATGGCATATACCACTGCAAGTAATTCTTTTTCTGTGGTTGTTTAATTCTTCTGTGCATCATTTAGAACACGGCTAGCATAATAAATGACATGCAGAAGTTTGTTATGCCTCTGTCCCAACACTGCACCAATGGCATGATCACTGGCATCACACATTAATTCAAATGGTAATGCCCAATCTGGTGCAGAGATGACTGGTGCTGTGACCAGTTTAGCTTTCAGGGTCTCAAATGCCTGCAAACACTGTGTGTCAAACACAAATGGTGTGTCAGCAGCTAACAGGTTACTCAGAGGTTTAGCAATTTTCGAAAAGTCCTTAATAAACCTTCTGTAGAATCCTGCATGCCCAGAAAGCTTCTGATTGCCTTAACATTGGCAGGTGGTGGTAATTTTTCAATTACCTCTACCTTTGCCTTATCCACCTCTATTCCCCTGTTTGAAATTTTGTGCCCAAGGACAATTCCTTCAGTCACCATAAAGTGACATTTCTCGCAGTTTAAAACTAGGTTAGTCTCTTGGCATCTTTTCAGGACAAGTGATAGGTGGTTAAGACAGGAGCTGAATGAGTCTCCATATACTGAGAAGTCATCCATGAAGACTTCCAGAAATTCTCTACCATATCTGAGAAGATAGAGAGCATGCACCTCTGAAAGGTTGCAGGTGCATTGCACAGACCAAAAGGCATCCTTCTGTAGGCAAACACGCCAGAAGGGCAAGTAAATGCTGTTTTCTCTTGGTCCTGAGGATCTACTGCAATTTGGTTGTAGCCTGAATAGCCATCCAAAAAGCAGTAGTAATCATGACCAGCTAGTCTTTCTAGCATTTGGTCTATGAATGGTAAAGGAAAATGATCCTTTCTGGTGGCTGTATTGAGTCTTCTGTAATCAATACACATGCGCCACCCTGTGACTGTTCTTGTAGGAACCAGTTCATTTTTTCATTATGAACCACTGTCATGCCTCCCTTTTTGGGAACAACTTGGACAGGGCTCACCCAGGGGCTGTCAGAGATAGGATAAATAATCCCAGCCTCTAGTAATTTAGTGACCTCTTTCTGCACCACCTCCTTCATGGCAGGTTTTAGCCTTCTCTGTGGTTGGACCACTGGTTTGGCATTATCCTCCAATAGGATCTTGTGCATGCATCTGGCTGGGCTAATGCCCTTGAGATCACTTATGGACCACCCAAGAGCTGTCTTGTGTGTCCTTAGCACTTGAATCAGTGCTTCCTCTTCCTGTGAATTTAAGGCAGAGCTTATAATTACTGGAAAAGTTTCACCCTCCCCCAGAAATGCATATTTCAGGGATGGTGGTAATGGTTTGAGTTCAGGCTTAGGAGGCTTATCCTCCTCCTGAGGAATTTTCAAAAATTCCTTTGCCTCCTCTGGCTCTTCCTGATCAGGTTGAGTATCTTTGAAGATGTCCTCAAGCTCTGATTCTAGGCTTTTAGCCATATTGATCTCTTCTACCAGAGAGTCAATAATGTCAGCGTCCATGCAGTCCTCTGGTGTGTCTGGATGCTGCATAGCTTTTACAGCATTCAACTTGAACTCATCCTCATTGACTCTCAAGGTTACTTCCCCCTTTTGTACATCAATGAGAGTTCGTCCAGTTGCTAGAAAAGGTCTTCCTAGAATGAGAGTTGTACTTTTGTGCTCCTCCATTTCCAGCACCACAAAGTCAGTTGGAAAGGCAAATGGCCCAACCTTGACAATCATGTCCTCTATTATGCCTGATGGGTGTTTAATGGAGCCATCAGCAAGTTGGAGGCATATCCTGGTTTGTTTGACTTCTCCAATCAACCCAAGCTTTCTGATAGTGGATGCAGGTATTAAATTGATACTTGCTCCAAGATCACATAAGGCTACCTTGGTGTAAGTGCCTTCCAATGTGCATGGTATCAGAAAGCTTCCAGGATCTTGAAGCTTTTCTGGTAAGCTTTTTAGAATGACTGCACTGCATTCTTCAGTGAGAAACACTTTTTCAGTTTCTCTCCAATCCTTCTTATGACTTAAGATTTCCTTCATGAACTTAGCATAAGAAGGTATTTGCTCAAGTGCCTCTGCAAAAGGAATCTTTATTTCAAGAGTCCTTAAATAGTCTGCAAAGCGGGCAAATTGCTTATCCTGTTCCGCTTTGCGGAGTTTCTGAGGATAAGGCATCTTGGCTTGATATTCTTCAACCTTAGATGCTGCAGGTTTATTCCTTACAGAAGTGGTTGAAGAAGCCTTGTTAGAGGGATTACTGTCAGCACTCTCAGGTGTCTGATCCTCCCTTGACGTTTGAACGCCAGGAATGGGTGAAGTTTGGGCGTTAAACGCCAACTTCCCTTCCTTTTCTGGCGTTTGAACGCCAGAACTGGGCAAGGAATGGGCGTTTAACGCCAGCTTTCCTTCCCTTTCTGGCGTTTGAACGCCAATATTCCTCTCTGGGCTCTTACTGTCCTCAGAGGGATTTTGAACAGAGGTTTGGTTGTCCTCTGTCAATTGTTCCTTGTTTGGCTTTTTGCTCTTTTGAACAGTGTTATTCAAGGTCTTCCCACTCCTCAATTGAACTGCTTGACATTCCTCTGTTATTTGTTTAGATATTTGTTGTTTTGCTTGATTCAACTGCAGTTCTATGCTCTTATTAGCAACCTTAGTATCATGGAGCATTTTTAAATTCTGCTAACTGTTCTGTCATCAGGAGCAACTGTTGATTAAGCTCATTCATCTGTTCCTGAGGATTAGGATCAGTGACTAATGCCATGACCTCCTCCTTTGGAACGAACTCATTGCTAGAATATAAGTATTGGTTTCTAGCAACAGTGTCTATGAGCTCTTGAGCTTCTTCAATTGTCTTCCTCATGTGTATAGATCCACCAGCTGAGTGGTCTAAAGACATCTGAGCTTTTTCTGTAAGCCCATAGTAGAAAATGTCTAACTGGACCCACTCTGAAAACATTTCAGAGGGACATTTCCTTAGCATACCTCTATACCTCTCCCAGGCGTCATAAAGGGATTCATTATCCTCTTGTTTAAAGCCTTGGATGTCCAGCCTTAGCTGTGTCATCCTCTTTGGAGGGTAAAAATGATTCAGGAATTTGTCTGACAACTGTTTCCATGTCTTTATGCTTGCTGTAGGTTGGTTATTTAACCACCTTTTAGCTTGATCTTTTACAGCAAATGGAAACAGTAATAGTCTGTAGACATCCTGATCCACCTCTTTATCATGTACTGTGTCAGCAATTTGTAAAAATTGTGCCAGAAACTCAGTAGGTTCTTCCTGTGGAAAACCGGAATACTGGCAATTTTGCTACACTATGATAATGAGTTGAGGGTTCAGCTCAAAGCTGCTTGCTTTGATGGGAGGTATACAGATGCTACTCCCATATGCAGCTGTAATGGGGTTAGCATATGACCCCAGAGTCCTTTTGGACTGATTAATTCCACTTGAGTCCATGATGGACAAAAGGGAAATGATAATAATTGCAAAGAGATAAATTTTGTTTATATATTTTTTTTTTGAAATAACCGAAAAAAAATAAAATAAAAAGAAATTTAAATAAAAAAAATTCGAAAATCAAAAGGGAAAATGAGATCAAAGCAATTTGAGAACTGAATCAATTAGTAAAAAAAAGATTTTGAAAACAGCAATTAAGAAGATATGATTGAAAATTTTTTTATGAAAAAGATTTGATTCTTAAAAAGAGGAAAGAGAAAAACACAAAAAGACACCAAACTTAGAATTTTAGAAAATCAAACACTAATTTTTTTTTCGAAGATTTTAAAGGAAAAACACAAAGAGGACACCAAACTTAGAATTTTTATGAATCAAAAAGGGACTAAGACTATGCAAAAACGAAAATTTTAAAAGAAAAATAAAAGCATGCAATTGACACCAAACTTAGAATATGAAACTAGACTCTAAACTAACAAAAATAAACAGTCCTAATCTAAGCAACAAGATAAGCCGTCAGTTGTCCAAACTCGAACAATCCCCGGCAACGGCGCCAAAAACTTGGTGCACGAAATTGCAATAACACTTTTGCAATCCCGCACAACTAACCAGCAAGTGCACTGGGTCGTCCAAGTAATACCTTGCGTGAGCAAGGGTCGATCCCACGGAGATTGTCGGCTTGAAGCAAGCTATGGTTATCTTGTAAATCTTAGTCAGGATATCAGAAATTATCAGGATTGATTGTGAAAAGCAAAAGAACATGAAATGGTTACTTGTTTTGCAGTAATGGAGAATAGGCTGAGGTTTGGAGATGCTCCATCTTCTGAATCTCTTCTTTCCTACCGTCTTCTTCATCAAACACACAAGTCTCCTTCCATGGCAAGCTCGTGTAGGGTTTCACCGTTGTCAATGGCTACCTCCCATCCTCGCAGTGAAAGCTAATGCACGCACTCTGTCACAGTACTGCCAATCACCGGTTTGGTTCCCTCCCCTACCGGAATAGAATCCCTCTTTTGCGTCTGTCACTAACGCCCAGTAGGTTACAGGTTTGAAGCACATCACAGTCATTCAATCATTGAATCCTACTCAGAATACCACAGACAAGGTTTAGACCTTCCGGATTCTCTTGAATGCTGCCATCAGGTCCTGCCTATACCACGAAGATTCCGATTAAAGAACCCAAGAGATAACTACTCAATCTAAGATAGAACAGAGGTGGTTGTTAGGCACGTGTTCATAGTTGAGAATGATGATGATTGTCACGGATCATCACATTCATCCGGATTAAGAACAAGTGTTATCTTAGAATGGAAGCAAGCATGATTGAATAAGAAACAGTAGTAATTGCATTAATCCATCAAGACACAGCAGAGCTCCTCACCCCCAACCATGGGGTTTAGAGGCTCATACTGTGGAAAGAAACGTGTACAAATTGTTATGAGGTCATAAGGTACGGATACAATGTCAAAAGATCCTATAAGTAGTAAACTAGTGTCCTAAGGTTTACAGAATTGAGTAAATGACAGAAAAATCCACTTCCGAACCCACTTGGTGTGTGCTTGGGCTGAGCAATGAAGGAATTTCGTGTAGAGACCTTTTCTGGAGTTAAACGCCAGCTTTCATGCCAGTTTGGGCGTTTAACTCCAAATTTTATGCCAGTTCCGGCGTTTAACGCTGGAATTTCTGTAGGTGACTTTGAGCGCCGGTTTGGGCCATCAAATCTTGGGCAAAGTATGGACTATTATATATTGCTGGAAAGCCCAGGATGTCTACTTTCCAATGCCGTTGAGAGCGCGCCAATTGGGCTTCTGTAGCTCCAGAAAATCCACTTTGAGTGCAGGGAGGTCAGAATCCAACAGCATCTGCAGTCCTTTTCAGTCTCTGGATCAGATTTTTGCTCAGGACCCTCAATTTCAGTCAGAAAATACCTGAAATCACAGAAAAACACACAAACTCATAGTAAAGTCCAGAAAAGTGAATTTTAATTAAAAACTAATAAAAATATACTAAAACTAACTAAAAGATACTAAAAACATACTAAAAACAATGCCAAAAAGCATACAAATTATCCGCTCATCAGTGGGGTTTTATGAAGGATGGATGTGAGTGGTGAAGAGAAATATGGGATTTGATAGGTGAAGGGTTTTTGGGGAATAGGTGTTGAGGTGATTGGTGAATGGGTGAAGAAGAGAGAGAGTGGTGGGGTAGGTGGGGATCCTGTGGGGTCCACAGATCCTGAGGTGTCAAGGAAAGTCATCCCTGCACCAAGTGGCGAGCAAAATTGCTCTTTGTGCCAATTCTGGCGTTAAACGCCGGGCTGGTGCCCATTTCTGGCGTTTAACGCCATCTTCTTGCCCTTTACTTGCGTTTAACGCCAGTCTGGTGCCCCTTTCTGGCGTTAAATGCCCAGAATGGTGCCAGACTGGGCGTTAAACGCCCATCTGCTAGCCTTACTGGCGTTTAAACGCCAGCAGGTTCTTCCTCCAGGGTGTGCTGTTTTTCTTTCTGTTCTTCATTCTGTTTTTGCTTTTTCCATTGATTTTGTGACTTCTCATGATCATCAACCTACAAAAAAAACATAAAATAACAAAGGAAAATAGATAAAAATATAACATTGGGTTGCCTCCCAACAAGCGCTTCTTTAATGTCAGTAGCTTGACAGAGGGCTCTCATGGAGCCTCAGGGATGTTCAGAGCAATGTTGGAACCTCCCAACACCAAACTTAGAGTTTGAATGTGGGGGTTCAACACCAAACTTAGAATTTGGTTTTGGCCTCCCAACACCAAACTTAGAGTTTGATTGTGGGGGCTCTGTTTGGCTCTGTTTTGAGAGAAGCTCTTCATGCTTCCTCTCCATGGTGACAGAGGGATATCCTTGAGCCTCAAACACAAAGGATTCTTCATTCACTTGAATGATCAATTCTCCTCTATCAACATCAATCACAGCCTTTGCTGTGGCTAGGAAGGGTCTGCCAAGGGTGATGGATTCATCCATGCACTTCCCAGTTTCTAAGACTATGAATTCAGCAGGGATGTAATGGTCTTCAACTTTTACCAGAACATCCTCTACAAGTCCATAGGCTTGTTTTCTTGAGTTGTCTGCCATCTCTAGTGAGATTTTTGCAGCTTGCACCTCAAAGATCCCTAGCTTCTCCATTACAGAGAGAGGCATGAGATTTACACTTGACCCTAGGTCACACAAGGCCTTCTTGAAGGTCATGGTGCCTATGGTACAAGGTATTGAGAACTTTCCAGGATCTTGTCTCTTTTGAGGTAGTTTCTGCCTAGACAAGTCATCCAGTTCTTTGGTGAGCAAAGGGGGTTCATCCTCCCAAACCTCATTTCCAAATAACTTGTCATTTAACTTCATGATTGCTCCAAGGTATTTAGCAACTTGCTCTTCAGTGACATACTCATCCTCTTCAGAGGAAGAATACTCATCAGAGCTCATGAATGGCAGAAGTAAATCCAATGGAATCTCTATGGTCTCATTTTGAGCCTCAGATTCCCATGGTTCCTCATTGGGGAACTCATTGGAGGCCAGTGGACGTCCATTGAGGTCTTCCTCAGTGGCGTTCACTGCCTCTTCCTCCTCTCCAAATTCGGCCATGTTGATGGCTTTGCACTCTCCTTTTGGATTTTCTTCTGTATTGCTTGGAAGAGTACTAGGAGGGAATTCAGTAATTTTCTTACTCAGCTGTCCCACTTGTGCCTCCAAATTTCTAATGGAGGATCTTGTTTCAGTCATGAAACTTTGAGTGGTTTTGATTAGATCAGAGACCATGGTTGCTAAGTCAGAGGTGTTCTGCTTAGAACTCTTTGTCTGTTGCTGAGAAGATGATGGAAAAGGCTTGCTATTGCTAAACCTGTTTCTTCCACCATTATTGTTGTTGAAACCTTGTTGAGGTCTCTGTTGATCCTTCCATGAAAGATTTGGATGATTTCTCCATGAAGGATTGTAGGTGTTTCCATAGGGTTCTCCCATGTAATTCACCTCTTCCATTGAAGGGTTCTCAGGATCATAAGCTTCTTCTTCAGATGAAGCTTCCTTAGTACTACCTGGTGCGTTTTGCATTCCAGACAGACTTTGAGAAATCAAATTGACTTGCTGAGTCAATATTTTGTTCTGAGCCAATATGGCATTCAGAGTATCAATCTCAAGAACTCATTTCTTCTGATTAGTCCCATTGTTCACAGGATTCCTTTCAGAAGTGTACATGAATTGGTTATTTGCAACCATTTCAATTAGTTCTTGAGCTTCTGTAGGCGTCTTCTTCAGATGAAGAGATCCTCCAGCAGAGCTATCCAAAGACATCTTGGACAGTTCAGACAGACCATCATAGAAAATACCTATGATGCTCCATTCAGAAAGCATGTCAGATGGACACTTTCTGATTAATTGTTTGTATCTTTCCCAAGCTTCATAGAGGGATTCTCCTTCCTTCTGTCCGAAGGTTTGAACTTCCACTCTAAGCTTACTCAATTTTTGAGGTGGAAAGAACTTTGCCAAGAAGGCATTGACTAGCTTTTCCCAAGAGTTCAGGCTTTCTTTAGGTTGTGAGTCCAACCATATTCTAGCTCTGTCTCTTACAGCAAAAGAGAATAGCATAAGTCTGTAGACCTCAGGGTCAACCCCATTAGTCTTGACAGTGTCACAGATTTGCAAGAATTCAGCTAAAAACTGATGAGGATCTTCCAATGGAAGTCCATGGAACTTGCAATTCTGTTGCATTAGAGAAACTAATTGAGGCTTAAGCTCAAAGTTGTTTGCTCCAATGGCAGGGATAGAGATGCTTCTCCCATAGAAGTCGGGAGTAGGTGCAGTAAAGTCACCCAGCACCTTCCTTGCATTGTTGGCATTGTTGTTGTTTTCGGCTGCCATGGGTTCTTCTTCTTTGAAGATTTCTGTTAGGTCCTCTACAGAGAATTGTGCCTTAGCTTCTCTTAGCTTTGGCTTCAAGGTCCTTTCAAGTTCAGGATCAGCCTCAACAAGAATTCTTTTGTCTTTGCTCCTGCTCATATGAAAGAGAAGAAAACAAGGAAATATGAAATCCTCTATGTCACAGTATAGAGATTCCTTGAGGTGTCAGAGGAACGGAAAAATAGAAGGTAGAGGTAGAAAAAGAGTGTGAGAAGAGGGGAAGAATTTTCGAAAATTAAGTAAGAGATTTTAAAAACATTTTGAAAAACACTAATTGATTTTCAAAAATCAAGTAAAAAAATTGATTTTTGAAAAAGATTTTGAAATTAGAAATCAAAAAGATACGATTGAAAACTATTTTGAAAAAGATGTGATAAAGAAGATATGATTGGTTTTAAAAAAATGTGATTGAGAAGATATGATTTGAAAAACTTTTTCAAAAAGATTTGATTTTAAAAATTAATAACTTGGCTAACAAGAAAATATATGATTCAAACATTAAACCTTTCTCAACAGAAAAGGAAACATACTTAAAATGTTGAATCAAATCACTAATTGTTAGCAAGTATCTTTGAAAATGGAAAGAAATTAAGTTTGAAAAAGATTTGATTGAAAAGATTTGATTTGAAAAAGATTTGATTTTGAAAAGATTTTGAAAACTTAAAAAAATTTGATTTGAAAACAAAATCTTCCCTCTTGTGCCATCCTGGCGTTAAACGCCCAGAATGGTGCACATTCTGGCGTTTAACGCCCAAACTACTACCTTTTTGGGCGTTAAACGCCCAGCCAGGCACCCTGGCTGGCGTTTAAACGCCAGTTTGCCCTTCTTCACTAGGCATTTTGAACGCCCAGCTTTTTCTGTATAATTCCTCTGCTGTATGTTCTGAATCTTCAATTCTCTGTATTATTGACTTGAAAAGACACAAATTAAAAATATTTTTGGATTTTTAATAATTAAAATGCAACTAAAATCAAACAAACAATGCATGCAAGACACCAAACTTAGCAGTTTGTATACTACTGACACTAACAAAATGAGAATACACATGCGAAACACAAAACACTCAAGTCAATAGAATTCAAAGATCAGAGCACTGAAATCATCAAGAACAACTTGAAGATTAATGAAGACACATGCATGAATGCAAGAAGAACAGAAACATGCAATTGACACCAAACTTAACATGAGACACTAAACTCAACAAGAAACATAAAATATTTTTGGTTTTTATGATTTTGTAAATTTTTTTGTGGTTTTTTCGAAAATTAAGTGGAAAAGAAAATAAAAGTATCAAAATTCTTAATGAGAATTCCAGGAATCTTGCAATGTTAGTCTAAAGCTTTAGTCTAAAGAAATTAGACATGGCTAGCCAAGCTTCAGCAGGACATTGCATTCAAGAGCTAAATTGATGAAGATCAATCAGCTTTGGTGATGATAAGAACATCACCTTGAAACACTAGAATTCATTCTTAAGAACTCTGAAGAAAAACACCTAATCTAAGCAACAAGATGAACCGTCAGTTGTCCAAACTCAACAATCCCCGGCAACGGCGCCAAAAACTTGGTGGACGAAATTGTGATCAATACTTTTCACAACTCAATTAATCCTCAGTAATGAATCCAAAAACTTGGTGTTCAATACCATGGCATAAACACAACTTCGCACAACTAACCAGCAAGTGTACTGGGTCGTCCAAGTAATAAACCTTACGCGAGTAAGGGTCGATCCCACAGAGATTGTTGGTATGAAGCAAGCTATGGTCACCTTGTAAATCTTAGTCAGGCAAACTCAAATGGTTATGGATGATGAATAAAAGATAAAGATAAAGATAGAGAAATGTTCAACGCACCCTGTCACGGCACGGCTATCCAGCTGTCGGTTCTCGATCATGTCGGAATAGAATCCAGTGATTCTTTGGCGTCTGTCACTAACGCCCCACAATCTCGAGTTTGAAGCTCGTCACAGTCATTCAATCATTGAATCCTACTCAGAATACCACAGACAAGGTTTAGACCTTCCGGATTCTCTTGAATGCCGCCATCAGTTCTCGCCTATACCACGAAGACTCTGATCTCACGGAATGGCTGGCTCGGTTGTCAGGCGAGCGCTTGGTTATCAAGCGATCAACCATGCGTCGTGTATCAGGAATCCAAGAGATAAACATTCAAGCCTTGTTTGCTTGTAGAACAGAAGTGGTTGTCAGGCACTCGTTCATAAGTGAGAATGATGATGAGTGTCACATAATCATCACATTCATCATGTTCTTGGGTGCAAATGAATATCTTGGAACAAGAATAAGCGGAATTGAATAGGAGAACAATAGTAATTGCATTAATACTCGAGGTACAGCAGAGCTGCACACCTTAATCTATGGTGTGTAGAAACTCCACCGTTGAAAATACATAAGAACAAGGTCTAGGCATGGCCGTGAGGCCAGCCCCCAAACGTGATCAAAAGATCTAAAGATCAAAAGATTCCAAAGATCAAAAGATGAAAATACAATAGTAAAAGGTCCTATATATAGAGAACTAGTAGCCTAGGGTTTACAGAGATGAGTAAATGACATAAAAATCCACTTCCGAGCCCACTTGGTGTGTGCTTGGGCTGAGCATTGAAGCATTTTCGTATAGAGACTCTTCTTGGAGTTAAACGCCAGCTTTTGTGCCAGTTTGGGCGATTAACTCCCATCCTTGTGCCAGTTCTGGCGTTTAACGCTGGGAATTCTGAAGGTGACTTTGAACGCCAGTTTGGGCTATCAAATCTCGGGAAAAGTATGGACTATCATATATTGCTGGAAAGCACAAGATGTCTGCTTTCCAACGCCGTTGAGAGCGCGCAAATTGGGCTTCTGTAGCTCCAGAAAATCCACTTCGAGTGCAGGGAGGTCAGAATCCAACAGCATCTGCAGTCCTTTTTAGTCTCTGAATCAGATTTTTGCTCAGGTCCCTCAATTTCAGCCAGAAAATACCTGAAATCACAGAAAAACACACAAAATCATAGTAAAGTCTAGAAAAGTAAATTTTAACTAAAAACTAATAAAAATATACTAAAAACTAACTAAAACATACTAAAAACATACTAAAAACAATGCCAAAAAGCGTACAAATTATCCGCTCATCACTGTACAAGGTTGCAGAGTCCACTATGGATCATAATAATGCTGTTAATGCCAATGTGGCAAATCCAGTCGGGAATGAGCAACCCAGAAGAGTGCTTGGCTCAAACACTGCTCCTACTGCAGGTCTTTATGGAAAAAGCATTGTGGTGCCTCCTATTGCTACAAACAACTTTGAACTGAAGCCATAGCAAGTCACTTTGGTGCAACAAAACTGTCAATTTCATGGACTCCCTCAGGAAGATCCCAATTAGTTTATCTCAAATTTTCTGCAAATTTGTGATACTGTGAAAACTAATGGGGTGAATGCTGAGGTGTACAAACTCAAGCTCTTCCCATTTGCCTTGAAGGACAGAGAAAAGCTGTGGCTAGATTTTCAACCAAAGGAGTGTTTGGATACTTGGGATAAGGTTGTCACTGGGTTTCTTACTAAATTCTTCCCACCAAAGAAGCTGACTAAGCCTAGGGTGGAGGTTTAGACTTTCAGACAGAAAAATGGTGAGACCCTCTATAAAGCTTGGGAGAGGTACAAGTTGCTGACTAGACAATGCCCTCTGGACATGTTCTCCAAGTGGACATTGATGCGGGAGGCTGTTGATAATGCGGTGGCAGCAAACCATCAATAACATCTGGTAAGGTTGCCTGGAAAGTAATGTAATACCTGTGGTGAATTCAAATGAAATGAAGCCAGGCGGGGAACACTCTCCTTCCCAATGGGAAAAAAATATTTTTTACTTATTTTTTTCAATACTGTACGATGTTTACTCATTGAACTAATGTACGACAATATGATGGGTATAAATGATAGACAATAATGTGGCTTGATATGTTGTTACTAGTGCCGTGAGTGTAAGGTAGAGATGGAACTCAGTCACACTTTAAGCATTGACCAATTTAGGTATGTAATCAAATTAATTTACACTAAATGCAGTAGATATGCCACCTTCCTGATTCTAGTGACTATAGAAAAAATACCAAAATATCTCATTCCCAGCTTCTGACTCTTGCGCCATGCCATTGATTGCTACTCGTATGACTGCAGTTTGACAAATACATAGTTACCCACCTTTAATAACACAGTATTATTCGCAAGTTCATCATTTTGCCAACCATATAAGAAAGTGACACCTGAAAAAGTTTCAACAAGGAGACGGGAAAAGTGGACATTGATGTAGGAGGCTATTGATAATGCTGTGGCAGCAAAGCATTAATAACATCTGGTGAGGTTTGCTGGAAAGTGATGCAAGACCTGTGGTGAATTCAAATTAAATAAAGCCAGGCGGTGAGCACTCTCGTTCCCTAAGGAAAAAATATTTTTTACTTATTTTTTTAATACTGTACGATATTTACTCATTGAACTAATGTACCATAATATGATGGGTATAAATGATAGACAATAATATGGCTTGATATGTTGTTACTAGTGCCATGAGTATAAGGTAGAGTAGAAACTTAGTTACACTTTTAGCATTGATCAATTTAGGTATGTAATCAAATTAACTTTCAATTTTCACTAAATGTAGTAGATAAGCCACGTTTCCGATTCTAGTGACAACAGGAAAAAACACTAAAATATCTCATTTCCAGCTTCTACCTCTTGTGCCATGACACAGATTGCTGCTGGTATACCTGTAGTTTGACGAATACATAGTTACCCACCTTGAATAGCACAACATTATTCACAAGTTCATTATTTTGGAAGCCATATAAAAAAGTGGCACTGGAAAAAGTTATAACAGAGAGAAGAACAAAGCGGGCATTGATGTGGGAGGTTGTTGATAATGTTGTGGCAGCAAAGCATCAATAACATATGGTGAGGTTGGGCAGAAAGTGATGTAATACTTCTGCCAAAGTCAAATAAAATTAAGCCAGGCGGTGATTACTCCCCTTCCCTGAAGAAAAAAAATATTTTTTACATATTGTTCTTAATATTGTACGATGTTTACTCATTGAACAAATGTACAATAATATGATGGGTATAAATGATACACAATAATGTGGCTTGATATGTTGCTACTAGTGCCGTGAGTGTTAGGTAGAGATGGAACTTAGTCACACTTTAAGCATTTAAAAATTTTGGTATGTAATCAAATTAACTTACACTACATGTAGTAGATAAGCCACCTTCCCGATTCTAGTGACAATAGGAAAAAAAGACAAAAATATCTCATTCTCGGCTTCTGACTATTGCGCCATGCCACTTATTGCTACTGGTATGGCTGCAGTTTGACTAATACATTGTTACCCGCCTTGAATAGCACAACGTTATTCGTAAGTTCATCATTTTGCCAGCCATATAAGGAAGTGGCACCTGAAAAAAGTTTCAACAGGGAGACAGGCCAAGTGGACATTGATGTGGGATGCTGTTGATAATGCTATGGCAGTAAAGCATCAATAACATCTGGTGAGGTTGGCTGGAAAGTGATACAACACTTATGGTGAATTCAAACGAAATCAAGCCAGCGGTGAACACTCTCCTTCCCTAAGGGAAAAAATATTTTTTACATATTTTTTCCAATATTGTACGATGTTTACTAATAGAACTAATGTACCAAAATATGATGGGTATAAATGATTGACAATAATGTGGCTTGATATCTTGTTACTAGTGCCATGAGTACAACGTTGAGTAGAAACATAGTCAAACTTTTAGCATTAAACAATTTAGGTATGTAATAAAATTAACTTTCACTAAATTTAGTAGATAAGCCACCTTTTCTATTCTAGTGACAATAGGAAAAAAAAGAACTAAAATATCTCATTTCTAGCTTCTAACACTTGCACCATGACACAGATTGCTGTGATGAGGGAAAAACGATTCCTCACAAAACACGCCGGCAAGTGTATCAGGTCGCATTAATTACTCACATGAGTGAGGTCGATCCCACAGGGATTGATGGGTTGAACAATTTTAGTTAGGTGATTAGTTTAGTTAAGAAAACAGTTGATGAGTTGAGTGAATTGTGACAACAAAAGCTAAATTGCATGAAAATAAAAGGGAGAGGGGGAAATTGACAGAAAAGAAAAGTGCAGAAGAGTAAATTACATGAAACTTAAAGTGCAAGAAAGTAAAAGAGCTTAAACTTAAAGTGCAAGTAATGTAAATGACTGAAACTCAGATTGCAAGAAATGTAAATGGCTGAAGCTTAAAGTGCAACAAATCCAAATTACTGAATCTAAATTGCTGAGGAACTTAAATTGCTTGAAGAGTAAAGGGATTTGGGTATTGGGATTCAAAATTCAACAAGAAAATGTAAGAGCAATAAATCAGAGAGGTAGAATATGAAGTAAGTTACAGCAGATTTAAACAGAAATAAAACAGAAAGAAACTTAGCTCAATTGTAAAATCTAAAAGAGAAATTGAAGATCCAGGAAAAGCACTGAGCTCAGGAAGCAGATCTGGAATACTCCTCAGAACCTAATTGTCCAAGCATATCCGAATACAAAAGCACCACAGGCATATGTCCTAAGGTCCAAGCTATTGGTGTCTAGCCTTATTGTTTGCTTCTTTGCCAACTCTTGGCTTTTCTTTTCTTTTTCTTTCTCACTTTTCTTTACTCTCAAGGGATGTTCACTGATAAAAGACTTTATAGCAGCAGCTTAGTTTACACTACAAAGAGCACTCTATTATGCAGCTTTTATTATTGAGCTAGTCATTGAATCAAACAATTACCACCACTAAACTTTATTCTAATTCCTACCACATTGGACATTCACTTTCTATTTCAAACATTTTCTCTTTTATTGATGCAAAATGGAAACAAGACATGAATTTAAGCAAGTGAATGACAACAAGCATTATGCAAGCTAGAATACTTAGCAAACATCTATATTTACACCTAATTGAACACTTCAGCAAGGCATATAGGAGTTTCCAAGTTAAAATACTTCTCAGCAGAAGGATTAAGTGTCAATACAACCTGTTGGGAATGTCTCTCAGCTTTTCTTCTGTCCTCATCTTTTCTCTCTATTGTATCTCTTTTGGATGATGATGCAGATCCCTTCCAAAGGTTGAATGTTTTCCTACATAATCCTTAAAAGTTGCTTGTTCCCAAGCCCTTAGGCAATTGATTTAGCATGCAGAAATTGTTTGTTAGGCTTTTGAACTTAGTTTGGTGTGTGAACATCAAACTTAGTTTCTTGCCGATGTTCCTTATGCAACAAGTCAACCATATATGAAACCTTGTACCTTTGCTAAAGGTAGTAGAACTAAAAAAAAAAGAAAACAGACAATGGTTAAGTAAGTTTCCTGATTGTTTGGAGCTAGTAACCTTTTATGCAGAGGGTTTAAATGTGTTTTAGTTGAGATTTTCGGTGGAACACCAAACTTGGCTTTTTTCATTCACCCTTAAATTATTTTGGTGTGTCACACCAAACTTAGCTCCTTACAATATAGATGAATTCAGTTAATCTTTTTATTGAAATGGTTAGGAAAAGAGAACTACCTCTGGTTGGGTTACCTCCCAACAAGCGCTCTTTTAATGTCACTAGCTTGACATCCTTCATTCTTGTTCAACTTAGCTTCTGAACCTCCATCTCTTCGTCCCAAGGGCTTCCCAAGTAATGCTTTGACCTTTGACCATTTGCTGTGAAGTTGTTCTTTGTTGCTTCATCGAGCAATTCATGGCTTCTATAAGGGAGAACCTTTGTCACCAAGTAGGGGCCAATCCATTTAGATTTGAGCTTGCCTGGGAAAATCTTGAGCTTAGAATTATATATGAGTACTTGATGTCCTGGTTTGAACGCTCTTTTCAAGATCTTCTTGTCATGCCACATTTTAGCTCTCTCCTTGTATATCTTTGCACTCTCATAAGCTTCCAATCTGAATTCCTCTAGCTCATTGAGTTGCAACAACTTTTTTTCTCTTGCTGCTTGAGGATCAAAATTTTGGAGTTTGGTGGCCCAGTAAGCTTTATGTTCTAGCTTCACAAGAAGGTGGCATGATTTTCCATAGATTAGCTGAAATGGGGATCTTCCTATAGGACTTTTGAATGCTGTTCTATATGCCCAGAGAGCATTTTCTAATTTTCTGGCCCAATCCTTTCTTGTGCTTCCTACTGTTTTCTCTAAGATCTTCTTCAACTTCCTATTTGCCAATTCAGCCTGGCCATTAGTCTGAGGGTGATATGGTGTAGCTACTTTATGAATCACTCCATATTTGTGAAGGAGTTTCTCCATCTGCTTGTTACAAAAATGACTACCACCATCACTGACAAGACCCTTAGGAACTCCATATCTAGTAAAAATGTGCTTCTTAAGGAATTGAAGAATAATTTGTGCATCACATGTGATTGTTGCTATGGCTTCCACCCACTTTAAGACATATTCTACTGCCACAAGGATGTATTTGAAGGAGTATAAAGGTGGAAAAGGGCCCATAAAGTCTATGCCCCAAAGATCAAAGAGTTCTACTTCCAGGATGTAGTTTTGAGGCATCTCATTCCTTCTTATCAATCCTCCAGCTCTTTGTCATTCATTACATTGGTGGACAAACTCCCTAGCATCTTTGAATAGAGTTGGCCAATAAAATCCACTTTTAAGCACTTTGCCTGCTGTTCTTTCTGGCAAAAAGTAACCACCATAGGCTGAACCATGACAATGCCACAATATATCTTTCATCTCAGTTTCAGGGACACACCTCCTAATCATTCCATTCGGACATCTTTTGAACAAAAATGGTTCATCCCACAAAAACTTCTTGGCTTCATTGAGTAGCTTTTTCACTTGTTGCTTGGAGAGTTCTTGAGGGATTTTTCTTCCCACCTTGTAATTTGCTATATCAGCAAACCAAGGTACTTGCTGGACTTGGAAAAGATGTTCATCAGGAAATTTTTCATTCACTTGCTGTGGCACATCTTGATTGGCCTCTTGTGGCACTCTGGACAAATGATATGCCACTTGATTCTCACTCCCCTTCCTATCTCTCACTTCAATGTCAAATTCTTGTAGCAGCAGCACCCATCTGATGAGTCTGGGCTTTGCATCCTGTTTAGACATAAGATACATAAGGGCAATATGATCAGTATATACTATGACTTTTGAACCAATCAAACATTGGCTAAACTTATCAAATGTATATACAATAGCCAGGAGTTCTTTATCTGTGGTGGTATAATTCTTTTATGCCTCATTTAACCCCTTACTAGCATAGTATATGACATGATGCAGCTTATCTTTCTTTTGCCCCAAGACAGCACCAATTGCAACATCACTTGCATCACACATTAGTTCAAAGGAAAGTCCCCATTCCGGGGGTGTGATGATTGGTGTTGTGGTGAATTTTCTTTTTAAAGTTTCAAAGGCATGTTTACAATTGTCATAAAAAATAAAAGGATTGTCAACCACTAGCAAATTGCTAAGTGGTTTGGCTATTTTTGAAAAATCTTTGATGAATCTTCTATAAAGCCCAGCATGCCCAAGAAAACTTCTCACTGCTTTTACGTTGACAGGTACAGGGAGATGTTCAATGATTTCTATTTTTGCTCTGTCAACTTCTATACCCTTGTTTGAAACCTTATGCCTAAGAACAATACCCTCTGGTACCATGAAATGGAATTTCTCCTAATTTAAGACTAAATTTGTCTCTTGGCATCGTTTCAATACAAGAGTTAGATGTTGCAAACAATTTTCAAAAGAGTTGCCAAAAATAGAGAAATCGTCCATGAAGACTTCTAAGAATTTTTCAACCATATCTGAGAAGATGGAAAGCATACACCTTTGAAAGGTAGCTGGGGCATTGCATAGCCGAAATGACATCCTTCTGTAGGTGAAAACTCCAAATGGACATGTGAAGGATGTCTTTTCTTGGTATTTGGGATTGATAAACCCATATTTTACGGTTTATCTTGTGCTTAATTGAATGGATTTTATCAACTCTTTACCCATTTATTCATACTATTTGCATGGTTTTGTATTTGCCTTCCTAATTATGTGCTTTGATTGAAAACATGCTTCTTTGACCTTAATTTTATTAATATTAATTCTCCTTTTATACCATTAGATGCCTTAATATATGTGTTAAGTGTTTTTAGAGATTACAAGGCAGGAATGACTCAGAGGATGGAAAGGAAGCATGTAAAAGTGGAAGGAATACAAGAAGTTGGAGAAACTACTATGCTGTCCAGCCTGACCTCTTCGCACTCAAACAGCGATAACTTTAGCTACAGAGGTCCAAACGACGCGGTTCCAGTTGTGTTGGAAAGCTAACGTCCGGGTCTTCGATTTGATATATAATTTGCCATAGCTGCCCTGATGCCAGGCAACACGAACGCGTGGGTCACGCGGACGCGTGACTTGGCAGGAACGCAACCCGCGCGGCCGCATGAGCCATGCGGCCGCGTCACTTTTCCGCGACCTGTACGGACCAGAAAATGCTGGAAGTGATTTTTGGGCTGTTTCTGACCCATTTTTCGGCCCAGAGGACACAGATTAGAGACTATAAAGTGGGGGAATGCATACATTCATGAGGATGCCATTCATAATTCTCTTTTTATTATTTTAGTGTAGTTTTCAGAGAGAAAGGTTCTCTCCTCTCTCTTAGGATTAGGATTTAGGACTTCTCTTAGTTTTAAGAGTGACTCTCGATCCCAGGTTTTATATTCCTTTTACTTTATATTTTTCTTCCATTTGGGATACTCTAATGCTTTTATTTTATTACTTGAATTATTATTTATCTTTTCAATTTGGCTTATGCTACATTCATGTTATGATTTTCTTAATTAATATTATTTGAGGTACTTCAGATTTACTTTTGCCTTGCTTTATTTATACAAATGCTTTTAATTTAATTTAGATTTTTTCCCCCATTTGGCTTGGGTTAAGTGATTGGTAACGCTTGAGCTGTCAAATAAAACAGTGGTTGAAATGGGTAGATTCTGATTGCATTAGGATTGCTCTAAAGCTAGCCTCTCCACAAGAGTTAACTAGGACTTGAGAATTAAGCTAATCAGTCCACTTAACCTTCCTTTGTTAGTAAAGGTTAACTAAGTGGGATTCAAACCCAATTCTCATCACAATTGATAAGGATAGGACTTCCAGTTCTTACACCTTGCCAAAAGTTTATTTTACAGTTATTTATTTATTTTTAATTGCCATTTAAATTACTTGTCATACTTCTCCCTTATTTCTAAAACCCCTAATTTACAAGATTCATAACCAATAATAAGAACATACCTCCCTGCAATTCCTTGAGAAGACGACCCGAGGTTTAAATACTCAGTTATCAATTTTAAAGGGGTTTGTTACTTGTGACAACCAAAACGTTTGCACGAAGGGATTTCTGTCAGTTTAGAGACTATATCTACAACGCGACTGTATTTATGAACTTCTTTACTGGCAAAAATCCTAACGTCAGGGATCCACCACTATCTGATTATACCCGGAATACCCATCCAGGAAGCAATAATAAGCATGGCCTGCCAATTTTTCTAATATCTGATCAATGAAAGGGAGAGGGAAGTGGTCCTTTCTTGTGGCATCATTCAGTCTTCTATAATCTATGCACATCCTCCACCCAGTCACTGTCCTTGTAAGGATTAACTCATTCTTCTCATTAGATATTACAGTTATCCCCCCTTTCTTTGGCACCACTTGAACTGGGCTTTCCCAAGGGCTGTCAGAGATTGGGTATATAATTCCTACATTCCATAGCTTCATCACTTCTTTTTGAACCACCTCCTTCATGGTTGGGTTAAGTCTTCTTTGGGGGTAAACTACAGGCCTTGAATCTTCTTCCAATAGAATTTTGTGCATACAGATGGTAGGGCTTATGCCCTTGATATCATCAATCGTCCAACCCAAGGCTGTCTTGTGGGCTTTCAACACTTCAATCAGCCTTGTTTCTTCTTCTATGTTCAAGGAAGAGTTTATGATCACTGGCAAGGCCTCTGCTTCTCCAAGAAACACATACTCGAGATTAGGGGGAAGAGGCTTAAACTCTTGTTTTGGCTTCTCTTCTGTCTTGCCTTCAGAGGAGATTTCTATCACTTCCTCTTCTATAACATCTTGTTCCACTTCTATTTCCTCCTGGTTGTTGGCTTCAAGTAACCCCCTTTCTACTTTTTCCACCATTTCAACTCTCATGTGCTTTTCTTCCTCAGGGAGGTGTTTCATGGATTTAAAGACATTGATGATCATCTTCTCATCATGCACTCTGAGTGTCATCTCACCTTTCTCTACATTAATTATGGCCCTTGCTGTGGCCAGCAAGGGCCTCTCCAAGATGATTGAGTTGTGTCCTTCTTCCTCCATGTCTAAAATAACAAAGTCAGCAGGAAATATGAAGTCTCCTACTTTCACTAGCAAATTCTCCACAACTCTATTAGGTATTTTGGGTGATCTATCAGTCATTTGTAGTGACATTCTAGTTGGCTTGAGTTCCTCTATTGCAAGCTGCTTCATTAATGAAAGAGGCATTAAATTGATGTTGGCTCCTAGATCACAAAGAGCTTTGTCCAGTGTTCTGTTGCCTATAATACAAGATAAGATAAAGCTTCCTGGATCTTTGAGCTTTGGTGGTAGACCTCTTTGGATGACAGCACTACATTCTTGTGTCAGAAGCACCGTTTCTTTCTCATGCCAGCTTCCTTTTGTTGATGAGCTCTTTTAGGAATTTAGCATATAGGGGCATCTGCTCCAATACTTCAGCAAGTGGGTATTAATCTCCAGCTTCTTGAAGACCTCAAGGAACTTGGGGAATTTTTTATCCTTGAGTTCTTTTTGTAGTCTTTGAGGATATGGCAGAGGAGGTGTGTAAGCCTTCACTTCCTTCCTCTGTTCTTGTGATGGTTCCTCCATAATTTGCTTCCCTTTCTTTAAAGCTTGTAGCTGCTCCTCTTTCTCTTTGAGTTTCTCCTGATCCATCTTGTTTTCTTTTCTTGCTTGCTTCTTGCTGCTAGTATTGTCATTGTCCATGGGCTTCTTGTTAGCTTCTTTGTCATTTTCCAAAGTTCTCCCACTCCTTAATTGAATTATTTTGCACTCCTCCTTGGTGTTTGGAATGGTATCACTTAGAAGTGAACTAGTTGGTCTCTCAGCCACTGCTTGCTTGGACAATTGACCAATTTACCTTTCTAGATTTTTTATTGAGCCTTCATGGTTCTTGCTGGGTTAGCTATTGGTGCTTCATCATCCTTTCCATCATTATCTCCAAGTTGGAGATTCTTTGGGAGTCTTGAGGTGGTTGTGGTTGATTATGGGATGTTGAGGGTGGATAAAAGTTATTTTTGTTAGTGGATGGATTATTGGGTGGATAGTAGTTGGATTGGGGTTGGTTATTGATAAACCCCATTTGTAGGGCTTACCTTGTATTGATTTTTGGGGATTTTATCACCTTTTATCCACATTTATTCAATGAAATAGCATGGTTTTATAACTTCTCCCTTAATTGTGCCTAAGAGTGAAAACATGCTTTTTAGGTTTTCAAATAGCTAAATTTAATTCACCTTGATTGCATTAGATGCCTTGATATATTTGATTAAGTGATTTCAGATTTAGGAGGCAAGGATTGGATCAAGGGAATGAAGGAAAAGCATGTAGAAATGGAGAACTCATGAAGAAATGAAGGAATCGCAAAAGTTGTCAAGCCGACCTCCTCGCGCTTAATCGACCATAACTTGAGCTACAAAGGTCCAAATGATGCGGTTTTAGTTACGTTGGAAAGCTAACATCCAGTGCTTCGAAATGATATAAGATTTGTCATAGTTGCATCGTGCATAGAGGCGCACACGCGCACTATACACGTACGCGCCGATGGTTGCACATACTCCACTTAATGCAACTCGTGTCCAGTGATTTTAGAAGCCTTGTGGGCCCAATCCAACTCATTTCTAATGCTATTTAATACAAGGATTGAAGGGGAATCAATACACTAGTCACCATTAGTTTAGTTTTAGTTTAGTTTTGGAGGGAAAGTTAGTTTCTAGACAGAGAAGCTCTCTCTTCTCTCTAGAATTAGGATTAGGTTTAGATCTAGATTAAGAATTCTTAGATCTAGGTTAATTTCATGCTTTGATTTACTTTTCTTTTTGTAGTTATTCTTCTTCTACATCTCTTCTCTCTAGTTTAGCATTTGATTCTTGTAATTCTCTACTTTTGAGTTGATGCACTTTTGTTCTTCTATTTCTCTTTGATGCACTTTTGTTTCCTCTATTTTCTCTTAATGCAATTTATGTTTTCATGTTTCTTTGTTGTTCATCTGATTTTTGTTGTTTAATTCCTTGCAATTGAGTAGTCTAGATTTACATTCCTTATAATTTTACTATGCTTTCCTTTTATGCCTTCCAAGTGTTTGATGAAATGCTTCGAAGGATGTTAGAGTAGAATTTTATGCTCTTGGCTTGGAGAGGTAACTTAGGAACTCTTGAGTTACTAATGTCCAAGTAATTGATGATTGGGATCCATTGACTCTAGTTCTCACTAATTGAATTAGTGGAGTGTTAGGACTTATGGACTTGTATTGATATAGCTCATTTGACTTTCCTATACTACTAATTAGAGGATGACTTAATGGGATTGATCCTTGCCAATTCTGAAGTTGTGGTTAGTGATTAGGATAGATATCCTTGACCACCAACCCTTGCCAAGACCTTTTTAGCCATTAGTTTACTTCCTTGCCATTTATCTTTCATGTCTCTTATCAAAACCCCAAAACATACTCCATAACCAATAACAAGACACTTTATTGCAATTCCTAGGAAGAACGACCCGAGGTTTAAATACTTCGGTTTATAGATTTTAGGGGTTTGTACTTGTGACAAATAAATTTTTGTATAAAAGGATTATTGTTGGTTTAGAAACTATACTTGCAATGAGATTTCATTAGTGAAATTCTAAACCACACAAAAATCAAATCATCAATTATTTTGTGGTTTTCTGTATTGGTTTTGGTTAGTGTTTTAATGGTTTTGATGGTTTGTGTTTCTAGAGTTATTTTGGTTTGAGTTCCTCTGCCAAGATTGTTGGTTTTGGTTGTCTCCCCATCTCATGTTTGGGTGGTTCCTCCAAGAAGAAATGTAGTTATCTCCATGAAAGTCATTTGATCCAAAACCTTGGTTGTGCACATATTGAACTTGTTCCTACGGTTGTTGTTCATAACTTTCCTTATTTTGCCCCCATGTAGGTGATGGTTGACTTGTAAATATTAGGATGCACACCATTGGTTTTGACAGTGTCACAAATCCTCAGAAAAGTGGATAGGTGTTGGTTTGGATCTTCAAGTGGGCCTCCTCCATAGGAACAATTGTTCTGCACGAGAGTGATGAGTTGAGGCTTCAATTCAAGATTGTTTGCATTGACATTGGGAGTAAGAATGCTACTCCCACAGTGCGTTGGGTTGGGAAAGGTGTAAGAGGCTAAAACTCTTCTCTGAGGTTGGCCATTGTTGTTGGCTACTTCATCTGGAGGATTAGGATGATTCCCTTCCATTTCTTGATTTTTTTCCTCTGAGTCTGCCTCTTCAATGACTCCTTTTCCTCTTGCTTCTCTTCTCAATCTTCTGAGAGTTCTTTTGTCAGTCTCACAGAAGGTAGAGACCTCTCTCCTTGCCTCTGACATACACAAAAACCAATAAAACAAGCAGAATACTTTATTGCTAGAGTGATGTTAAAGTTAGTGAAACAAAATCTCAAACAGTTAATGTGCTTAGCAAAAACAAAAGAAAAAGTGCTTAATCTAGATTATCACCCTACTTAATCATTGTCAATCTTTATCAATCCTCGGCAACGACGCCAAAAACTTGATGAGGGAAAAATGATTCCACACAAACTCACTGATGGGAAATTTTGGTGGAAAAATGAATTTCTCCCAGAACAACACCAATCTAACCGGCAAGTGCACCGGGTCGCATCAAGTAATAAAACTCACGGGAGTGAGGTCGATCCCACAGGGATTGAAGGATCAAGCAACTTTAGTGGGTGATTAGTTTAGTCAAGCTGACATTTAGTGAATTGTGTGAAATTGTAGCCAACAGAAAGTAAATTGCAAGAATTAAAAGTGCAGAAGCTAAATTTGACAGAAACTTAAATGGGCGGAAGCTTAAATGACAAGAAATGTAAATTGCAGTGAATGTAAAGGGGAGTGGGTGCTGGAAACTAAAGAAGGAAGTAATTTAAGCAACTGAAAATTAAATTGCAGGAAGAATAAAGGAGTTGGGTGCTGGGAATTAAAACTAAACAAGAGAATTCAAAGTGCAATCAAACAGAGAATTAAAAGATGCAGCATATTCAAATGGATTTGGAAAATCACTTGTAGAATCAAAATAGAAAGCAGCTTGGCTCAATTGCAAAATCTAAAAGAGAAATTGAAGATCTCAGGGGCTCAATGAGACTAGAAAACAAGTCTAGATCTCAAGTCCTTCCTTGATCCAACAGAGAAACAATTTGAAGAAGAAATAGAGATGAAAGCAATAAACAGAGTGTTGATTCAAATCCTTAATTCACTGAAATTTTGTAGAAGAAGAACAAAGAGAATTCTCAAGGTGAGAATGAAAACAGAATTCCTTCCAATCTCTACCCAAGATTCAAAACAGAAATGAAAACTAAAAGAGAGAGCTATCTACTCCTAATGCTCCCTAGTGGAGCCAGCCTCCTCACAAATATGAAAATGATGCCTTTTTATAGGCATTTCTACAAAATGAAAATGAAATTCAAAACAAATTACAATTAAAATGAAATTTCTATTCTAACTATCTTGTGCCTCTGAGTGGTGTCAATTGGGCCCTTGCTCTTGATGGAATTTGGTTGATAAAGGCCTTGGTTGATTGCTCTTGGAGTTTGAAGAGGAACCGAATTGAACCGGGTTGAGTTTGCAAAAGTTGGACCAAAAGTTTGAGCCAAAGTTAGGGGTCTAACTTTGGCCCCAACTTTTCATAGCAGCTAGCATCATTTTGCTGCTACTCACGTTGGTGCCAACGTTAGGGGTCTAACTTTGACCCTAACGTTGGCCTTGCCTTGTGTGCTTGTGGCGCCAACTTTGTCCTCTTGTCATGTTGCCAATTTTATGCCCAATATAGACTATCATATATGGTTGGAAAGCTCTGAATGTCCGCTTTCTAACCCACTTGGAATCACTTCAATTGGACATCTAAAACTCAAGTTATGATCATTTGAAGAGGGCATGGTCGCTGGCTTTGGTGTGCAGCGTTTGGGGTAACGTTTGCCCTCAAACGTTGGCGAAAACGCCAATTCTGGAGGCTCAAACGTTTTGTCCACCCCATACTATTATACATTGTTGGAAAGCCCTGAATGTCTACTTTCATTTGCCGTTGGAAGCGCATCAATTGGAGCTCTACAGCTCGAGTTATACTCCATTGAAGGTGCAGAGGTCAAGTGGCCTCACTGCAGGTTGCCCACATGTTCATTTATGCACATTGCGGGGCAGTTTTCTCCCTCAATTTTAGTGTCCACCATGCAGTGCCATATATGCTTGGAAAGCTCTTGATTCCTACTTTCCAATGCTTCTTGAATCACCTCATTTGGAGCTCTCTAGCTCAAGTTATTCTTGTTGGAAGTACACCCCTTCAAGCTGTTGTGTTTTCATGTGCCAACGTTAGCCTCCAAGTTAGGGGGCTAACGTTGGCGCAAACTTTGGCCACCCCTGGGACACATTTTCATGCCAACGTTAGCCTCCAAGTTAGGGGGCTAACGTTGGCGCAAACTTTGAGTGCCCAGGGAGTTGTTTTTCAACTTCTAACGTTAGCCTCCAAGTTAGGGGGCTAACTTCAAGGCTAACTTTTCACCCAAAACTTTTTGTCCTCTCTTCCTCCTTGTTTTGAGCCACGCTTTTCTTCCTTTGGGCCACGCTTTTCTTCCTTGATTTGGTCATGGGTCACGCTTTTAGAAGCGTGGCCTAAGCCTCCAAAGTGTGCTCCAACTTCAAAGTGTGCCCAAAATTCCTCTTTTCTTCTTTTTAGCTTATTTTGTGCTCTTTTTGCTTCTTTTTCTTCTTATTTCCTACAAAGTTTATCAAATCAAAAGATCAAAGAAATGTACCATTTAAGCACCAAAGAATGCAATATTTAAGCACTAATCATAAATTTCTTGTATGAAAAAGCATAGAAAAACATGACATGGTGACATGTCATCACAACACCAAACTTAAACCTTGCTTGTCCCCAAGCAAGAAAAGAATCATGCAATAAAGATTGACAATCCAAGGCAAGAAGAATAGCAACTCAATATTCATGGTGAGCTAGTTTTCTAAGCATGCTATAATCACAAAAGAGATATAAATGATTGATGCTTCCATCTAGCTCAATTTATGAAATCTTTCTTTTATATTTCTTCCTTGAAGCAAGCTTTTGATTTTCTTATTTAGCTTCTCCTTTTGGGTGCTTTGCCCCATGAGTTGATAACAAAGCTACGACTTCTAAATGCTTTGTTTTCAAGTATTACCACTTGATACATAAGCACCACAAGCATTTGATTAGAGGACTTCATTAAGCTCATTTTTCTTTTCTTTTCTTGACTCTCTAATCATTGATGCTCAGAGCCTTGAGCTTTGAGGGAGTGCTTTTGCACTTTGAGCCTAGCCTTGACTTCTAAGTGTTTTGTTTCCAAGCATTTGGCTTGATACATAAACACCACAAGCACTTAACAAATAAATTGCCATTGGTACTCAGAGCCTTCAGCTTTCTCATTCTTTCCCTTTTTCTTTTCTTGCTTTATTTTGCATTTGCTTTCAAGGTTTTCATGATTTTAAAAGATTTCACAAAATGTCCTAGATGAAAACTTCAATTAAATAAAATCCAATGCAATTAAGCAACAATCAAACATACTAGCTTTCCAATACTTTTATGCACATGCTAAAATCTTCTTTAATGCCTTGTTTGTTTATGATCATGATACTTGGTTGCTTTTGAATTCACAAAACTCAAGTTGGTAATCATAATGACATAGCACCATGTTGCAATTTAGAATTTAAACTATGCCTTTTCATACACACATGCATACAGAGAAGGTAAAGACAATCATGCAGTTTATAGTGCTTGAAACAAATGAGAGGAAAAGGAACTTTACAACCTTGTAGTTCATCTTCTCTATTGTTGTCGTTTTCCTCCCATTCTTCCTCTTTCCCTTGCCAACTCAAAATGCTTGCTCATCCTCAAGCAACAATTAGAACAACGGCTATGGGGCTAAGATGGATCATGAATGTCTTACACAATGAAAAGTTAGTAGTACATGTGTTCTAAGCAAGCAAAATTAAAGATAATAATCAAGGCACAAGAGACAGAGACATTTTGATTGCATAGATAAGAAGGTGTGCACAATACATTGCATAAAAGATAAGTGGCACACCAAACTTAGTGTGACACTTTCACTTGGAATCAATGCAAGTACCCAGTAAAGATTTGAAGCAAATTGTGTTGCATAGCAATACCAAACTTAAAATGCAATCCTATGTCCTTTTATTTGAATTAAAACCAAGCAAATGAAACTGTTCTTTATTAAATACGATCACTAAGCCAAGAATCTGTCATTAATAAAGCTCTCTTGGTGATGTATTAATAAACACAGCAAATAAGCAGACTAAAATGAAAGCATTAAAAACAAAGAATTAACTAAAGTAAACAGAATAACAAAATATCAAACCAAAAGAAAATTAACACTGCAAAGACATTATGGTTATGCAGACAAGTGGTGTTGCTGAATGATTTGCATAGAAAAATAGGTGGCACACCAAACTTAGAATCTTGGTGTGTCACTTTCATTTTTGATTTGATGCAATCATCCAAAAAGATTGAAAACACTTTGTTGCAAGGCAACACCAAACTTAGAATGTAACCATATGCCAATTTATTGAATTTGAAACAAAACAAAGAACTAAAGCAAAGCAGAGAAGAGAATTTGTACCTACTGTTGACATGTTGTTTACTTTCTTCCTCTTCTTCCAGTTTGTTAAGAGGAATGACTCCAAGAGGGGAGAAGTTTCAGTTATTGTCCCCTGTCTTGGTCTTCTTTCAACAAGCTCCCTTGTGAAATTGGCTTGATTGATCTTGCTTGCTGGATCAGGGGGAGGATTGTTTGCAGTTGACCTTCTCATGAATGTTGTCCTTGGTATCTTGGTCTCAATCCTCTTCTTGGTGCTTTTGTCAATTGCCTTCACTTCTTGGATGTCAAGACATGGTTGCTGTGTGATTATTGGAGTGATTTCTTCATTAAGGGCCTCTTGTATTGGTGGTTCCACGAGCCTTTCCTTCATGTGATTTTCTGCTTCACTTGAGTGTGAATTCTCTGAAATGACTTCCTCACTTTCATGCTCCTCCACTCCTTTCCTTGCACCCAACTTTTGTTTTAATAGCTCTATCATGGGGGAGGTTTGTCGATTTTCCCAACATTTCTTCATCTCCTCTTCAAACCTTTCAATCATGGAGTCAAGTGTTGAGGCGTTTTGGTCCAGGGGAGTTTGTGAGAGCTGTGAGTCTTCATGTTCTCTTGTTATCTCAAGTGCAGTTTCAGGTTCAACCACCTCATTCTTCCTTGAAAGTTCACTTGATGCAGTGGCCTCCTTATCTTGCTCTTCCACTTTATCCTTCACATCTGTCAATTGGTCTTTATTTCCCTTGCTTAGTAGTTCTAAGCGTTTATCTGTGTCCTCCAATTGCTTATCTATCTCCTAAGAAAGGATTTTTAGTTCCCTCCAAGATTGTTGACCTTCCTCCACCATCCTGTTAAACCTGGACTCAAGTTTTGAGAGTCTTTGGCTCGTGGAGGTTTGTGTTGAGGCATATTTAAGTGATGAAGAATCGTCAATTGAGAAACTGGGACGTGAGGGTGAATGCTCTTTCATTCCTTGGTGATACTCCCAGCCACCATTAGAATAATGACTTGAATCATTTTGTGGTGGTGGTTGGTATCCCATATGATTTTCTTGCTCATCTTGTGTTTCTGAAGCATAGCTCCATGAATTGGAGGGCCCAGAATTTGAAGTTTTTTGGTGATATTCCCAACCATCATTAGAGATTGGTGATGGTGGGTAATATCCCATAAAATTTGTTTGATCATAAGATGAGTTGAACTCCATTTGAATTTTGTAAAACACAACACCAAGAAAAATTGAAATTCATATCTCAGAGATGAATTTCTTAGTGAGGCAATAACTCAAACACCTTGGTTTCAACTTAGAACAGAGAACAAAAATAAAGAAAATGCTTGATCTAGACTTCTCACCCACTTAATCATTGTTGATCTAATCAATCCCCGGCAACGGCGCCAAAAACTTGATGGGAAATTTTGGTGGAAAAATGAATTTCTCCCAGAACAACACCAATCTAACCGGCAAGTGCACCGGGTCGCATCAAGTAATAAAACTCACGGGAGTGAGGTCGATCCCACAGGGATTGAAGGATCAAGCAACTTTAGTGGGTGATTAGTTTAGTCAAGCTGACATTTAGTGAATTGTGTGAAATTATAGCCAACAGAAAGTAAATTGCAAGAATTAAAAGTGCAGAAGCTAAATTTGACAGAAACTTAAATGGGCGGAAGCTTAAATGACAAGAAATGTAAATTGCAGTGAATGTAAAGGGGAGTGGGTGCTGGAAACTAAAGAAGGAAGTAATTTAAGCAACTGAAAATTAAATTGCAGGAAGAATAAAGGAGTTGGGTGCTGGGAATTAAAACTAAACAAGAGAATTCAAAGTGCAATCAAACAGAGAATTAAAAGATGCAGCATATTCAAATGGATTTGGAAAATCACTTGTAGAATCAAAATAGAAAGCAGCTTGGCTCAATTGCAAAATCTAAAAGAGAAATTGAAGATCTCAGGGGCTCAATGAGACTAGAAAACAAGTCTAGATCTCAAGTCCTTCCTTGATCCAACAGAGAAACAATTTGAAGAAGAAATAGAGATGAAAGCAATAAACAGAGTGTTGATTCAAATCCTTAATTCACTGAAATTTTGTAGAAGAAGAACAAAGAGAATTCTCAAGGTGAGAATGAAAACAGAATTCCTTCCAATCTCTACCCAAGATTCAAAACAGAAATGAAAACTAAAAGAGAGAGCTATCTACTCCTAATGCTCCCTAGTGGAGCCAGCCTCCTCACAAATATGAAAATGATGCCTTTTTATAGGCATTTCTACAAAATGAAAATGAAATTCAAAACAAATTACAATTAAAATGAAATTTCTATTCTAACTATCTTGTGCCTCTGAGTGGTGTCAATTGGGCCCTTGCTCTTGATGGAATTTGGTTGATAAAGGCCTTGGTTGATTGCTCTTGGAGTTTGAAGAGGAACCGAATTGAACCGGGTTGAGTTTGCAAAAGTTGGACCAAAAGTTTGAGCCAAAGTTAGGGGTCTAACTTTGGCCCCAACTTTTCATAGCAGCTAGCATCATTTTGCTGCTACTCACGTTGGTGCCAACGTTAGGGGTCTAACTTTGACCCTAACGTTGGCCTTGCCTTGTGTGCTTGTGGCGCCAACTTTGTCCTCTTGTCATGTTGCCAATTTTATGCCCAATATAGACTATCATATATGGTTGGAAAGCTCTGAATGTCCGCTTTCTAACCCACTTGGAATCACTTCAATTGGACATCTAAAACTCAAGTTATGATCATTTGAAGAGGGCATGGTCGCTGGCTTTGGTGTGCAGCGTTTGGGGTAACGTTTGCCCTCAAACGTTGGCGAAAACGCCAATTCTGGAGGCTCAAACGTTTTGTCCACCCCATACTATTATACATTGTTGGAAAGCCCTGAATGTCTACTTTTATTTGCCGTTGGAAGCGCATCAATTGGAGCTCTACAGCTCGAGTTATACTCCATTGAAGGTGCAGAGGTCAAGTGGCCTCACTGCAGGTTGCCCACATGTTCATTTATGCACATTGCGGGGCAGTTTTCTCCCTCAATTTTAGTGTCCACCATGCAGTGCCATATATGCTTGGAAAGCTCTTGATTCCTACTTTCCAATGCTTCTTGAATCACCTCATTTGGAGCTCTCTAGCTCAAGTTATTCTTGTTGGAAGTACACCCCTTCAAGCTGTTGTGTTTTCATGTGCCAACGTTAGCCTCCAAGTTAGGGGGCTAACGTTGGCGCAAACTTTGGCCACCCCTGGGACACATTTTCATGCCAACGTTAGCCTCCAAGTTAGGGGGCTAACGTTGGCGCAAACTTTGAGTGCCCAGGGAGTTGTTTTTCAACTTCTAACGTTAGCCTCCAAGTTAGGGGGCTAACTTCAAGGCTAACTTTTCACCCAAAACTTTTTGTCCTCTCTTCCTCCTTGTTTTGAGCCACGCTTTTCTTCCTTTGGGCCACGCTTTTCTTCCTTGATTTGGTCATGGGTCACGCTTTTAGAAGCGTGGCCTAAGCCTCCAAAGTGTGCTCCAACTTCAAAGTGTGCCCAAAATTCCTCTTTTCTTCTTTTTAGCTTATTTTGTGCTCTTTTTGCTTCTTTTTCTTCTTATTTCCTACAAAGTTTATCAAATCAAAAGATCAAAGAAATGTACCATTTAAGCACCAAAGAATGCAATATTTAAGCACTAATCATAAATTTCTTGTATGAAAAAGCATAGAAAAACATGACATGGTGACATGTCATCACTCACCAGCAAGTGTACCGGGTCGCATTATGTAGTAATTACTCACAAGAGTGAGGTCGATCCTACAGGGATTGATGGATTGAGCAATTTTTGTTAGGTGATGAATTTAGTTAAGTGAATATTCGATGAATTGAGTGATTTTGATTGACAGAAGCTAAATTACAAGTAAATAAAGGTGCAGAAGGTAACTTGAGTAGAAGAACAAAGTGCAGAAGAGGTAAATTGCAAGTAACTTAAAGAACAAGAAAGTAAAAGAGCTGAAACTTAAATTGTAAGAAAAATAAATTACAGAAACTTAAAGTGCAAGAAATGTAAATTGTTGAATCTAAATTGTTGAGAAATGTAAATTGCTTGAAGAGTAAAAAGGATTTGGGTGCTAGGATTCAGAATTCAACAAGGAAATGTAAATTGATGCAAATCAGAAAGCTATAAAATGAAGAGACTCAATTCGGTAGCAAAACAGAAAGGAAAATTTCTTAAAGAAACAAACAGTAAGAAAAATTGAGTTAATTATGAAATTTATAAAGATAAATTGAAGATCGAAGAAGAGAAATGAGATTTGAAAGCAGATCTAGATCTCAATTGCTCTCTTGATCAAGCAGAAAAGTAATTGCAGAATAAATGAAAAGGAAAATAGTAAATGAAACTCAGATCCAATTCTTAGAACAATTGAGATGAAAGGTGAAAGATGATTCCAAGATTTAGAATCAACGGAGCTCTTCAATCTCAATTCAAATTCCAAGAACAGATAGCAGAAGTTGCAGAAGAAAAGAAAATGAAAACAGAAAGAAAACTAAATCCAATTCCCAATTCCCAAATTCCCAAATAAAAATTCAAAAGTGAAAAGTAAAAATGAGCTAAAGGTCCTTTACAAATTGAATTAACTCCTATTTATATACTTTCTATTTTTGGTCTTCAAAGCTTGGAGTGGGTCTTTTAGTTTTTGGATTTGAAGAGAGATGGGTCCGGTTGGCCTTGGTTCAATTGAGTTGGAGGCATGGGTCAGCTCCCAGGGGAGTGCTCCGTTTGGTCTTGTGAACGCTACGTTCACTTAGCCTTGTCATGTGCCAAGCCTCCTTTCCCATAGCTCCTTGTACATAGCGTTCACTAAGTAAACGCTACGTTCAAATTGTGAACGCTGCCTTGGTTTGCTTTGAACTCAGATTTCCTTGGTTCCAAGAGCACGAAAAAGGTAGCAAAAGGGAGCGCTACGTTGCCTTTTTCAAACGCTGCCCTTGTGTTTTGCTTTGTGCATGCTTGGCTTTCCTTGGTTTCAAGCTTGAAAAAGTGAGCAAAAGGGAGCGCTACGCTCGAATTTTTTAGCGCTACTCCTCTTTGTCTTGATGCGCCCAGCCTTGCTTGGTTCCCCTCTTCGAGCGCTACGTTGCACCCTTTTAGCGCTGGCCTTGCTCCCTTGTTTCCTTGCCAAGAGTGTCACGAAAAAGGTGAAGAGAATGAACGCTACGTTCAGTCTTGTGAGTGCTATTCCTTGGCATGCGCTGGTTTCCTCTTCGAGCCTTGGTTCTCCCATTGTGTATCACTTTGCTTTTCTTGATGAGGCACGAAAAAACTGAAGGGAAGGCAACGTAGCATTCTCTTCTTTGAACGCTATGCCTTGGCCTTTGCTTTTACTGCACCATTTGGTGCCTCCTATTGGGCACTCCGTTTGTAACTTTGAGCGCTCCTTGTGAGCTTCGATGCGCCACGCTTTATTTTTATGGGCCACGCTTTAAAAATCGTGGCCTAAGGTCTAAAGCGTTCTCAAACTTCAAAGTGTGCCAAAAATCCCTTGTTTTCCTCTTTTTTATCATTTCTTCACCTCAAGCAACCAAACAACTAATCAAAGTCCCACCAAAATCACTAGATCTTTGCATCATTTATAAAATCAATCAATTCTAGCATAAAACCTATGATTTTGTAAAAAATAAATGATGTTTGGTTGATTCAACAAAATCATGAAAATCCACTCCAATCACTTACTTATTGAGCAAGAAAGTGCATAAAACCTAATGAAACAAGTGAAAAATGCTTGAAAAGATAGCATAAGATGACTTGTCATCAGTGGGTAACTATGTATTCATCAAACTGCAACCATACTAGTAACAGTCAGTGGCATGGCGCAGGAGTCAGAAGCAGGAAATGAGATATTTTGGTCTTTTTTCCTATTGTCACTAGAATCGGGAAGGTGGCTTATTTACTGCATTTAGTGTAAATTAATTTGATTACATACCTAAATTGTTCAATGCTTAAAGTGTGACTGAGTTTCATCTCTTCCATCCATTCACAGCCCTAGTAAAACCATATCAAGCCACATTATTGTGTATCATTTATACCCATCATATTATTGTATATTTGTTCTATGAGTAAAGAATGTACAGTATTAAAAAGAATATACAAAAAATATTTTTCTTTTAGGGAAGGGGAGTATTCACCACCTGGATTAATTTTATTTGACTTTAGCACAGGCATTACATCACTTTCTGGCCAACCTCACTAAATGTTATTGATGCTTTGCCGCCACAGCATTATCAACAGCCTCCCTCATCAATGCCCGCTTTGTCTTTCTCCCAGTTATAACTTTTTCAGGTGCCACACTCTTATATGGCTCACAAAATATGAACTTGTGAATAATGTTATGCTATTCAATGAGGGTAACTATGTATTCGTCAAACTGCTGGCATACCAGCAGCAATCAGTGGCATGGCACAAGAGTCAGAAGCTGGGAATCAGCTATTTTGGTCTTTTTTCCCATTGTCATTTGAATTGGGAAGGTGGCTTATCTACTGCATTTACTGTAAATGAATTTGATTACAGACCTAAATTGTTCAATGCTAAAAGTGTGACTGAGTTCGATCTCTACCTTACACTCATGGCACTAATAACAACATAGCACATTTTTTTGTATCATTTATACCCATCATAGTATGGTACATTGGTTCAATGAGTAAACACTATACAAAATTAAAAAAAATAATTAAAAATATTTTTTCTTCATGGAAGGGGAGTGTTCACCGCCATCCCTGATTTGATTTGACTTTAGCACAGGTATTACATCACGTTCTACCCAACCTCACCAAATGTTATTAATGCTTTGCTAAGACAGCATTATCAACAGCCTCCCGCAACAACGCCCACTTTACCTGTCTCCCAGTTGTAACTTTTTAAGGTGCCACTTTCTTATATGGCTGGCAAAATAATGAACTTGCAAATAATGTTGTGCTATTCATGCTGAGTAACTGTGTACTTGTCAAACTACAGCCATACCAGCAACAATCAGTGGCATGGCATAAGAGTCACTATAATTGCGAAGATGACTTATCTACTGCATTTACAGTAAATGAATTTGACTAGAAAAATAAATTGTTCAATGCCAAAAGTGTGACTAAGTTCCATCTCTACCTTACACTCACGACACAAATAACAACATATCAAGCCACATTATTGTGTATCATTTATACCATTATATTATGGTACATTAGTTCAATGAGTAAATACAATACAGTATTGAAAAAAATAAGTAAATTTTTTTTTCTTCAGCGAAATGGAGTGTTCACCGCCTGACTTAATTTGACTTGACTTTAGCACATGTATTACATCACTTTCTGCGTAACCTCACCAGATGTCATTGATGCTTTGCCGCCACAACATTATCATCAGCCTCCCGTATCAATGCCCACTTTGCCCTTCTCCTTGTTTTAACTTTTTCAGGGGCCACTATCTTATACTGCTGGCAAAATGATGAACTTACGAATAATGTTGTGCGATTCAAGGTGGATAACCACGTATTCGTCAAACTGCAGCAATACCAGTCACAATCAGTGGCATGGCGCAAGAGTCAGAAGCTAGGAGTTACATATTTTGGTCTTTTTTCCTATTGTCACTCGAATTAGGAAGGTGGCTTATCTACTACATTTAGTGAAAGTTAATTTGATTACATACCTAAATTGTTCAATGCGAAAAGTGTGACTAAGTTTCATCTCTACCGTATACTAATGCCACTAGTAACAACATATCAAGCCACATTATTGTCTTTTATTTATACCCATCATATTATTGTACATTAGTTCAATGAATAAACATCATACAATATTGTAAAAAATATTTTTTCCCTTAGGGAAAGAGAGTGTTCACTGCTTGGCTTGATTTCATTTGAATTCAGCACAGGTATTGCATCACTTTCCAGCCAACCTCAGCAGATGTTGTTGATGCTTTGGTGCCACAGTATTATCAACAGACTCCCGCATCAATGTCCACTTTTCCTGTCTCCCTATTGAATCTTTTTCAGGTGCCACATTCTTATATGGCTGGCAAAATAACAAACTTGCGGATAATGTTATGCTATTCATGGTGGGTAACTATGTATTAATCAAACTACAGCCATACCAGTAACAATCAATGGCATAGTGCAAGAGTCAGAAGCTAGGAATGAGATATTTTGGTCTTTTTTCCTATTATCACTAGAATCGGGAAGGTGGCTTATCTACTGCATTTAGTGTAAATTAATTTAATTACATACCTAAATTATTCAATGCTTAAAGTGTGACTGAGTTCCATCTCTATCATACACTAACATCACTAGTAATAACATATCAAGCCACATTATTGTGTGTCATTTATACCCATCATATAATGGTACATTAGTTCAATGAGAAAACATTTTATAGTATTGAAAAAAAATAAATAATTTTTTTTCTTCAGGGAAAGAGAGTGTTCACCACCTGGCTTGATTTTATTTGACTCTAGCACATGTATTGCATCACTTTCTGCACAACCTCACGAGATGTTGTTGATGCTTTACCGCCACAGCATTATCAACACCCTCCCGCATCAATGCTCACTTTGTCCATCTCCCTGTTATAACTTTTTCAGGCGCTACTTTCTTATATGGCTGGCAAAATTATGAAGTAACGAATAATGTTGGGGTATTCAAGGTGGGTAACAATGTATTCGTCAAACTGCAGCCATACTAATAACAATCAGCGGCATGGCGCAGGAGTCACAAGTTGGGAATGAGATATTTTGGTCTTTTTTCCTATTGTCACTAGAATCGGGAAGGTGACTTATTTACTGCATTTGTGTAAATTAATTTGATTACATACCTAAATTGTTTAATGCTTAAAGTGTGACTGAGTTCCATCTCTACCTTCCATTCACGGTACTAGTAACAACAAATCAAGCCACATTATTGTGTATCATTTATACCCATCATATTATTGTATATTTGTTCAATGAGTAAAGAATGTACAGTATTAAAAAGAATATACAGAAAATATTTTTCTTTCAGAGAAGGAGAGTATTCACCGCCTGGCTTAATTTTATTTGACTTTAGCACAGGTATTACATCACTTTCTGCCCAACCTCACCAAATGTTATTGTTGCTTTGCCGCCACAGCATTATCAACAGCCTCCCTCATCAATGCCCGCTTTGTCCTTCTCCCTATTATAACTTTTTCAGGAGCCACACTCTTATATGGCTCACAAAATAATGAACTTGTGAATAATGTTATGCTATTCAAGGAGGGTAACTATGTATTCGTCAAACTGCTGGCATACCAGCAGCAATCAGTGGCATGGCACAAGAGTCAGAAGCTGGGAATAAGCTATTTTGGTCTTTTTTCCCATTGTCATTTAAGTTGGGAAGGTGGCTTATCTACTGCATTTACTGTAAGTGAATTTGATTATAGACCTAAATTGTTCAATGCTAAAAGTGTGACTGAGTTCGATCTCTACCTTACACTCACGGCACTAGTAACAACATAGCACATCTTTTTTGTATCATTTATACCCATCATATTATGGTACATTGGTTCAATGAGTAAACATTATACAAAATTAAAAAAAAATAATTAAAAATATTTTTTTCTTCATGGAAGGGGAGTGTTCACCGCCTTCCCTGATTTGATTCGACCTTAGCACAGGTATTACATCACGTTCTACCCAACCTCACCAAATGTTATTGATGCTGCTAAGACAGCATTATCAACAGCCTCCCGCAACAACGCCCACTTTAACTGTCTCCCTGTTGTAACTTTTTAAGGTGCCACTTTCTTATATGGCTGGCAAAATAATGAACTTGCAAATAATGTTGTGCTATTCATGCTGAGTAACTATGTACTTGTCAAACTACAGCCATACCAGCAACAATCAGTGGCATGGCGTAAGAGTCACTATAATTGCGAAGATGACTTATCTACTGCATTTACAGTAAATGAATTTGACTAGAAAAATAAATTGTTCAATGCCAAAAGTGTGACTGAGTTCCATCTCTACCTTACAATCACGACACAAATAACAACATATCAAGCCACATTATTGTGTATCATTTATACCATTATATTATGGTACATTAGTTCAATGAGTAAATACAATACAGTATTGAAAAAAATAAGTAAAAAAATTTTTTTCTTCAGCGAAATGGAGTGTTCACCGCCTGACTTAATTTGACATGACTTTAGCACATGTATTACATCACTTTCTGCGTAACCTCACCAGATGTCATTGATGCTTTGACACCACAACATTATCAACAGTCTCCCACATCAATGCCAACTTTGCCCTTATCCCTGTTTTAACTTTTTTCAGGGGCCACTATCTTATACTGCTAGCAAAATGATGAACTTACGAATAATGTTGTGCGATTCAAGGTGGGTAACTACGTATTCGTCAAACTGCAGCCATACCAGTCACAATTAGTGGCATGGCGCAAGAGTCAGAAGCTAGGAGTTACATATTTTGGTCTTTTTTCCTATTGTCACTAGAATTAGGAAGGTGGCTTATTTACTACATTTAGTGAAAGTTAATTTGATTACATACCTAAATTGTTCAATGCTAAAAGTGTGACTAAGTTTGATCTCTACCGTATACTAATGCCACTATTAACAACATATCAAGCCACATTATTATCTTTTATTTATACCCATCATATTATGGTACATTAGTTCAATGAGTAAACATCGTACAATATTGTAAAAAATATTTTTTCCCTTAGGGAAAGAGAGTGTTCACTGCCTGGCTTGATTTCATTTGAATTCAGCACAGGTATTGCATCACTTTCTAGCCAACCTCAGCAGATGTTGTTGATGCTTTGGTGCCACAGTATTATAAATAGACTCCCGCATCAATGTCCACTTTGCCTGTCTCCCTGTTGAAACTTTTTCAGGTGCCACATTCTTATATGCCTGGCAAAATGACAAACTTGCGAATAATGTTTTGCTATTCATGGTGGGTAACTATGTATTAATCAAACTACAGCCATACCAGTAACAATCAATGGCATGGTGCAAGAGTTAGAAGCTAGGAATGAGATATTTTGGTCTTTTTTCCTATTATCACTAGAATCGGGAAGGTGGCTTATCTACTGCATTTAGTGTAAATTAATTTAATTACATACCTAAATTATTCAAAGCTTAAAGTGTGACTGAGTTCTATCTCTATCGTACACTCACATCACTAGTAACAACATATCAAGCCACATTATTGTGTGTCATTTATACCCATCATATAATGGTACATTAGTTCAATGAGAAAACATTTTATAGTATTGAAAAAAATAAATAAATTTTTTTTCTTCAGGCAAAGAGAGTGTTCACCACCTGGCTTGATTTGATTTGACTCTAGCACAGGTATTGCATCACTTTCGGCACAACCTCACCAGATGTTGTTGATGCTTTACCGCCACAGCATTATCAACACCCTCCTGCATCAATGCCCACTTTGTCTATCTCCCTGTTGTAACTTCTTCAGGTGCTACTTTCTTATATGGCTGGCAAAATGATGAAGTAACGAATAATGTTGGGGTATTCAAGGTGGGTAACAATGTATTCGTCAAACTGCAGCCATACTAATAACAATCAGTGGCATGGCGCAGGAGTCACAAGCTGGGAATGAGATATTTTGGTATTTTTTTCTATTGTCACTAGAATCGGGAAGGTGACTTATTTACTGCATTTATTGTAAATTAATTTGATTATATATCTAAATTGTTCAATGCTTAGAGTGTGACTGAGTTCCATCTCTACCTTCCATTCACGGTACTAGTAACAACATATCAAGCCACATTATTGTGTATCATTTATACCCATCATATTATTATACATTTGTTCAATGAGAAAACATCGTACAGTATTAAAAAGAATATGCAAAAATTATTTTTTTTTCTTTAGGGGAGGGGAGTATTCACCGCCTGGCTTAATTTTATTTAACTTTAGCACAGGTATTACATCACTTTCTGCCCAACCTCACCAAATATTATTGATGCTTTGCCGCCACAGCATTATCAACAGCCTCCCGCATAAATGCCCGCTTTGTCCTTCTCCCTGTTATAACTTTTTCAGGTGCCATTTTCTTATATGGCTCGCAAAATAATGAACTTGTGAATAATGTTGTGCTATTCAAGGAGGGTAACTATGTTTTCCTTAAACTGCTGCCATACCAAGAGCAATCAGTGGTATTGTAACAACCCAATTTTCAGTATGTCTAGATCATACCGGAAACTGAGTGTTACCAACTTGTCTTCCTAATTATTATCTATTATTTATTATATGAGCCTGATTTGCTGTTAAAAACGTAGTTATTTTGCGAGGTACCTTTTTTTGAAAATGTTTGGATTAACAAACAGAATCATTCATAATCAATTCACAAGTAATAACAGATAAAATAGTTATAAATAACCACACATACATACATCACAAGTAGTTGACAACATTCGGTGATTCAGCCTTTATTAGAGTATAGACTTTTAGTTAGAACACCCCTAGATATAGCTAGATAATAACCATATACATATATATACATACAACATCCCAAGCCCTGACCTGTTCAAGAAGTCCCTAAGCTGGCACCTAGGCTAGCCTAGACTCTATACTCACCTAGTCCCTCTAAACTACTAAACTGAGGGAAAGTACGTTCTAAGTCTTCAAAACTCAAGTAAGGTGGAACGTCATCAAAAGGTAGAACATCATCTGCTACTCCTCTGCATGATCAGACATTGCCATATGACCTCTCTCTGGTACATCATCAAGTAGCCACACAACAGGAGTCTCGTACACAGGATTTAGGTTAAAGTTCACAAACAAACGGGGTGCAGATATTGGCTGGTCTCACAGTATATACATATAAACAAAGAACGAGATTCACCCTAGACTCAGAAGACTACCTAGAGCAGAATCCTCTTTGCGAAACGGTCATCAGTAGATTACAGAAAGGTACTCCTGCTTCCATCTGAAGGGGGAAGGGAGAGAGAAGGGGTAAGAACTGGGGAGCTCTTAGTAGGGCCAGGGTTATTAGTTACGTTCATTAATTTTGTGTTGTTTAGTAGATAAATAGTAAAATACAGAGAAGCACTAAATAGAAAAAATAGATAAATAGAGAAAATAGAGAAAACAAAAAGTAAAACACGAATAAAAGAATACAAGAAAATAAGACAGAGACACAGAGAATAGAATACAAGTAAACAAGGCATACATTCATTCAGTAATCATAACAGAGGAAACACACAACCAAGTATGATACATGTCTGTCCTATGCAGGCCATGAGCTCACGTGTCGGTTTACACCTTGTATCCCGACATTACCTAGGAACAAGTCCCAGATATGGCTTCCCTTTGTGTCTTTAGTTCATATGTGTCGGTGGTAAGAATACCACTCCTTCGTGACTATCGGCAGTCGGCGCAAAGTCCGACCCCATAATATACGCACAAGGGAAAACAGTGATCCTCAGTTCGTGGGCGTCCCCAAGATCAATTCACAAACAAAACAATGACCCTCGGTTCGTGGGTTTCCCCCAGATCATCATACAACAACAAACATGATCCTTAGTTCATGGGTTATACCCGAGATCAATACACAACAATACAATGATCCTCAGTTCGTGGGTTATACACGAGATCAACATATAACAGTTAGTGGGTTATTCCCGTAATCAATGTTTATCAATTCGTGGGTTTTTCCAGCACACGAAATAGTTAATAGTTCGTAGGTTTCCCCGAGACCAATGATCATTCGGTTCGTGGGTAATTCCCGTATTTAACATTATCAGTTCGTGTGTTTTACTGCTTTTCTTTCTCTGTTTCTTTATTATGTTCTGATTACTCTCTTCTTTGTATTTATGTTACTTTTTTTCTCTTTACCTCTTTACTCTGGTCTGGTTACTCTATTTTCTGTGTTTCTCTACTCTGCTCTGATTTCTCTGCTTAACGTATGTATTTAAATCTCATGTAAATTTCGGTATGAATAGTTAGCCTGTCCCAAGTATAGGTTAATTAAGTCTATACTAAATCAGTTTAACTTTTCATATTATACCTAACCCTAGTTGCAACTGAAGGACTCACTATGTTGCTCTAGTTCGTTCACTAATCTCTGTCTGTTTTTCTGTCACTAAAACTTTACAGACTTTTCTTTGGTTTTTATCGTTTCTTTAACTTCTTATCTTTCCTTTATCTTTGCCTCACTATCATGTTATTACCACTCCCTAGGTGTTTTATGAAGGTAATTATGGAATTCTACGCTTAAAGTTGTCTTTCTAAAGCTTTTACGAAAAACTGCATTTTTCGTATTATTTTATTATTTTTATTAAAATATTATTTTTAATTAAATATTATTATTTAATATTTTATTATTATTTATTATTTTATCATTAAATTTCGAAAATTAACTTTACTTTAACCTTTAACCTTTAAAATTCATTTTTTACCACCCGTAACTTTTAATATTTCTACTTTATCACCCTAACATTCAGAAATTACCAAATAACCCTCAAACACCAAAATAATTACAACCTTGCCCTTTTTAAGATCTAAAAGGTGTTCATCAATGTTCTTCATCATACTCAAAGCGTTCTTCGTGTTCTTCATAAATTCTTCAGATTCTTTCTTTGTTTGTACCCGTTTTTCAATCTTTTCAGCAACCGATTTTTACCATAATTCAAAATAAAATTGCATCCACTAAAGCCCCATATTTTCCCCTTGATTACAACACAAATTCAACACTAATTTAAGGGTTAGGGTTCGTTTTTCCAGCAGCCCTCAAGAACAAAATTCATAGCTTGAATATTATCAAAGTTCATCAAATTTTCACCAAAATTTTGAGAAGAATCACTCATATAAATCATCAATTTCAAGCACAGCCAAACCATATCATAATTAAAAAACTTAGACACAATCAATCAAGATTAAATTATTAAAATCCTACCTGGTTTTGCTGCTCCTAATTCGGTTAGACTTTCAGGTGGTGCTTAAGCACTTTTTCCTCCTAAATCACATCAAGCACAACTTTAAATCCACAAACCCTCAACTGACCAAATATCTCTCAGCACGTTAGGAAGGGATATATCACCTTAGACTTGCTGGAAATTAACGTTTCTTGGCCCTCAAGTCAAGTTAAGCATGATTCCTAAGGAAGAACATCAAGAAAACACATGTTTAAGCATATTTCCTTGAAAACCGAATTGAAGAGGGAGGGAGACAGCCATCTCACCTTATTTTCAGTCTTGATATGTTATATGGTTATGTAGAGGAAGAAGAGAGGATCATTTTGGTGAAATCGGAGTTTTGATTTGAGTTTTAGTTCAGAAGAAATCAAGCTTTGAAGATTTAAGTGTCATGAAAGTTTCTCTCTTTTCTCTCTTGTTATTTTCGGCCAAAAATGAAGAAATGAGACAGCCTTGGAGGTCTTGGGGATGTAGGGTGAGTTGTGATTGGTTGGCTAAGAGGTGGATTAAAATAATATTAAAATATCTCAGGTGTATAACTACTAAAACTAGGTGTATCGGAACACTTGTAAAAACATCTCTAGAAATTATTTTCTGAGCTACTAGCATAAATGACACTAGTAACATATTTAATATGAGAATAAAACATGTATTATGAGGCCTTAGCATTGCTAAAGTCATCAAAGAGTGCTGGTGCTAAGCTGCACCAGTAAACTGTCAACCCGGTTTAACTGATTTCTTATTTTTAACAAAAACGGACCAGATAACCTTATAATATCATTCAAGCAGCTTCTAATACTAATATAAGGATAATATTATACTATTATCTCTCTTCTCTCATGAATCGAGTCTGGCTCATCAAACAGAGACTATTTACGAAAAATAAAACCAAAACTCCTAACCGATACGATTCAAAAACTAGGTTCTTCGTGATTGTGTTGTCGAGCTTGCCTCAGAAGAGGTTCCAGCTTAAGGATGACATAATGACAATGAGGATTGAGATACTTTATGATATATAAGAGGTGTTCCCTTTACTGATCTTCCGGAGAAATCCGTGCCTTCAGAAAAGATCTCGCGTACTCGAAAAATCAGGGTTGTTACATTCTACCCTCCTAAATGAAAATTTTCCCCTCAAGATTTCAGCCGCGTGCAAGAATCCTTCGTCAAGCGATCTATTTTCTTCAGCCCATCCTAACAAAGAGATCGGTTTGTTGCTGATAGCATCCAAATCTCACACATCCATAGCCATTAAGATCATAATAGCTATGAAGATAGCTGTGGCTCACGTCGATTCATCGTTCGGAGCTCGATTAATCCATGCCTATTCACAGTCATTGAGGCCTTATCCGTACCAAACAATCAACATTAAGGTGATCAGTCTTAATATCTCAAGCTAAGCACAAACATTCCCAAAATGAGCACTCATAGACATTCATGCCAAATGTATCTTGAAGATACCCTAACAGCATGAGACACACAAGCAGAGTATGCAATAAAACATAGTCAGTCCACTCCCCAGGCTCTACTGGGAACGAACTGCTCTGATACAAAATTGTAATGACCCAATTTTTAGTATGTCTAGTATCATACCGGAAACTGAGCGTTACCAACTTGTCTTCTTAATTATTATCTATTATTTATTATATGAGCCTGATTCGCTGTTAAAAATGTAGTTATTTTGCGAGGTACCTTTTTTTGAAAATGTTTGGATTAACAAACAGAATCATTCATAATCAATTCACAATTAATAACAGATAAAATAGTTATAAACAACCACACATACATACATCACAAGTAGTTGACAACATTCGGTGATTCAGCCTTTATTAGAGTATAGACTTTTAGTTAGAACACCCCTAGATATAGCTAGATAATAACCATATACATATATATATATACATACAACATCCCAGGCCCTAACCTGTTCAAGAAGTCCCTAAGCTGGCACCCAGGCTAGCCTAGACTCTATACTCACCTAGTCCCTCTAAACTACTAAACTGAGGGAAAGTACGTTCTAAGTCTTCAAAACTCAAGTCTGGTGGAACGTCATCAAAAGGTAGGACATCATCTGCTACTCCTCTGCACGATCAGACATTGCCATATGACGTCTCTCTGGTACCTCAACAAGTAGCCATACAACAGGAGTCTCGTACACAGGATTTAGGTTAATGTTCACGTACAAACGAGGTGCAGATATTGGCTGGTCTCACAGTATATACATATAAATAAAGAATGAGATTCACCCTAGACTCAGAAAACTACCTAGAGCGGAATCCTCTTTGCGAAACGGTCATCAGTAGATTACGGAAGGGTACTCCTGCTTCCATCTGAAAGGGGAAGGGAGAGAGAAGGGGTAAGAACTGGGGAGCTCTTAGTAGGGCCGAGGTTATTAGTTACGTTCATTAATTCTGTGTTGTTTAGCAGATGAATAGCAAAATACAGAGAAGCAGTAAATAGAAGAAATAGATAAATCGAGAAAATAGAGAAAACAAAAAGTAAAACACAAATAAAAGAATACAAGAAAATAAGACACAGACACAGAGAATAGAATACAATTAAGCAAGGCATACATTCAATCAATAATCATAACAGAGGAAACGCACAACCAAGAATGATGCATGTCTATCCTATGCAGGCCATGAACTCACGTGTCGGTTTACACCCTACAACCCGACATTAACTAGGAACAAGTCCCAGATATGGCTTCCCTTTGTGTCCTTAGTTCATATGTGTCGGTGGTAAGAATACCACTCCTTCGTGGCTACCGGCAGTCGGCGCAAAGCCCGACCCCAAAATATACGCACAAGGGGAAACAGTGATCCTCAGTTCGTGGGCGTCCCCGAGATCAATTCACAAACAAAACAATGACCCTCAGTTCGTGGGTTTCCCCCAGATCAACATACAAAAACAAACATGATCCTCAGTTCGTGGGTTATACCCGAGATCAATACACAACAATACAATGATCCTCATTTCGTAGGTTATACCCGAGATCAACATATAACAGTTAGTGGGTTATTCCCGTAGTCAATGATTATCAATTCGTGGGTTTTTTCTGCACATGAAATAGTTAATAGATCGTAGGTTTTCCCGAGACCAATGATCATTCAGTTCGTGGGTACTTCCCGTATTTAACATTATCAGTTCGTGTGTTTTACTGCTCTTCTCTCTTTGTCTCTTTACTCTATTCTGATTACTTTTTTCTCTGTATTTATATTATTTTTTTCTCTTTACCTCTTTATTCTGGTCTGGTTACTCTATTTTTTGTGTTTCTCTACTCTGTACTGATTTCTCTGCTTTATGTATGTATTTAAAGCTTATGTAAATTTCGGTATGAATAGTTAGCCTGTCCCAGGTATAGGTTCATTAATTCTATACTGATACAGTTTAACTTTTCATATTATACGTAACCCTAGTCGCAACTCAAGGACTCACTATTTTGCTCTAGTTCGTTCACTAATCTCTGTCTGTTTTTCTGTCACTAAAACTTTATACACTTTTCTTTGATTTTATCTTTTTTTAACTTCTTAACTTTCCTTTATCTTTGCCTCACTATCATGTTATTACCACTCCCTAGGTGTTTTATGATGGTAATTATGGAATTCTATGCTTAAAGTTGTCTTTCTAAAGCTTTTACGAAAAACTGCCTTTTTTGCATTATTTTATTATTTTTATTAAAATATTATTTTTAATTAAATATTATTATTTAATATTTTATTATTATTTATTATTTTATCATTAAATTTAGAAAATTAATTTTACTTTAACCTTTAACCTTTAAAATTCATTTTTTACTACCCGTAACTTTTAATATTTCTACTTTATCACCCTAACATTCAGAAATTACCAAATAACCCTCAAACACCAAAATAATTACAACCTTACCCTTTTTAAGATCTAAAAGGTGTTATTCAATGTTCTTCATCATACTCAAAGTGTTTTTCGTGTTCTTCATAAATTCTTCAGATTCTTTCTCTGTTTGTACCCGTTTTTCAATCTTTTCAGCAACCGATTTTTACCATAATTTAAAATAAAATTGCATCCACTAAAGCCCCATATTTTCCCCTTGATTACAACACAAATTCAACACCAATTTAAGGGTTAGGGTTCGTTATTCCAGCAGCCCTCAAGAACAAAATTCATAGCTTGAATATTATCAAAGTTCATCAAATTTTCACCAAAATTTCGAGAAGAATCACTCATATAAATCATCAATTTCAAGCACAGCCAAACCATATCATAATTAAAAAACTTAGACACAATCAATCAAGATTAAATTATTAAAATCCTACCTGGTTTTGCTGCTCCTAATTCGGTTAGACTTTTAGGTGGTGCTTAAGCACTTTTTCCTCCTAAATCACATCAAGAACAACTTTAAATCCACAAATCCTCAACTGACCAAATCTCTCTCAGCACGTTAGGAAGGGATATCTCACCTTAGACTTGCTGGAAATTAATGTTTCTTGGCCCTCAAGTCAAGTTAAGCGTGATTCCTAAGGAAGAACATTAAGAAACCACATGTTTAAGCATGTTTCCTTGAAAACCGAATTGAAGAGGGAGGGAGACAGCCATCTCACCTTATTTCCAGCCTTGATATGTTATATGGTTATGTAGAGGAAGAAGAGAGGATCATTTTGGTGAAATCGGAGTTTTGGTTTGAGTTTTAGTTCAGAAGAAATCAAGCTTTGAAGATTTAAGTGTCATGAATGTTTCTCTCTTTTCTCTCTTGTTATTTTCGGCCAAAAATGAAGAAATGAGACAGCCTTGGAGGTCTTGGGGATGTAGGGTGAGTTGTGATTGGTTGGCTAGGAGGTGGATTAAAATAATATTAAAATATCTCAGGTATATAACTACTAAAACTAGGTGTATCGGAACACTTGTAAAACATCTCTAGAAATTATTTACTGAGCTACCAGAATAAATGACACTAGTTACATATTTAATATCAGAATAGAACATGTAGTATGAGGCCTTAGAATTGCTAAAGTCATCAGAGAGTGTTGGTGCTAAGCTACACCAGTAAACTGTCAACCTGGTTAAACCGATTTCCTATTTTTAACTAAAACAGACCAGATAACCTTATAATATCATTCAAGCAGCTTCTAATACTAATATAAGGATAATATTATACTATTATCTCTCTTCTCTTATGAATCGAGTCTAGATCATCAAACAGAGACTATTTACGAAAAATAGAGCCAAAACTCCTAACCCATACGATTCAAAAACTAGGTTCTTCTTGATTGCGTTGTCGAGCTTGCCTCAGAAGAGGTTCTAGCTTAAGGATGATATAATGACAATGAGGATTGAGATACTTTATAATATATAAGAGGTGTTCCCTTTACCGATCTTCCGGAGAAATCCGTGCCTTCAGAAAAGATTTCGCGTACTCGAAAAATTGAGGTTGTTACAGGTATGGCGCAAGAGTCAGAAGCTGGGAATCAGATATTTTGGTCTTTTTTCCTACTGTCACTAGAATTGGGAAGGTCGCTGATGAGCGGATATTTCATACGCTTTTTGGGGGTAATTTCATGTAGATTTTAGCATGTTTTAATTAGTTTTTAGTAGAATATTATTAGTCTTTAGGCAAAAATCATATTTCTGGACTTTACTATGAGTTTGTGTGTTTTTCTGTGATTTCAGGTATTTTCTGGCTGAAATTGAGGGAGTTGAGCAAAAATCTGAGTTAGGCTGAAAAAGGACTGCTGATGCTGCTGGATTCTGACCTCCCTGCACTCGAAATGGATTTTCTGGAGCTACAGGAGTCCAATTGGTGCGCTCTCAACGGCGTTGGAAAGTAGACATCCAGGGCTTTCCAACAATTTATAATGGTCCATACTTTGCGCGAAGATAGACAACGTAAACTAGCGTTCAACGCCAGTATCATGCTGCTGTCTGGCGTCCAGCGCCAGAAACAGGTTACAAGCTGGAGTTCAATGCCAGAAACAGGTTACAACCTGGTGTTGAACGCCCAAAACAGCCCCAGGCACGTGGGAAGCTTAAGTCTCAGTCCCAGCACACACCAAGTGGGCCCCAGAAGTGGATTTCTGCACTATCTATCATAGTTTACTCATTTTCTGTAAACCTAGGTTACTAGTTTACTATTTAAACAACTTTTAGAGATTTACTTTGCACCTCATGACATTTTCAGATCTAAATTTTATACACTTTGACGGCATGAGTCTCTAAACTCCATTGTTGGGGGTGAGGAGCTCTGCAGCGTCTCGATGAATTAATGCAATTGTTTCTGTTTCTCCTTTCAAACATGCGTGTTCCTATCTAAGATATTCACTTGCGCTTAATTATGGAGAAAGTGATGATTCGTGACACTCATCACCTTCCTCAAATCCATGAACGTGTGCCTGACAACCACCTCCGTTCTACATCAGATTGAATGAGCTTCTCTAAGATTCCTTAATCAGAATCTTCGTGGTATAAGTGATGAGCGGATAATTTGTACGCTTTTTGGCATTGTTTTTAGTATGTTTTTAATAGTTTTAGTTGAGTTCTTAGTATATTTTTATTAGTTTTTAGTTAAAATTCACTTTTCTGGACTTTACTATGAGTTTGTGTGTTTTTCTGTGATTTCAGGTATTTTCTGGCTGAAATTGAGGGACCTGAGCAAAAATCTGATTCAGAGAATGAAAAGGACTGCAGATGCTGTTGGATTCTGACCTCCCTGCACTCGAAGTGGATTTTCTGGAGCTACAGAAGCCCAATTGGCGCGCTCTCAACGGCGTTGGAAAGTAGACATCCTGGCCTTTCCAGCAATATATGATACTCCATACTTTTCCCAAAATTTGATGGCCCAAACCGGCGTTCAAAGTCACCTACAGAATTTCCAGCGTTAAACGCCGGAACTGGCACCAAAATGGGAGTTAAACGCCCAAACTGGCACCAAAGCTGGCGTTTAACTCCAAGAAGAGTCTCTACACGAAAAATGCTTCATTGCTCAGCCCAAGCACACACCAAGTGGGCCCGGAAGTTGATTTTTATGTCATTTACTCATCTTTGTACACCTTAGGCTACTAGTTTCCTATAAGTAGGACCTTTTACTATTGTATTTTGATCTTTTTGATCATGTTTTTATGATTGAACCCTCTTTGGGAGGCTGGCCATTCGGCCATGCCTAGACCTTGTTCTTATGTATTTTCAACGGTGGAGTTTCTACACACCATAGATTAAGGTGTGGAGCTCTGCTGTACCTCGAGTATTAATGCAATTACTATTGTTCTTCTATTCAATTCCGCTTGTTCTTATTCTAAGATATTCATTCGCACTCAAGAACTTGATGAATGTGATGATTATGTGACACTCATCATCATTCTCACTTATGAACAAAGTGACTGACAACCACTCTTGTTCTACAAGCAAACGAGGCTCTAATGTTTATCTCTTGGATTCCTGATACATGATGCATGGTTGATCGCCTGACAACCGAGTGCTCGCCTGACAACCGAGCCAACCATTCCGTGAGATCAGAGTCTTCGTGGTATAGGCAAGAACTGATGGCGGCATTCAAGAGAATCCGGAAGGTCTAACCTTGTCTGTGGTATTCTGAGTAGGATTCAATGATTGAATGACTGTGACGTGCTTCAAACTCCTAGCAGGCGGGGCGTTAGTGACAGACGCAAAAGAATCACTGGATTCTATTCCGGCCTGACCGAGAACCGACAAATGATTAGCCATGCTGTGACAGAGCATAGGAATGTTTTCACTGAGAGGATGGGAGGTAGCCACTGACAACGGTGAAACCCTTGCATAAGCTTGCCATTGAAAGGAGTAAGAAGGATTGGATGAAGACAGTAAGAAAGCAGAGAGACGGAAGGGAAAGCATCTTCATACGCTTATCTGAAGCTCTCACCAATGATATACATAAGTACCTCTATCTTTATCTTTATGTTTTATTCATCATCTATACCCATTTGAGTCTGCCTGACTAAGATTTACAAGGTGACCATAGCTTGCTTCATACCAACAATCTCCGTGGGATCGACCCTTACTCGCGTAAGGTTTATTACTTGGACGACCCAGTGCACTTGCTGGTTAGTTGTGCGAAGTTGTAGTGATCACGATTTCGCGCACCAAGTTTTTGGCGCCGTTGCCGGGGATTGTTTCGAGTATGGACAACTGACGGTTCATCTTGTTGCTTAGATTAGGTATTTTTCTTCAGAGTTCTTAAGAATGAATTCTAGTGTTTCATGGTGATCTGTTGAAGTCTGGCTGGCTGAGAAGCCATGTCTAATCTTATTGGACCGAGGTTTCAACTGATCATCACAAGAGCTTGTTGATTTCTATCAATCTTGCTATTGGAGCATTGATCTGCTAAGGCTTGGCTGGCCATTGGCCATGTCTAGTGTTTTGGACCGAAGCTTTCTTTGAAAGCTTGGCTGGCTGTGAAGCCATGTCTAATTCCTGGACCGGAGTCTTAGACTAGCATTGCAATGATTCCTGGAATCCAAACTAAGAATTCTGAAACCTTCGTTTTCTATTTTCATATAATTTTCGAAAAGCACAAAAAATTTCAAAACCATAAAAACCAAAAATAATTTTATGTTTCTTGTTTGAAGTCTAGTGTCTCATTTTAAGTTTGGTGTCAATTGCATGTTTCTGCTCTTTTTGCATTCATGCATGTGTCTTCATTAATCTTCAAGTTGTTCTTGATGATTTTATTACTATGATTCTTAATTCTCTTGACTTGAGTGTTTATGTGTCTCCTATGCATTCACATTTTATTAGTGTCAGTAGTATACAAACTGCTAAGTTTGGTGTCTTGCATGCATTGTTATTTGATTTTAGTTGCATCTTGATTACTCCTTATTATTAAAAATCCAAAAATATTTTTCATTTGTGTCTTTTCAAGTCAATAATACGGAGAATTGAAGACTCATAACATACTATAGAGGAATTACACAGAAAAAGCTGGGCGTTCAAAACGCCCAGTGAAGAAGGACAGACTGGCGTTTAAACGCCAGCCAGGGTACCTGGTTGGGCGTTTAACGCCCAAAAAGGTAGCATTTTGGGCGTTAAACGCCAGAATGGTTCTGGGCGTTTAACACCAGGATGGCACAAGAGGGAAGATTTTGTTTTCAAATCAATTTTTTTTAAGTTTTCAAAGTTTTTCAAAATCAAATCTTTTTCAAATCATATCTTTTCAATCAAATGTTTTCAAAATCAATTTCTTTCCTTTTTCAAAGATACTTGCTAACAATTAATGATTTGATTGAACATTTCAAGTATGTTGCCTCTTCTGTTGAGAAAGGTTTAATGTTTGAATCATATCTTTTCTTGTTAGGCAAGTCATTAATTTTTAAAATCAAATCTTTTTAATTTGTTTTTTTTTAATCATATCTTTTCAATCATATCTTTTTAAAACCATAACTTTTTTTTTATCATATCTTTTTTTTCACATCTTTTTCAAAACAGTTTTTAATCATAACTTTTTTATTTCTAATTTCAAAATCTCTTTCAAAAATTACTTGATTTCTTTCCCACTCTTGGTTTTCGAAAATCAATTCAAGTTTTTCAAAATGTTTTCAAAATCTTTCACTTAATTTTCGAAAATTCTCTTCCCCTCTTCTCACATCCTTCTATTTATGGAGTACCACTCCTTCTCAATGCACAATTCGAACTCTATTTGACTAAGTTCGAATTCTTCTACCTGTTCCTTCTAATTTTCTTTTCCTCTGACACCTCAAGGAATCTCTATACTGTGACATAGAGGATTCCACATTTTCTTGTTCTCTTCTCTTTCATATGAGCAGGAGCAAAGACAAAGGCATTTTTGTTGAAGCTGACCCTGAACCTGAAAGGACCTTGAAGCGAAAGCTAAGGGAAACTAAGGCACAACTCTCTGTAGAGGACCTAACAGAAATCTTCAAAGAAGAAGAACCCATGGCAGCCGAAAACAACAACAATGCAAGGAAGGTGCTGGGTGACTTTACTGCACCTACTCCCGACTTCTATGGGAGAAGCATCTCTATCCCTGCCATTGGAGCAAACAACTTTGAGCTTAAGCCTCAATTAGTTTCTCTAATGCAACAGAATTGCAAGTTCCATGGACTTCCATTGGAAGATCCTCATCAGTTCTTAGCTGAATTCTTGCAAATCTGTGACACTGTCAAGACTAATGGGGTTGACCCTGAGGTCTACAGACTTATGCTATTCCCTTTTGCTGTAAGAGACAGAGCTAGGATATGGTTGGACTCACAACCTAAAGAAAGCCTGGACTCATGGGAAAAGCTAGTCAATGCCTTCTTGGCAAAGTTCTTTCCACCTCAAAAATTGAGTAAGCTTAGAGTGGAAGTCCAAACCTTCAGACAGAAGGATGGAGAATCCCTCTATGAAGCTTGGGAAAGATACAAACAATTGATCAGAAAATGTCCTTCTGACATGCTTTCTGAATGGAGCATCATAGGTATTTTCTATGATGGTCTCTCTGAACTATCCAAGATGTCTTTGGATAGCTCTGCTGGAGGATCTCTTCATCTGAAGAAGACGCCTACAGAAGCTCAAGAGCTAATTGAAATGGTTGCAAATAACCAATTCATGTACACTTCTGAAAGGAATCCTGTAAACAATGGGACTAATCAGAAGAAAGGCGTTCTTGAGATTGATACTCTGAATGCCATTCTGGCTCAGAAAAAGATATTGACTCAACAAGTCAATTTGATTTCTCAAAGTCTGTCTGGAATGCAAAATGCACCAAGCAGTACTAAGGATGCTTCATCTGAAGAAGAAGCTTATGATCCTGAGAACCCTTCAATGGAAGAGGTGAATTACCTAGGAGAACCCTATGGAAACACCTATAATTCTTCATGGAGAAATCACCCAAATTTCTCATGGAAGAATCAAGAGAGACCTCAACAAGGTTTCAACAACAATAATGGTGGAAGAAACAGGTTTAGCAATGGCAAGCCTTTTCCATCATCTTCTCAGCAACAGACAGAGAATTCTAAGCAGAACCCCTCTGACTTAGCAACCATGGTCTCTGATCTAATCAAAACCACTCAAAGTTTCATGACTGAAACAAGGTCCTCCATTAAAAATTTGGAGGCACAAGTGGGATAGCTGAGCAAGAAAGTTACTGAACTCCCTCCAAGTACTCTTCCAAGTAACACAGAAGAAAATCCAAAAGGAGAGTGCAAGGCCATCAACATGGCCGAATTTGGAGAGGAAGAAGAGGAAGTGAACGCCACTGAGGAAGACCTCAGTGGGCGTGCACTGACCTCCACTAAGTTCCCAAATGAGGAACCATGGGAATCTGAGGCTCAAAATGAGACCATAGAGATTCCATTGGATTTACTTCTGCCATTCATGAGCTCTGATGAGTATTCTTCCTCTGAAGAGGATGAGTATGTCACTGAAGAGCAAGTTGCTAAATACCTTGGAGCAATCATGAAGCTAAATGACAAGTTATTTGGAAATGAGACTTGGGAGAATGAACCTCCTTTGCTCACCAAAGAACTGGATGACTTGTCTAGGCAGAAATTACCTCAAAAGAGACAAGATCCTGGGAAGTTTTCAATACCTTGTACCATAGGCACCATGACCTTCAAGAAGGCTCTGTGTGACTTAGGGTCAAGTGTAAACCTCATGCCTCTCTCTGTAATGGAGAAGCTAGGGATCTTTGAGGTGCAAGCTGCAAGAATCTCATTAGAGATGGCAGACAATTCAAGAAAACAAGCTCATGGACTTGTAGAGAATGTTTTGGTGAAGATTGAAGGCCATTACATCCCTACTGATTTCATAGTCCTAGAGACTGGAAAGTGCATGGATGAAACCATCATCCTTGGCAGACCCTTCCTAGCCACAGCTAAGGCTGTGATTGATGTTGATGGAGGTGAACTGATCATTCAAGTGAATGAAGAATCCTTTGTGTTTAAGGCTCAAGGATATCCCTCTGTCACCATGGAGAGGAAGCATGAAGAGCTTCTCTCAATTCAGAGTCAAACAGAGCCCCCACAGTCAAACTCTAAATTTGGTGTTGGGAGGCCACAACCAAACTCTAAGTTTGGTGTTGAACCCCCACATTCAAACTCTAAGATTGGTGTTGGGAGGTTCCAACATTGCTCTGAGCATCTGTGAGGCTCCATGAGAGCCCTCTGTCAAGCTACTGACATTAAAGAAGCGCTTGTTGGGAGGCAACCCAATGTTACATTTTATCTATTTTCTTTTGTTATTTTATGTTTTTTGTAGGTTGATGATCATGAGAAGTCACAAAATCAAGTGAAAAAGCAAAAACAGAATGAAAAACAGGAAGAAAAATAGCACACCCTGGAGGAAGAACTTACTGGCGTTTAAACGCCAGTAAGGCTAGCAGGTGGGCGTTTAACGCCCAGTCTGGCACCATTCTGGGCGTTTAACGCCAGAAAGGGGCACCAGACTGGCGTTAAACGCCAGAAAAGGGCAAGAACCTGGCGTTAAACGCCAGAAATGGGCACCAGCCCGGCGTTTAACGCCAGAAATGGCTCAAAACGTGATTTTGCATGCCATTTGGTGCAGGAATGACTTTTCCTTGACACCACAGGATCTGTGGACCCCACAGGATCCCCACCTACCCCACCACCCTCTCTCTTCTTCACCCATTCACCACTCACATCCATCCTTCATAAAACCCCACCTACCTCACCCTTCAAATTCAAACCACTTTCCCTCCCAAACCCACCCATACATGACCGAACCATGAGCCCCCCTCTCCTATATATACCCTTCTTCACCCCTTCATTTTCACACAACCTAAACACCACTTCTCCCCCTCTTTGGCCGAACACTAAGCCACTCCCTTCTTCCTCATTTCTTCTTCTTCTACTCTCTTCTTTCTTCTTTTGCTCGAGGATGAGCAAACCTTTTAAGTTTGGTGTGGTAAAAGCATTGCTTTTTGTTTTTCCATAACCATTTATGGCATCCAAGGCCGGAGAAACCTCTAGAAAGAGAAAAGGGAATGCAAAAGCTTCCACCTCCGAGTCATGGGAGATGGAGAGATTCATCTCAAGGGTGCATCAAGACCACTTCTATGAAGTTGTGGCCTTGAAGAAGGTGATCCCCGAGGTCCCTTTTTCACTCAAAAAGAGTGAATATCCGGAGATCCGACATGAGATCCGAAGAAGAGGTTGGGAAGTTCTTACCAACCCCATTCAACAAGTCGGAATCTTGATGGTTCAAGAGTTCTATGCCAATGCATGGATCACCAAGAACCATGATCAAAGTGTGATCCCGGATCCAAAGAATTGGCTTAGTATGGTTCGGGGGAAATACTTGGATTTTAGTCCGGAAAATGTAAGGTTAGCATTCAACTTGCCCATGATGCAAGGAGATGAACATCCTTACACTAGAAGGGTCAACTTTGATCAAAGGTTGGACCAAGTCCTCACAATCATATGTGAAGAGGGCGCACAATGGAAGAGAGATTCAAGAGGGAAACCGGTTCAATTGAGAAGGCATGACCTCAAATCCGTGGCTAGAGGATGGTTGGAGTTTATCCAACGCTCAATCATTCCCACTAGCAACCGGTCCGAAGTTACTCTAGACCGGGCCATCATGATCCATAGCATCATGATTGGAGAAGAAGTGGAAGTTCATGAGGTTATAGCCCAAGAACTCTATAAGGTGGCGGATAAATCCTCTACCTTAGCAAGGTTAGCCTTTCCTCATCTCATTTGTCACCTCTGTTATTCAGTTGGAGTTGACATAGAGGGGGACATCCCCATTGATGAGGTCAAGCCCATCACTAAGAAAAGGATGGAGCAAACAAGAGACCCCTCTCATCATGAGATCCCTGAGATACCTCAAGGGATGCACTTTCCTCCACAAGACTATTGGGAGCAACTAAACACCTCCCTAGGAGAATTGAGTTCCAACATGGGACAACTAAGGGTGGAGCACCAAGAACATTCCATCCTTCTCCATGAAATTAGAGAAGATCAAAGAATCATGAGAGAGGAGCAACAAAGACAAGGAAGAGACATTGAGGAGCTCAAGCACTCCATAAGACCTTCAAGAGGAAGAACAAGCCGCCATCACTAAGGTGGACCCGTTCTTTAATCTCCTTGTTCTTTATTTTCTTGTTTTTCGAATTTTAGTGCTTATGTTATCTATGTTTGTGTCTTATGATCATTAGTGTCTATACCTTAAAGTTATGAATGTCCTATGAATCCATCACCTTTCTTGAATAAACAATGTTCTTAATTGAAAAAGATAAGAATTGCATGAATTTTGAATTTTATAACAGTTTAATTATTTTGATGTGGTGGCAATACTTTTGTTCTCTGAATGTATGCTTGAACAGTGCATATGTCTTTTGAATTTGTGGTTCATGAATGTTGGCTCTTGAAAGAATGATGAAAAAGGAGACATGTTACTGAGGATCTGAAAAATCATAAAAATGATTCTTGAAGCAAGAAAAAGCAGTGAATACAAAAAAAAAAAGAGAGAAGCAAGTGAAAAAAAAAACGAAAAAAGAAAAGAGAAAAAAAGAAAGAAATAAAATTGTGATCCAAGGCAATAAGAGTGTGCTTAAGAACCCTGGACACCTCTAATTGGGGACTCTAGCAAAGCTGAGTCACAATCTGAAAAGGTTCACCCAATTATGTGTCTGTGGCATGTATGTATCCAGTGGTAATACTGGAAGACAGAGTGCTTTGGGCCACGGCCAAGACTCAATAAGTAGCTGTGTTCAAGAATCATCATACTTAACTAGGAGAATCAATAACACTATCTGGATTCTGAGTTCCTAAAGAAGCCAATCATTCTGAATTTCAAAGGATAGAGTGAGATGCCAAAACTATTCAGAGGCAAAAAGTTAAAAAGCCCCGCTCATCTAATTAATACTGATCTTCATAGATGTTTCTGGAGTTCATTGCATATTCTCTTCTTTTTATCTTATTTGATCTTCAGTTGCTTGAGGACAAGCAACAATTTAAGTTTGGTGTTGTGATGAGCGGATAATTTGTACGCTTTTTGGCATTGTTTTTAGTATGTTTTTAAAAGTTTTAGTTGAGTTCTTAGTATATTTTTATTAGTTTTTAGTTAAAATTCACTTTTCTGGACTTTACTATGAGTTTGTGTGTTTTTCTGTGATTTCAGGTATTTTCTGGCTGAAATTGAGGGACCTGAGCAAAAATCTGATTCAGAGACTGAAAAGGACTGCAGATGCTGTTGGATTCTGACCTCCCTGCACTCGAAGTGGATTTTCTGGAGCTACAGAAGCCCAATCGGCTCGCTCTTAACGGCGTTGGAAAGTAGACATCCTGGGCTTTCCAGCAATATATGATAGTCCATACTTTGCCCAAGATTTGATGGCCCAAACCGGCGTTCAAAGTCACCTACAGAATTTCCAGCGTTAAGCGCCGGAACTGGCACCAAAATGGGAGTTAAACGCCCAAACTGGCACCAAAGCTGGCGTTTAACTCCAAGAAGAGTCTCTACACGAAAAATGCTTCATTGCTCAGCCCAAGCACACACCAAGTGGGCCCGGAAGTGGATTTTTATGTCATTTACTCATCTTTGTACACCTTAGGCTACTAGTTTCCTATAAGTAGGACCTTTTACTATTGTATTTTGATCTTTTTGATCATGTTTTTATGATTGAACCCTCTTTGGGAGGCTGGCCATTCGGCCATGCCCAGACCTTGTTCTTATGTATTTTCAACGGTGGAGTTTCTACACACCATAGATTAAGGTGTGGAGCTCTGTTGTACCTCGAGTATTAATGCAATTACTATTGTTCTTCTATTCAATTCCGCTTGTTCTTATTCTAAGATATTCATTCGCACTCAAGAACTTGATGAATGTGATGATTATGTGACACTCATCATCATTCTCACTTATGAACAAAGTGACTGACAACCACTCTTGTTCTACAAGCAAACGAGGCTCTAATGTTTATCTCTTGGATTCCTGATACATGATGCATGGTTGATCGCCTGACAACCGAGTGCTCGCCTGACAACCGAGCCAACCATTCCGTGAGATCAGAGTCTTCGTGGTATAGGCAAGAACTGATGGCGGCATTCAAGAGAATCCGGAAGGTCTAACCTTGTCTGTGGTATTCTGAGTAGGATTCAATGATTGAATGACTGTGACGTGCTTCAAACTCCTAGCAGGCGGGGCGTTAGTGACAGACGCAAAAGAATCACTGGATTCTATTCCGGCCTGACCGAGAACCGACAGATGATTAGCCATGCTGTGACAGAGCATAGGAACGTTTTCACTGAGAGGATGGGAGGTAGCCACTGACAACGGTGAAACCCTTGCATAAGCTTGCCATGGAAAGGAGTAAGAAGGATTGGATGAAGACAGTAAGAAAGCAGAGAGACGGAAGGGAAAGCATCTTCATACGCTTATCTGAAGCTCTCACCAATGATATACATAAGTACCTCTATCTTTATCTTTATGTTTTATTCATCATCTATACCCATTTGAGTCTGCCTGACTAAGATTTACAAGGTGACCATAGCTTGCTTCATACCAACAATCTCCGTGGGATCGACCCTTACTCACGTAAGGTTTATTACTTGGACGACCCAGTGCACTTGCTGGTTAGTTGTGCGAAGTTGTAGTGATCACGATTTCGCGCACCAATAAGCTAGAATTGACGGCGGCCACTCTTGAGGATCCGGAAAGTCTAAACCGTGTCTGTGGTATTCCGAGTAGGATTCAAGGATTGAATGGCTGTGACGAGCTTCAAACTCGCGATTGCTGGGCGTGATGACAAACGCAAAAGGATCAATAGATCCTATTCCAACATGATCGAGAACCAACAGCTGATTAGCCGTGCTGTGACAGAGCATCTGGACCGTTTTCACTGAGAGGATGGGAGGTAGCCACTGACAATGGTGATTCCCTACATACAGCTTGCCGTGGAAGGAGCCTTTCATTTATGAAAGTGAGTAAGCATTATGTTGCAGGGATTCAGAGGACAAAGCATCTCTAAAAACCCCAACATATTCTCCATTACTGCACAACAAGTAACTATTTCACACTCTTTTATTTTTCTAATAATTCCAACTGATAATTTTAATTAATATCCTGACTAAGAATAATAAAATAAACATAGCTTGCTTCAAACCAATAATCTCCGTGGGATCGACCCTTACTCACGTAAGGTATTACTTGGACAACCCAGTCAACTTGCTGGTTAGTGGTACGAAGCTGTGTTAAATAGTCCATTAATATTGGCATACACAATTTCGTGCACCAAGTTTTTGGCGCCGTTGCCGGGGATTATTCGAGTTTGAACAACTAAAGGTTTATTTTATTTCTTAGATTAGGAATAATTTATTTTTGTTGCTATAGAGTCATTAAATTCTGATAGGATAATTTCTTTTCAAAAAAAAAAATTTCAAAAATATTAATTTTCTTTATCAATTTTTTATTTTTTTTCATGAGTTTAGTGTCTTGTTCAAAGTTTGGTGTCAATTGCATATTTTATATTTTTCTTTAAATTTTCGAAATTGTGTTCTTTGTTCTTCATTGATCTTCAAGTTGTTCTTTTTTTTTTTTGTTTGATCTTGAGTTTTTCTTGTTTTGTGTCTTTTCTTGTTTTTCTTGTGCTTTTTCAAAACATTAACTTTCAAAAATTATACTTTTATCCATAAAAATAATACATCTTTAAAATACGTTACATTTTTAGCTCAGTTGGTTATAGCGTTGGCTTATGTTCTTGGCAATTGGGCATCTTCTTTTCAAAATCTTTTTTCAAAAACAAGTTTTCTTGATTTAATCTTGTGCCAAACTTTAAGTTTGGTGTTTTCTTGTTGATCTTTCTTTAATTTTCGAAAATTTATCTTGGTTTTCTAAAAATTTTAAGTTTGGTGTTCTTTCTTTTGTTCTTGGTGTTCTTGTGAATCTTCAAGGTGTTCTTGAGTCTTTCTTGTGTTTTGATCTTAAAATTTTTAAGTTTGGTGTTCCTTGGTGTTTTCCCTCCAAAATTTTCGAAAATAAGGAGCATTAGATCTAAAAATTTTAAGTCTTGTGTCTTTTGTGTATTTTTCTCTTTCATCATAAAATTCAAAATTCAAAAAAAATTATCTTTTCTAACTAATTTTAAACTATATTTTCGAAATTTTTATATAAAAATTCAGATTTCAATTTCAAAAATTTTCAATTCTTATTTTTTTAATATATATTTTATTATCTTTTTCAAAAATTTTATCCTAACCACTTTCTCCTTTTCCTCAAATTTTTCGAAAATCTTCAAAAAAATATTTTCATTTTTTTTATTTATTTTATTTCGTTTTTAATTGTTTTATTTTTACTTTTTCTTATAAAATAAATTTTTATAAAATAAACAATATCAACATCTATACCATCTCCCTTGCTCCATCATGGAACTAAGTAGAAATGAACAGTCCAGGAGGACTCTGGGGTCATATGCTAACCCCACTACTGCTTCATATGGGAGCAGTATCTGTGTACCCTCCATTGGAGTTAGTAGCTTTGAGTTGAATCCTCAGCTCATTATCATGGTACAGCAAAGCTGCCAGTATTCCAGTCTTCCACATGAAGAACCTACAGAGTTTCTGGCACAATTTTTACAAATTGCTGACACAGTACATGATAAGGAAGTAGATCAGAATGTCTACAGATTATTACTGTTTCCATTTGCTGTAAAAGATCAAGTTAAGACGTGGTTAAATAACCAACCTAAGAACAGCATAAAGACATGGAAACAGCTGTCAGAAAAATTCCTGAATCACTATTTTCCTCCAAAAAGGATGACATAGCTAAGGCTAAGCATCCAAGGCTTCAAACAAGGAGATAATGAATCCCTTTATGATGCCTGGGAGAGATACAGAGAGATGCTAAGAAAATGCCCCTCTGAGATATTTTCAGAGTGGGTGCAATTAGACATCTTCTACTATGGGCTTACAGAAAAAGCTCAGATTTCTCTAGATCACTCAGCTGGTGGATCTATACATATGAGAAAAATAATTGAAGAAGCTCAAGAGCTTATTGATACAGTTGCCAGAAATCAGCATCTGTACCTAAGCAGTGAATCTTCCATAAAAGAAGAAGCTAAAACAGTAACTGTTGAACTCAGTCCTGTAGATCAGGCTAATGAATTCAATCAGCAATTAGACTTTCTAACTCAGCAGCTAGCCGAATTCAAGGAAATACTACAGGAAACAAGAATGGCTAACAGGAATATGGAAGTACAGTTAAAGCAAACAGAAAAGCAACTGTCAAAATAAATAACAGAAGAATGCCAAGCAGTTCAATTAAGAAGTGGGAAAACATTAAATACCTCACTTCAAAGTAGCAGGAAGCCAAGAAATGAACAAATGGCTACTCAAAATCCCTCTGAGGACAATCAGAGCCCAGAGAGGAATACAAAGCCAGAAACAAGCATGAATCCGGCGTTGAACGCCCAAAGGGAGCATAGTTCTGGCGTTCAGACGCTAGTAACAGATAAGGAGTTGGCGTCTAACGCCACTCCAACTTCCACCCCTGGCATTCAAACGCCAGTGGGGGATCAGTCACATACAAGTGCTGATAACAACCCTTCTAAAAGGGCTTCCCAACCCACTTCTACAGGTAATAAACCTGCAGCAACTAAGGTTGAGGAATACAAAGCCAAAATGCCTTATCCTCAAAAACTCCGCCAAGCAGAACAGGATAAGCAATTTGCCCGCTTTGCAGACTATCTCAGGACTCTTGAAATAAAGATTCCGTTTGCAGAAGCACTTGAGCAAATACCCTCTTATGCCAAGTTCATGAAAGAGATCTTAAGTCATAAGAAGGATTGGAGGGAAACTGAAAAAGTTTACCTCACTGAAGAATGCAGTGCAGTTATCCTGGAAAGCTTACCTGAGAAGCTTAAGGATCCCGGAAGCTTTATGATACCATGCATATTAGAGGGTACTTTTACCAAGCAGGCTCTATGTGATCTTGGGGCAAGTATCAACTTAATGCCTGCATCTATTATCACAAAGCTTGGTTTGACTGAAGAAGTCAAACCAACCCAGATATGTCTTAAACTTGCTGATGGCTCTATTAAATACCCATCAGGCGTGATTGAAGACATGATTGTCAAGGTTGGGCCATTTGCCTTTCCTACTGACTTTGTGGTGCTGGAAATGGAGGAGCACAAGAGTGCAACTCTCATTCTAGGAAGACCTTTCCTAGCAACTGGCCGAACCCTCATTGACGTCCAAAAAGGGGAAGTAACCCTGAGAGTCAATGAGGAGGAGTTCAAGTTGAATGTTGCCAAAGCCATGCAACATCCAGACACCCCAGATGACTGCATGAGTGTTGATATCATTGACTCTCTGGTAAGAGAGGTCAATATGGCTGAGAGTCTCGAATCAGAGCTAGAGGACATCTTTAAAGATGTTCAGCCTGATTTGGAGCAATCAGAGAGAATAATAGAACCTCTGAAAATCCCTCAGGAAGAGGAGAAACCTCCCAAACCTGAGCTCAAACCATTACCACCATCCCTGAAATATGCATTTCTGGGAGAAGGTGATACCTTTCCTGTAATCATAAGCTCTACCTTAGAGCCACAGGAAGAGGAAGCACTAATTCAAGTGCTAAGGACACACAAGACAGCTCTTGGGTGGTCCATTAGTGATCTTAAGGGCATTAGCCCAGCCAGATGCATACACAAGATCCTATTGGAGGGTGACGCCAAGCCAGTGGTCCAACCACAAAGGCGGCTGAATCCAGCCATGAAGGAAGTTGTGCAGAAGGAGGTCACTAAATTACTAGAGGCTGGGATTATTATCCTATTTCTGACAGCCCTGGGTAAGCCCTGTCCAAGTCGTCCCTAAGAAGGGAGGCATGACAGTGGTTCATAATGAAAAAAATGAATGGTTCTACAAGAACAGTTACTGGGTAGCGTATGTGTATTGATTATAGAAGGCTCAATACAGCACCAGAAAGGATCATTTTCCTTTACCATTCATAGACATGATGCTAGAAAGACTAGCAGGTCATGAATACTACTGCTTCCTGGATGGATATTTAGGTTATAATCAAATTGCAGTAGATCCCATGATCAGAGAAAACGGCATTCACATGCCATCTGGAGTATTTGCATACAGAAGGATGCCATTTGGCTTGTGCAATGCACCTGCAACCTTTCAAAGGTGCATGCTCTCTATCTTCTCTGATACGGTAGAGAAGTTTCTGGAAGTCTTCATGGATGACTTTTCAGTATTGGAGACTCATTCAGCTCTGCCTTAACCATTAGCACTTGTTCTGAAAAGATGCCAAGACCAACCTATAGTTTTAAACTGGGAAAAATGTCACTTTATGGTGACTGAAGGGATTATCCTTGGGCATAAAATTTCAAACAAGGGAATAGAGGTGGATCAAGCTAAAGTTGAAGTAATTGAAAAATTACCACCACCTTCCAATGTTAAGGCAATTGATGAGCAGATAATTTATACGCTTTTTGGCATTGTTTTTAGGTAGTTTTTAGTAAGTTTCAGCTACTTTTAGGGATGTTTTCATTAGTTTTTATGTTAAATTCACATTTCTGGACTTTACTATGAGTTTGTGTGTTTTTCTGTGATTTCAGGTAATTTCTGGCTGAAATTGAGGGATTTGAGCAAAACTCTGAAAAAGGCTGACAAAAGGACTGCTGATGCTGTTGGAATCTGACCTCCCTGCACTTAAAATGGATTTTCTGGAGCTACAGAACTCCAATTGGCGCGCTCTCAACGGCGTTGGAAAGTAGACATCCAGGGCTTTTCAGCAATATATAATAGTCCATACGTTTTTCGGAAATTGACGACGTAACTTGGCGTTGAACGCCAAGTTCATGATGCTGTCTG